>NC_137811.1:17139763-17277263 GCF_963921795.1 Nannobrachium achirus | reverse complement strand
TTTGGGGATCTGGGTGATGTAGAGTTGATGATGTCAGTGTTGGTCAGTATATGCCCATATAACATCAGGTATCAGAGATCTCCATATATGGACATGAAGGGATATGGATTGACATATACAGAGATCTCCATATATGGGCATAAAGGGACAAGGACTGACTACAGACATCTCCATATATGGGCATATCAGTCAGATTGGTGGTGCGAAGTAGGTGTGCCACACCTTTGGTATATACTGTATATCCTATGTTTAAATTGGCTAATGGGAAGGCAGATTGGACGGCAGACCACGGCAACGTTGCTCTGACTCAGACATCACCAGTAAGACTCCCTAATCGGGAGATAAGCGACCGTTGGTCGCTTATCTCCACAAATAGGCCAAAAGTTTGTTTTACCAATTATTACACTCTATGTGAACATTTACATCAACAAATCCCAAGTACTATGCAGAACGACCCATTTCAAGTTTTTAATGTACAACAATATTTAGAAAATAGGTCTACAAGCTGACAGTCCTCGTCCCTTATATTCCCATAGGTTATATGGAGATCTCAGTGTTTGTCAGTCCTTGTTCATTTATGCCCATATATGGACATCTCTATATCTACTGTAACAGTCCTTGTCCCTTTATGCCCATATATGGAGATCTCTTAACTGTAAGTCCTTGTCCCTTTTATGCCCATATATGGATATTCCTGATGTCATCAGTATATGAACATATATGGGCTTTCTGATATGCCCATATATGGAGATCTCTTAACTGTAAGCCCTTGTCCCTTTTATGCCCATATATGGATATCCCTGATGTCATCCGTATATGCCCATATATGGGCTTTCTAATATGCCCATATATGGAGATCTCTGTATCTCCATATATGGGTATAAAAGGATACTTCAGGTCTGACATCAGGTTTGTTTATATTGGGTTGCTAGGTTTGACATCACAAACTCTATGGGCCATCTGACCTAGAAATCTATATTTGGGCATAGATGACTCATCGTGACCTCATCACACGTCGACCGCACGTGTGCCGTGCGGTCGACCGCACGTGTGACCGACGGACGGCCGGTGGAGGTTTTCATACTAAACTGCGACCTTACGGTCGCAATAAACAAACTCGATACGTCCATATGGAGATCCGGTCGTCTAGAGCCACAGATTATCCGACCCCTATATGCCCATATGGTCGTGATGTGCATAATCTGCATATATGAGACCAACCATCTTCAAACTCGGCGTGTGCATCAGCAAGTAGGGAGTGTGTTTCCGCCGTGAAGTAGTTCAGATATCCCCCTGTAAATATGTCTGTCTATCTGTCTGTCTCAATATTAATCTTAAACAGTTTATTTATTTATTTAAAATAATTCATACCATACTCTATTTCTCTCTCTCTAAAAAAAACAGACAGAAACAAATACAAATAAATAATCACATGAACAACATTATTGAATGAAAGTTGTTTATATGGTAAAAAGTATATTAAATCACACTACAAAATCAAACAATATTTTCCACCATAGTTTTTTCTCAAATAGCGGTGATATACAGTATATGACAGATTTTGATGCTGTATAATTATATGAATTTGCTTTGCCGTGGAACCCCCTGTGCGCGCACGTTGTGTGTGTGTGTGTCTGTGTGTGTGTGTGTATTTTGTGTCACGTCAATGTGTGCCACTACATTGCCCAAAGTATACAATATTTTAGCATGTGGTGTTGTTAGAGGTGAGACTTTACAGAGAAGCTTTTCCCTCAAAATCTCTTGTTGTCAGTGATAGGTCCTCTCTCAACGATGAGTTCGCTCATGTCGTTTGAGACTACTGCTCCTGCTGAACCGTTTCTCACACTGGTCACAATAGTAGGGCTTCTCTCCTGTATGAATTCTCTGGTGATATTTGAGACTACTGCTCTGTCTGAACCTTGTCCCACACTGGTCACAATTGTAGGGCTTCTCTCCTGTGTGAATTCTCTGGTGATTTGTGAGACTACTGCTATCGCTGAACCTTGTCCCACACTGGTCACAGTTGTAGGGCTTCTCTCCTGTATGAATTCTCTGGTGACATTTGAGACTACTGCTCTGGCTGAACCGCATCCCACACTGGTCACAATTGTAGGGCTTCTCTCCCGTGTGAATTCTCTGGTGACGTTTGAGATGACTGCTCAGGCTGAACCTACTCCCACACTGGTCACAGTTGTAGGGCTTCTCTCCTGTGTGAATTCTCTGGTGACATTTTAGATGACTGCTCAGGCTGAACCTACTCCCACACTGGTCACAATTGTAGGGCTTCTCTCCTGTGTGAATTCTCTGGTGACATTTGAGATGACTGCTCTTGCTGAACCTTGTCCCACACTGGTCACAGTTGTAGGGCTTCTCTCCTGTATGAATTCTCTGGTGACGTTTGAGACTACTGCTCAGGCAGAACCGTATTCCACACTGGTCACAATTGTAGGGCTTCTCTCCTGTGTGAATTCTCTGGTGACGTTTGAGACTACTGCTCTGGCTGAACCTTGTCCCACACTGGTCACAGCTGTAGGGCTTCTCTCCTGTATGAATTCTCTGGTGATGTTTGAGATGACTGCTCTGGCTGAACCGTATCCCACACTCGTCACAATTGTAGGGCTTCTCTCCTGTATGAATTCTCTGGTGATTTCTTAGAGTACTGCTCTCGCTGAACCTTGTCCCACACTGGTCACAATTGTAGGGCTTCTCTCCTGTATGAATTCTCTGGTGATGTTTGAGATGACTGCTCTGGCTGAACCTTGTCCCACACTGGTCACAATTGTACGGCTTCTCTCCTGTGTGAATTCTCTGGTGACGTTTGAGATTACTGCTATCACTGAAACTCTTCCCACACTGGTCACAGCTGTAGAGTTTGAGATGACTGTTTCCGCTGCAGACATGTTTCTTCATTGGTAGTTTGGTAGGAAAGACATTTTGGAATGGGGAATCTTCGGTCCAATTTGAGAATCGATATTCTATGCCTGTTTCTTCCATCGGGGATACGACTTTACTTGCTGACATTGTATCGTCTGGAGTTCAGTAACTCAACGGTATAATAATGTAATGATGACCTCTGATAAATAGTAGACCTACTCCTCTTCTCTTAATCCGGGATATCTGGTCGAAGGAAGCTAGTAAGAGAGGTATCTGGGTTGTAAAGCCAAATACCCTGGTTCGTATGAATTGGAGTTGGAGTGTGCTTGCACTTCTGCTGAAGGTCTGTGGATGGTCGTGAAAGTAGAGTCCTGAAGAGGTTCTGTTGTCCTGCGCTGAGAAGAGTTCTGTTGGAGATTCTGGAGTGCGTTGGTTGATTCTGTTCTACTAGAAGATGTGCAGTCTCTTTTTATCCCCTTCCTCTGAGCTGGACGAGTCATCCTGGTGATGTCAGAATGAGTCAGCTATAACCATATTTGGAGATCTGGGTGATGTGGAGTTGATGATGTCAGTATTGGTCAGCTGCTCCATGTATGGAGATCCAGGTGATGATCCAGTCAACTCCATATATGGAGATCCAGGTTTGATGGTGGCAGTGTCGCTAATTACCACGCCATTGATTACAATGAGGATTTGACCAGACATGCTTTTATTACCTTTGACCTTTGAAGTAAACACTTTATGCCTTTAAAGTCTTCTATCAATTGTTAACCTAACCTTAACCTAACCTTAACCTCACAAAACTAGCCTAAACATAACCATAACCTCGCACAACTAAGCCTAAACCTAACCTTAACCTCACAAAACTAAGCCTGAACCTAACTAACTTAACCTCACAAAACTAAGCCTAAACCTAACCTAAACCTCACAAAACAAGCCTTAACTACAGTATGCCTAACCTTAACCTCCCTTTAGCGTTGCATTTATCGGAACTAGCTTTGAAATAAATAAAAAGTACACCCAGATTGGGATTTGAACTTTGGGCAAATCTAAAGAAAGAGGGCAGAAAGCCTTCAGGGAAAACTTCTCACTTCTGCACGAAGAATTCTGTTTTAACCAATGGAAATAGCTCACAACTAATAATAAAATGAATTGTTATTAGGCGATTATGTAATAATTGATTATGTAATATGTTTACAAAATACCAATATTTAACTACATACAACTAGAGGTTCTAACTGCGCTGCCCTCACACCTACCTCGCACTGCAGATATGGCTGATATGCCCATATATGGAGACCTCTGTATCTCTCATCTCTTGTCCCCTATATGCCCATATATGGAGATCCCTGATGTCATCAGTGTGTGCCCATATATGGGTGACGGCATTTATATCTGAGTCTAGGTCCGCCAGGCCTCCCATTGGCCAATTATTGTGGTTGCTCCTGCAGGGCACACTATAGTACTTGTCCGACTTTATTTCCATCCATTCATCTTTCTTTCCATCTTTCCAGATTGGGCAATTGGGCCATCTGTCAAATCGACTGGCTTCATTGCATTTTACTAAGAGATACATTATATAGTTTAATTTATATAAATGTATTTGTGGATTTTTTTTCCATCGACTTTAATTTAAAAAATAACTTTTCCCAAATATGGAGATGACTGACATCATAGATGCCTGACATCATAGACCACATGAGACTGACACAGTATGTCCATATATGGGCATTGATGACTTCAGTGGTCTCCATATATGGGCATAAAAGGGACAAGGACAGACACATCTCCATAGTGAATACATTTTCCCTATTGACTTTAATGGGGAAAATTCAAATGGTAAGACGGAATGCATTTGCAAGTGTGACTCGTGTCACGGCAACCACACTTGCAATTTCCAATTGCATCTTTCTAGTTATGATCTTTATCTGGCCTCGATCGGACCCTCTCCGATTAATCCAGGATGTCCGTTTTCTTGGGTAGGAATTATGTACGGTATGTGTGATATTCTAGGCCAGATCTGACTGGTTTGACTTGATCTGGCCCCAATCAAGACGTCACTGATTGGTCCAGTTCCTGACCGTGCATGCTGGGTAACCCTAACCTTAGCTACCGTTATTGCAACATTCAGGAGCAGGACTTGTGGTGAGCCATGCAGGACCAGTGATGCTGTATCGACTCCAAAAGGTTAGCTTTCATCCAACATACAGTATGTCCCCACCTTTTTATAGCAAGCCCCCAGAACCATGGTATAGCATTGAAGCAGCCATTAGCCTAGTGGTCAAACATGGGACTGCAGTTAAACCGAGTTAAACGCTTCTGCGCGTGCTTTAAGGCTACTGTTTACCCTAGTGCGCCTGCTCAGGCCTCGGCCAATCAAAAATGTGGCACATAAATCCGCACGTGATCCGCACCTACCAATCAAGGTGCCAATTTATGTGTTATATTTATGTGTTATATTTATGTGCCAAAACGGCTCCTCCTGTAGTCTTCCGGGTGCTTCAAACGCCACTGAGCAACTTGCATTGAAATGATAGCTGGGGCGGGGCTGGTCCGCTCTCTATTTATATATAACTCTATGTTTTATAGGTCATGGGTTCGATTCCGGGCACCGCCAACTCAGCGTATGAGTAGCACGGCTTGGCAAGTCGTGCGGCAAGTACTGGGAGCTGATGGTAGGTGTGGCGCTCCACCTCAGCAGTCCATCTCCCAGGGGTCTAGCGCATTGTAACGGGGACAGACTCCCGCGTGTTACCGGCTGATACCGACAATAAGCCACTCCCGACCTACTTGTTGTTTATAGGCTCTATGCACTGCAGCCATATTGGAAAGAAATGGGGGCCTCTTCCGTACTTCCTTCACAGGCAATGATACTAATGAAAGCTCTGTTCCATTCTGGTCAAACAGAGTCAGGGTGCTGATATTGTGCATGTTTGATCACTGGAAACACTGTGCTACACCAGTGGGTATCAAAGTGTGGTGCAGGGACCCTCACCGTCCTCAATAATATATAGCATGATCGGTAACACCTGTGAAGGAATTAAGGAAGAGGCCTGTAGCAACTCATAATGTAATAACGGCTCATAATGTAATAAGGGCTCATAATGTAATAAGAAAATAATAATAAAAACTCATAATGTAATAATCAGTTCGTAATAACGAGCGCATAACGTAATAATGGATTTTTCAATAATGTAACAATTGTGTTACATTAAGATCCTCCACATAATGGCTCATAATGTAATAAAACTTCATAATGTAATAATGTATTGTTTATTACATTATGAGCTGATTATTACATTATGAGTTTTTATTACATGTTTTTATTACATTATGAGCCCTTATTACATTATGAGTTGCTACAGGCCCCAATGTATTTCCCTGTTAAAACATTATCCAGTTAGTCAGTACGTTAGGTAATGTCCTCTTTATGTGCTTTCACACTCACATCATGTCAGCTTGGGGTGACTTAAATCCATAGTCTTTCTATACTTTTGCAATCTGGAAAACCATTGGCAAAAAGCAATGGAAATAATTGCACCCTCTGCTGTTTTTGAGCTCTGAATCTGTCTTGAGAGATTAATACTTTAGCAGTGAGCAATGTCATGTTTCTTCATCTGTGTATCCATTTATTACGCATTGGCGCGATGCTAAATGATGAACAATTATAATTGTTTGGGGTGGTGGGGGGTGTCTTCATGATAATACAGTATGTCACAATCATAAAAAGCGATTAAAAAGTCATTGTATTGCCTGTGTCTAGAATCTGAAGACATGCATGTATATGAGAACTAAAGTGTATGTGAGAAGGATTCTGAAATGAGAGGGAATACAGGACCACAGTGATTCTCCAGCTGTTCACAAAGTGAGTTCTTACTTTGGTCTCTAAAGAATTAATGTATTGTATGTTTTCTACTCGTGTTTGATTGTGTGTTATGTCTGTTTATATGTCTGTTTTAAGAGCTGCACTGCAACACATTCCAATCAACTCTGTTGACATGGCAATAAAGTATTACATCTTGAATAACGAATGTAAAGGTGAATATGAGAGCATTCGTAAGCTAAATTATGTTACAATCATGATCACGTTGGTCTTCAACCTTTTACACATGAAGGGACACCATGCACCCTCCTTTCTCTGTAAAATATACAGTACCTTATGATGTTAAACTTCATCCCAATATGTTTTGTTGCGACCGTCAGGTCGCAGTTAATGTCAAAACCTCGACCAGCTGTGAGTCCGTCAGTCAGTCAGTCAGTCAGTCAGTCAGTCAGTCAGTCTGTCTGTCTGTCACACGTCACACGTCACACGTCACACTTTTGCCCTGCTCATATCTCCGCAACCGTTGCCCCGATCCATGCCAAATTTTGCACACACACTCCTTGCCTGCCAAACCACAACCTCCATCATTTCTCACATGGCCCTCTTCTAGCGCCACCATGAGGCCGATTTTGCAAAACACATTTTTGGACAGTGCTCCTACACATTTTGCGTCATGGCGTCTTAATATATAATAACCAGTAAGACTCCCTAATCGGGAGATAAGCGACCGTTGGTCGCTTATCTCCACAAATAGGCCAAAAGTTTGTTTTACCAATTATCAAGACATACGGGCAGTTGACAGTTTGCCATGGTTACTCATTGAAGTTGAATCTCCATATATGGAGATAACCTACGCATCACACTAAGTCTGACCTCACCAGCCCTTATTTGGGCATGGGCAACTTATGTCTCCATATATGGAGATATGATGACATCACACAGTCCTCAGCCGATGATGTGGCGTGATGTCATACAATACACAAACGAGCCCTACAGTATAAAGGGGCAATTCTTGCCAGGAAAGAAGCATCAGGAACAGAATCCCTTTTATGCCCATATATGGAGATCCCTAACAGAATCCCTTTTATGCCCATATATTATGGAGAAATCCCTGCTCTGAGTATCTGACATCAGTGTGATGTCACCTGTTTATGCCCATATATGGAGATCCCTGCTCTGCGTATCTGGTTGCTATGGTAAACAGTTGGTTGCTAGGGTAAAAAAACATGGTTGCTATGGTAAACAGTTGGTTGCTAGGGTAAACAGTTGGTTGCTAGGGTAAAACCATGGTTGCTAAGGTGGTTGCTAACGTACACTAACAGACCAGCAACAACAGACTGTTGCCACAGCAACGTACACAAAGGTTTGTGTACACATGTGGTGTGATGTCATACTGATGCGGAGATATGAGCAGGGCAAAGGTGTGACGTGTGACGTGTGACCGACGGACGGACGGACGGACGGACGGACGGACGGACGGCCGGTGGAGGTTTTCATAGTAAACTGCTCCCTAACGGTCGCAATAATAACCAGTAAGACTCCCTAATCGGGAGATAAGCGACCGTTGGTCGCTTATCTTCACAAATAGGCCAAAAGTTTGTTTTACCAATTATCAAGACATACGGGCAGTTGACAGTTTGCCATGGTTACTCATTGAAGTTGAATCTCCATATATGGAGACATAAGTTGCTCATACCATAGCAACCATGTTTTTTACAGGGCCTGGGATTGATGACATCAGAAATCTCCATATATGGGCATGAAAGGGATTTTGTTTCTGGAAATATGTCTGTGGGGTGCCACATTTGGAATAAAACACTTACATCACACATCTGGATATCCATACAGCCCATCTAGTTTGCCTGTGTCCATTTATGCCCATATATCTGATGACATTGGGACACTGATCTCCATATATGGGCATAAAACTTATGTTAATTAGTAAAGCCTGGGGATCTCCATATATGGGCATGAGGGGTACCCTAAAAGGGCATCATCTGGGAATAGCAAATATAGTTATCCTAGAAAGTGAAAATCTTACATCAAAGGCCATAACTACCTACCTACCACCATACTGCATTCCTCATTAAACTACCTACCAGTAAGATGCCTATAGGGAGAAAAGCAAAGGGCGAGGTTGCACCATTTCTTGGTCTTCTGGCCAGTGATGTATATCGGACCATTTAACCATATATGGAGACATCTGGTACCCAAAGATATTCACAGATATGGGCTTAATATTGATGACATAAGGGATCTCCATATATGGGCGTAAAAGGGATTTGGTTCCCCTGGCATCACAGGGATCTCCATATATGGGCATAAAATGGATTTGGTTACCCTGGCAACACGGGGATCTCCATATCTCCATATATGGGCATAAAAGGGATTTGGTTCCCCTGGCATCACAGGGATCTCCATATATGGGCATAAAAGGGATTTGGTTCCCCTGACATTTCAGTGATGTCAGTGGCTGGTTCTACAGAGGGGATCTCCATTTATGGGCATAAAAGGGAATGTATGTATGATGATGTCAGATATCATAGACGTCATAGGACTTTCACATAACGAATAACTGAGTAAGCATGTAAACCCGTAAAATCTATATTTGGGCATGGCTGATTTATGACCTCATCATGATGACACGAGCAAACACAGCTGAATTGTATAAATGATCAGTGCAGAAACCAACAGAAGTATTTGACCAAGACTCTTCGATTTAAACATCAACAAAGGTGTGACGTTTGTTGATGGTCACACAGGTGTGACGGACGGACGGACGGACGGACGGACGGCCGGTGGAGGTTTTCATAGTAAACTGCTCCCTGACGGTCGCAATAATAATTATTATTATTATTACCCTTATTAATAAAATCACGCAAATCGCTACACAGTATGTCTACACTCATGTCATCAACATGGATCTGTCCCATATAGCGCCACCTTCAGGACGATTTTTAAAAACACATTTTTGGACACTGCTCCTACAGATTTTGCCCTAAAATCACACAAATTGCTACACAGTATGAGTATGTCTACACTCATGTCATCAACATGGATCTGTCCCATATAGCGCCACCATCAGGCCGATTTTTTCAAACACATTTTTGGACACTGCTCCTACAGATTTTGCCCTAAAACCAGTAAGACTCCCTAATCGGGAGATAAGCGACCGTTGGTCGCTTATCTCCACAAATAGGCCAAAAGTTTGTTTTACCAATTATCAAGACATACGGGCAGTTGACAGTTTGCCATGGTTACTCATTGAAGTTGAATCTCCATAATATGGAGATAACCTACGCATCACACTAAGTCTGACCTCACCAGCCCATATTTGGGCATGAGCAACTTATGTCTCCATATATGGAGATATGATGACATCACACAGTCCTCAGCCGATGATGTGGCGTGATGTCATACAATACACAAACGAGCCCTACAGTATAAAGGGGCAATTCTTGCCAGGAAAGAAGCATTTCTTCGACTCAGACCTTATCGCCAGGGTTGGCTTATAGCAGCTGTCGGTAGGACCATATATGGATTCTGTTAGTGTGGATCTCCTAACAGGGCATCATCTGGGATACAATCCCTTTTATGCCCATATATGGAGATCCCTAACAGAATCCCTTTCATGCCCATATATGGAGATCCCTAACAGAATCCCTTTTATGCCCATATATGGAGATCCCTAACAGCATCCCTTTTATGCCCATATATGGAGATCACTAACAGCTAACAGAATCCCTTTTATGCCCATATATGGAGATCCCTAACAGAATCCCTTTTATGCCCATATATGGAGATCCCTAACAGAATCCCTTTTATGCCCATATATGGAGATCCCTAACAGAATCCCTTTTATGCCCATATATGGAGATCCCTAACAGAATCCCTTTTATGCCCATATATGGAGATCCCTAACAGAATCCCTTGTATGCCCATATATGGAGATCCCTAACAGAATCCCTTTTATGCCCATATATTGAGATCCCTAACAGAATCCCTTTTATGCCCATATATTATGGCGAAATCCCTGCTCTGAGTATCTGACATCAGTGTGATGTCACCTGTTTATGCCCATATATGGAGATCCCTGCTCTGCGTATCTGGTTGCTATGGTAAACAGTTGGTTGCTAGGGTAAAAAAACATGGTTGCTATGGTAAACAGTTGGTTGCTAGGGTAAACAGTTGGTTGCTAGGGTAAAACCATGGTTGCTAAGGTGGTTGCTAACGTACACTAACAGACCAGCAACAACAGACTGTTGCCACAGCAACGTACACAAAGGTTTGTGTACACATGTGGTGTGATGTCATACTGATGCGGAGATATGAGCAGGGCAAAGGTGTGACGTGTGACGGACGGACGGACGGACGGACGGCCGGTGGAGGTTTTCATAGTAAACTGCTCCCTGACGGTCGCAATAAGCATTCCCAGATATGTCCTTAATATTGATGACATTGGGACAGGGATCTCCATATATGGGCATAAACTATATCTTAATTAGTAAAGCCAAGCAGGACCTTGGCAAGTTAGGGCCTGGTTTTGATGCCTGGGGATCTCCATATATGGGCATAAGGGGTACCCTAACAGGGCATCAGGGATATTCATATATGGTCATAAAAGGGATACCCATATATGGACTTTTACATAGCCTAGGTAGGTGATGTCACCTGTGATGTCACCTTTCGATGTCACAGTGACGATGAAACCAATAGACTGTACAAATGTGTACTAACTGACTGACTGACTGACTGACGGACGGACGGACGGACGGACGGACGGACGGACGGACGGACGGACGGACAGACAGACAGACAGACAGACAGACAGACAGACAGACAGACAGACAGACAGACAAGCTGCGACATTTCTCATGGTATTATACTGCGACCTTCGGTCGCAAACAAACAATCTCTCTCTCTCTCTATCTCTCTCTCTCTCTCTCTCTCTCTCTCTCTCTCTCTCTCTCTCTCTCTCTCTCTCCTCGGTTTTACCAAGGTGTATTGATAGTTTGTTGTCATTGAGCCAGGTGCAGATCTTATTTAGTTTGGAGCTAAGGGTCTTTTCAACCTGCAATTTGTCCCTGTCCATGACAAGGAGATCCGAGTCATCTGCGAACAGGAACAGGTTGCAATCACAAGCAGAAGCCATGTTGTTTACATATATTAGGAACAATAGAGGATTCCAATTGAAAAATAGCAAACAATTATTCAGGATTCTAATTTAAGAAAAATACAACTACAAGCTCAAAACACGTCACACTGCAATGCGTTTTGACTTTTGAGCTTATTGATCAGCCATGTTTTGGTAATGTACTGTGTAGCCCTCTGGGGTGAGTGTGGAAATATGGAGGCCCTCTCTATCTGTCATCTAAGTC
Source organism: Nannobrachium achirus (assembly GCF_963921795.1). Classification (NCBI taxonomy): domain Eukaryota; kingdom Metazoa; phylum Chordata; class Actinopteri; order Myctophiformes; family Myctophidae; genus Nannobrachium; species Nannobrachium achirus. Next base: position 17,265,188 of record NC_137811.1, on the reverse strand, counting down.
GCTCCTCTCCTGATCTATGGATTTGATGCAGAGGAAGTTCCTGGTCTCCATGCAGTCCCTGGTCTCCCACTGTCTGCTGGGGTCTTTGAGGAGGGTCCCACAGCGCTGCCCCCAGGCTGGACACAACGGGAGGTCCTGGTACTCCACTGGTTCCCCGTCCACCCACAGCCACTCGCCCGCCAAGAACCGCAGGCCTGTCTGACTTGGCTTCTGACTTGGGGTAGGGGTAGGGGTTGAGTAAGTGAAACACATGAACGGGTAGGGACGATCGCAAATCCAATCGTACCACCTCATAGTGGTCAAGTGATTTAAGCCACAGTCATAGCCATAGGGTGATGGTTCCGGCCGTCCTTTTGCCCAGTTTGTGTCACGTGAGGAGGTAGCACTGCGGAAAACAAAACAATAATCAGTAATCAAACTTACAATGCTGAATTCAGTGTTTTATTTTATGTGTTATGAGACTACTTTAGGTTGTACTAGGTTTTAACCACCTTTCAAAGCAATGCCTACAAAATAATAGACCTACAGCTTTTAGATCTGCTATTGTTGGGTTTCTTTTCCTTTTTATTGACCCTAACCAAAACTAATTTAACATGATCAAAAATAGATACACCGGTTAGAAAGTGGTTAAGAACAAGACTAACTTTTCTCCGCTGCTCCACCTCCAGACAGAAGCGTTCTGGTCGTCTCTGTACAAACCGATCCACATCCCAGGTCTCGCCAGGCCTTTTTCCTCGATCAGGTCTTTTTCCTCCATCCTAACAGAAGCCAAGTCAGTGTAGTGTGCAGTGTGCTTGGGCATCATGCCAAGTTTTGATCTCTTTCACATAGTGAAATGTTTTAATCGGAACGAGCGCCTCCAAGCGAAGAGCAGCAAGGATGAGCAAGAGGAGGATGTGGAGGAGGAAGAGGAGGCTCCTCTTCATTTTCACAAGTAGTTTCTTCAGTTGACGTGGAGAAGAGTTCAGTTGTTGTATATAATGTCCACTCTGATGTGAGCTGTTTGGACAGTAGCTGAAGCAGGACTCTCACCCCAGGATAAAGATCAGTGGTCTGAGGAGCAGCAGCTGTTACACCGTTCATATGACAGTGCTGCTTACCTGGACACACCCACCTACATGCACCTGGTGGACACACCCATATATTAGGGGTGCAAAATATCGAACCGAACCGGTGTACCAAACCAAACAGCCCATACAGAATGAACCCATTGTTCTTATTGCAGAACTATATACCAGGGGTCCCACACCAACATACCAGTAAGACTCCCAAATCGAGAGATAAGCGACTGTCACGTCGCATACACAAACTTTAGAAGGCAATCGTAGCGAATCAGGAGGGAATATGGGAAATGGGACAGATCCATGTGTCCAAAAATGTGTTTTGCAAGAATCGGCCTGATGGTGGCGCTAAATGGGACAGATCCATGTTGATGACATAACTCTAGACATACAGGGCTTAATTGGTTAATGCATCTTGTGTAATAATAATCCAAATCTACTAAATAACTTAGTAGATAAATAGGCTAACTAAGTATTCATATTATGTTGTGAAAAGTATTATATTGTGTGTGACCTTTGACCTTTGACACAATCTAAATGTCTCCATAGAAGAGCAGGGAGGCACAATACAACAAACCCAAGTATATAAGTTGTATTGTATTAACATACTGTACCAAATAGTTTGGACAATATTACATTTTATTACAGTACTTGAGTATTTAGTTACTCTCCACCACTGAATATCATTTTGGGAGCTCAGATTGTAATATTCATTTGGTTGAATATGTTGGTATCTGCATCAGCTGTACAGACAGCCAGGAACTGCTGTCATTCCTCCTCTGACACTTAAACAAATGACTGAATAACTTTGAAATTCAAAATCAACCATCTCTGTGCTTGAGTCGAGTAAATCCCCTACATGTAAATACTATTTGTACCCATAAACACACACGCACACGCACGCACACACACACACACACACACACACACACACACACACACGGGTCCACAGGTGTGTGTGTGTGTGTGTGTGTGTGTGTGTGTGTGTGTGTGTGTGTGTGTGTGTGTGTGTGTGTGTGTGTGTGTGTGTGTGTGTGTTGTGTGTGTGTGTGTGTGTGTGTGTGTGTGTGTGTGGTTAATTGTGCTATTTGAAATAGAGTCCAGGGAAGCACAAGTATTTGTTTCTCTCCACTGAATATGATTTTAGGAGCTCAGATTGTTGTTGAATAATAATGTTGGTATCTGCTTCAGTAGCATAATGATCAAACATACAAATAATGTTGTTCTTCCTCTGACACGTAAAATCAACCATCTCCATGCTTGAGTGGGCTAATCAGCCACATGCAAAAAGTGTGTGTGTGTGTGCCACGGCGCTTTACAGAGATTGTGCGTTACATTCACCCATTCACACACACATTCATACACCGATGGCAGTAGCCTGATTTCAGACTCTGCGCAGTCCGCTCAGAGAGTGGGTGGGTCTATGGGCCAATCTTATTTTTTGTGTTCAATCTGTTTTTTTTTTTGTTTTTTTTTAGATATTTGAGTATTTCAGCATGACTAGTGACGTATTTTGCATCATCAGTGATGCGTTTTGCATCATATGATGCAAAACGCATCACTAGTACATGCTGAAATGTTAAAATATCTCAAAAAATTAAATATCAAACCTCGGTTCGAAGTGAAGCGGTGAACTTTTATTCTATGTGTTCTAGAGCTATGAAATCTGTGTTCTAGATCTATACATTCTACTTTATATGTGCTTTAGTTCTCGTTGCCGTCCTGAAAATCATCTAGCTTAAAGTTGCTATTAACTCAGGGGGAGCCCAGATTCAAACTGGGAACCCTTTGTGCTCTAATGCAACACAACACTAATGACGGTTTCTCTACCCCTGAGCTATGCCTCCCCCTGTGTGTGTGTGTGTGTGTGTGTGTGTGTGTGTGTGTGTGTGTGTGTGTGTGTGTGTGTGTGTGTGTGTGTGTGTGTGTGTGTGTGTGTGTGTGTGTGTGTGTGTGTGTGTGTGTACAGTGGTTAATGGTGCAGCATCAAAACTGGTTCTTTGAGATGGTTGCATATGTATATGGATCTGTCATATGGTTCTGTCTAGAACCATATGAGTAACATGAAAAACCATTCACTAGATAAACTGGTTCTTTAGTAGTTATATGGTTTTTTGTACAACCATAATAATCTTTTAAAGAACCATTTAAGAGCAGCTTAGCAAACTAAGGTATATAAAAATGAAAATGAAAATGGTATGATAAAATATTGCTAAATGAAACTTTATTTATACATCTCTAGACTCTGTGACTAACATGCACCAAAAAATAGAAACGCACTGCATCGCGATGAAATATGAATCAAACGACAATATGAAAGGAAAGTTGTAGGCCTACCAGCCTTATGCATTTATAACCAACGTTGTCATCCAGGATGATTTACAAATGCAAGGTCAGATTAGAAGCCAATCAAGCCATTAACAAGCAAGTTTATTTGTATAGCAAATTTAAACGACAAGGAAATTCAAGATGCTTTGCATGAAACAATCCTTAAGACACAGAGCATTGAAGGGGGATTTCAGAGGAGTGCTTAATCTGCTTATCTTATGGAAAGTGGTAGAGGCGGGAAAAACATGTCAATTTCTACCGAGTTGTTTTCAACCAGTGGTCCGGGGACCACCAGTGTGGTCCTTGAGGGGGTTCCAGGTGGTTCCAAGTGACGGAAAGTCGTTAACCAAATGGAACCTTATAGATCTTTAACTCTTAATAGCGTAAAATGAAATCAAATGGACCCTAATAGATCTTTAACTCTTAAGAGCGTAAAATGAAGCCAAATGGACCCCTACGGGTCTATTTGGTTTCATTTTACGCTCTCAAGAGTTAAATTATTGTTAAACATCTGCATTATTTAATTTACTTACGTCTACACAATTACAAAATGTAGAAGAATTGTTCATTTGGGCAACTCAAATGCTCATAATTAATGGACCTTGATATGAAAAAAGGTTGAAAACTTATCACCACCTGCAAGGCCCTCAACAACCTGGCTCCCTGTTATCTCTCGGACAGTTTACAGTTACAGTTTACAGTTTAGGCATTTAGCAGACGCTTTTAATCCAAAGCGACTTACAATAAGCAGATAAAAAACATCACAATATAATATGTCAGTACATCAACAGCAATATAACAAGTGCAAATGGATATCTATCTAGAAAAAAAAACACAATATAATCAAAGTTCTAAAAACCTAAAAACAAATGCTAACTAGCTTCATGTATGGTCATTGATTTTTCTGTAGTGCTAAGGGTTTAGGTGGAGTCTGAAGAGGTGAGTCTTCAGTCCATGGCGAAAGCTAGCGAGTGAGTCCGTTGTTCTAAGTGCGACAGGGAGTTTATTCCACAACTTGGGGGCCAGGAGGGCAAACTGTCTCGGACGAGTGGATTTTTGCCCAGCGAGGGTTCTGTCAGCATCCCTGTGTTGGCTGATCTAAGTGAACAGGTGGGGGTGTAGGGGTAGGGGCTCGGACCTCGTCAAACCCTATGTTCCCTCCCGAGTCCCGCTCCCTCAGATCTGGCAATACCAACCTCCTGGAATTCACCCATAAAGCAAATAAACGCACCTGGGCCACAGAACTTTTTCAGTTGCAGCCCCCACCCTTTGGAACCCACTCACCTCATATAAAAGCCACCCCCACCCTTGCTGTGTTCAAGGCCTCCCTCAAAACTCACCTCTTTAGACTTGCTTTCCCTTCCTAACCCTTCTCTCCCTCTCAGCTATTTAAAATTTGTCCTGTGTTCTTTTTAGCCTTTTAGCTTTTTACTATTTTCTGAATAACGTTTTTCTTTTTGTTCTGTAAAGCGACTTTGGGTACCTAGAAAAGCGCTATATACATCTGATGTATTATTATTATTATTAAAACCACTGGGCTATATTAAAGGCTATATAAAAACCTTCTCTAAAGGGAGATCCACACCAAGAACTTGAACTATAACAGTTACAAAATGTATCATTTTAAGAGCCATTCTGTAACTCAAGTGGATGGCAGAGTCCACAACTAGGACGATGATAGTAGACAGCCAATCAGAATCCCCAAGGACATATGGGATGCAATCGTTCACACCCTTGGAGTGTTTGTTTTCATAATGATAACTAGAAAGACGCCTCAGGGCGACATGCAACCTCGCCCTAAAGGGCCAATTCTTGGCCATCTGGCCAGTGATGTATATCGGACCAGTTACCCATATATGGAGACCCCTGATAGTCAACAATGTTATGTCAAAACATGCCCATATGGGCATTACCAAAAATAGGCATTCCCAGATATGTCCTTAATATTGATGGCATTGGGACAGGGATCTCCATATATGGGCATAAAACATAATGTTAATTAGTAAAGCCAAGCAGGGCCTTGGCAAGTTAGGGCCTGGTTTTGATGCCTTGGGATTTCCATATATGGGCATAACAGGGCATCATCTGGGATGACATCAGGGATATTCACATCAATTCACAGCCCAGCTCAGCCCAGCGTCATTAAATACATGTCAAATACGTCTTTGAATGTGGATTTATTCCATCCATCACAGAAAGGCAGCCAATTCCAACCGTGCAAATACAGAATGGCATATTAGAGAAGAAGCCGTTAACATGACGACATGAGATGCTTATTTTAGTTGACAACACTCCTGTTAGTAGCTATAGGACTATACTCACGGAGCACAAGCACAACGCTAATGTATCACAGAGAGATATTGCAGACCCAGTAGCCTAGTCACAGGTGCAAGACAAAATAAACAACTATGAAGAGAAAAGACCGAAATGTTTAAGTGCACCGTCAACTCTGTGGCTCTGTAGCTACTGACGCATCCCTCTCCCACAACAAAAACAGCCAAGCCAGCAGAAGGTAATTAACCAGTCCACTCACTATAGTGCTGCTTTCAAATGCTGTGCATTGTTTTAAGTCCCAGGAGCATGGTTTTCATATCATAAATATGAACTTTAGATTAGTCAAAAGCTTGTGTCAGTATCCACGTGATTCCTGTGTACATTTTGTAGGCTGCAACAACTCCAACAAGTAGCCAATAACAACACGCTGAAGCATTTCCTGTAACGGTGGATTTCAAAATAAGACCCTGCCGTAATATGATTATATAGGCAATTGGTTTTATTTTTAAGTCTACTTCTAGGAAGTAAATGGACTAATGGACTAATGGACTAACTAGAATTACATGACACTCTAGACATGTTTGGCTGCGAGCAGGGAAGGACGCTTGGTGCACATTATATATGATGATGTTATGTTATTTTAGTTGTTGTAAGGATGCGACTATTATCAAAATGACTTAATATATTATAAAAAAATATATATATATATATATATATATATATATATATATATATATATATATATATATATATATATATATATATATATATTAGATTCTTTTTTGGGTGGGCACAAAAACGAAATGGGTGGGCCTAGGCCTAGTCAAGCCCACCCATGGCTACGCCCCTGGATGTAACCCAAGTAGGTAATTTTGTCTTCTCTTGTTATTACATTGTCACTCACCTTGATAGTGAAATTATCGACATTGCTGAGGTTAAGAATTGACCCAAAGAGGATGGATTCGGTTTTACCCAGGTGTATTGATAGTTTGTTGTCATTGAGCCAGGTGCAGATCTTATTTAGTTCGGAGCTAAGGGTCTTTTCAACCTGCAATTTGTCCCTGTCCATGACAAGGAGATCCGAGTCATCTGCGAACAGGAACAGGTTGCAATCACAAGCAGAAGCCATGTTGTTTACATATATTAGGAACAATAGAGGATTCCAATTGAAAAATAGCAAACAATTATTCAGGATTCTAATTTAAATAAATACAACTACAAGCTCAAAACACGTCACACTGCAATGCGTTTTGACTTTTGAGCTTATTGATCAGCCATTTTTTGCTTGTGTACTGTGTAGCCCTCTGGAGTGAGTGTGGAAATATAGAGGCCCTCTCTATCTGCTCCACTCCTGATCTATGGATTTGATGCAGAGGAAGTTCCTGGTCTCCATGCAGTCCCTGGTCTCCCACTGTCTGCTGGGGTCTTTGGGGAGGGTCCCACAGCGCTGCCCCCAGGCTGGACACAACGGGAGGTCCTGGTACTCCACTGGTTCCCCGTCCACCCACAGCCACTCGCCCGCCAGGAACCGCAGGCCTGTCCACACCTGTATGATGGAGACAGCATGAAAACACATGTTCACACCTGTATGATGGAGACAGCATGAAAACACATGTTCACACCTGTATGATGGAGACCTGGAAAGACCTGTTTTCCTCCCCAATTTAGTCGTATATGTCAAGGCCGTCCAGAATCAAAGAGGTTTTTTTGTCTTAGCAATGCGACAAAAACAAAACAAATATATATGATTGAACTCAAGTCTCCATAGCATGATTAATCAGAGAAAAACAGTATGTCCTCCCGGTGGGGGGTTACAGTTTACAGTTTACAGTTTAGGCATTTAGCAGACGCTTTTAATCCAAAGCGACTTACAATAAGCAGATAATACATCACTATAATAAACAAGATAATATGTCAGAACATCAACAACAATATAACAAATGCATATGAATATCAATCTAGAAAAAACTATATAATCGGTAAAGAAAAAAGAAAGGTACTAAAACACCTAAAAACAAATGCTAACTAGCTTCATGTATGGTCATTGAGTGTTTCAGTAGTGCTATGGGTTTAGGTGGAGTCTGAAAAGGTGAGTCTTCAGTCCACGGCGAAAGCTAGCGAGTGAGTGGGGTGAAACCCTAAATAAACAAATAAGAATCCAGAAAGTGAGTGCTATTGTTGAAAGTTAATTGTTGCCACAACCGTGCTCCCGAGACACACGTATTTTTTGAACAACGTGCCGATGAGTGCTCCTTTTTCTCTTTTTTTCAAAAAGCCTTGTCACGCTCAACACTCCCTGCTGGCAGGTGTCGTCCCAGCCCATATAAGAATAGATGCAGTGGCAAATATGACCCTACCCCACCTGGCTTCCCTCCCCCAAACATGGGCCAATTCACCCTTCGTTAGCCTTCTGGTTGGTCCCTGACTGACCAACCAGCAGGCTCTATCTGCCTTGTTTTGCCCTGCTTCCGCCTTTTTTATTTTGAATTTGCTAAAAAATATTTTTTGAAGAAATAAAAACATTTTAAAACATGCTGAGTCACTATACTGCTACTGAGCAGCTCCATTTTACTGAAACCAAGTTTGGAATTAGAATTGAACACACAGAATAACAATACAAAGCAACTGAATTAAAATGATAGTGGATGGAGTGTCCCACCAAGACACAGCAACCAATGGGTGTGAAGAGGGGCGGGACAACGGGCGGGACATGACAAAGGGTGAATTGTGTTTGTGTACTTTAGACGCTCGATAAAGCTGGATGCACCTAGCCTGGTTAATAAACCAGACTGCACAACACCACCCCCTGTTAAACAAAGTGTGTGATAGAGTCTGACGCTTGCAGTCAGGCTATGCACCACAATGGATTCGAACCACCAGTGGTGGGCAGGCACTTTACCCCTGAGCCACCCGAGCACTCTGGTCTGTAACTCTGAGAGTGTACAAATTTCAACAAAAGCTTGGTGAAAACAACCCTCTCCGCCCACAACGTGGGCCCCTCAACTAGGACTGTCACGATTATGACATTTTACATGACGATTAATTGTCACTCAAATAATTGCAATTAGATGATTATGTAATAATTGTTGTGGCCTAACCCTCAACCCAAAGCCTCAAACCTCATTGGTGGAGGCCTCCTGGATGATGTCCCTGGCGCGGCGGTGCTCGTCCTCAGACCGCAGGCTCACCAGGTCATACTGGTGGTTGTGGTACTGGTCAGACAGGCTGGTTTCGACGTCCATGTCCCTGCAGTGGTCCAGAGCCTGCTCCCATGTCTTGTTCTCCTTCACCAAGACCAGCTCAGAGGTAGGGGTAGGGGTAGGGGTAGGGGTAGGGGTAGGGGTTGGGGTAGGGGTTGGGGTTGGGGTTGGGGTAGAGTAAGTGAAACACATGAACGGGAATGGACGATCGCAAAACCAATCGTACCACCTCATAGTGGTCAAGTCAGTTAAGCCACAGTCATAGCGATAGGGCCGTCCTTTTGCCCAGTTTGTGTCACGTGAGGAATTAACACTGCGGAAAATAAAACAATAATCAGTAACCAAGCTTACAATGCTGAATTCAGTGTTTTATTTTATGTGTTATGAGACTACTTTAGGTTGTACTACTGTAGGTTTTAACCACCTTTCAAAGCAATGTCTACAAAACAATAGACCTACAGCTTTTAGATCTGCTATTGTTGGGTTTCTTTTCCTTTTTATTGACCCTAACCAAAACTAATTTAACATGATCAAAAATAGATGCACCGGTTAGAAAGTGGTTAAGAACAAGACTAACCTTTCTCCACTGCTCCATCTCCAGACAGAAGTGTTCTGGTCGTCTCTGTACAAACCGATCCACGTCCATGCAGGTCTCGCCAGGCCTTTTTCCTCGATCAGGTCTTTATCCTCCATTCTAACAGAAGCCAAGTCAGTGTAGTGTTTCCTGCAGTGTCTTTGAGCTTCAGACCAACTTTTAGTCTCATTCACATGGTGAAATGTTTTAATCTGAACGATCGCGTCCAAGCGAAGAGCAGCAAGGATGAGCAAGAGGAGGATGTGGAGGAGGAAGAGGAGGCTCCTCTTCATTTTCACAAGTAGTTTCTTCAGTTGACGCAGAGAAAGCGAAGCAGGACTCTCACAGCAGGATAAAGATCAGTGGTCTGAGGAGCAGCAGCTGTTACACCGTCCATATGACAACTGTTTACCATCTAGGTGGACACACCCACCTACCGGTAGATGCACCTGGACACACTCATATATTAGGGGTGCAAAATATCGAACCGAACAGGTGTACCAAACCGAATGACTCTCTCCGATTTTTCTTATTGCAGAACTATACACCAGGGGTCTCGGGTTCCACACCAACATACCAGTAAGACATAGGCGCAAATCGCGGGGGGGACAGGGGTTACGTGTCCCCCCCCCAGGTCCAATTGGTACCCCCCCAAAAAATTTCGTGGATCTACGCGGCTGCAGTAAGACTCCCTAATCGATAAGATAAGTGACTGTCACGTCGCATACACAAACTTTAGAAGGCAATCGTAGGGAATCAGGAGGGAATATGGGAAATGGGACAGATCCATGTTGATGACATGACTTTACAGATACTGTGCACTGCTTTGCGTGATTTTTGGCCAAAATCTGTAGGAGCGGTGTCCAAAAATGTGTTTTGCAAGAATCGGCCTGATGGTGGCGCTAAATGGGACAGATCCATGTTGATGACATAACTCTAGACATACAGGGCTTAATAGGTGAATGCATCTTGTGTAATAATAATCCAAATCTACTAAATAACTTAGTAGATAAATAGGCTAACTAAATATTCATGTTATGGTGTGAAAAGTATTATATTGTGACCTTTAACCTTTGACACAATCTAAATGTCTCCATAGAAGAGCAGGGAGACAATACAACAAACCCAAGTATCCACGGGTTTCCAACGCCCCATAGTGCATTGCGCAGACGTTGTACCGAGCTTCCGGCGCCGCAGCCGAGTGTGATTTACAAGCTCACAACGGGCTGCATCTGCGACGCGACGTGAGCTTGTATGTCTGCTGTTAAACCGGAAGTGTGGTCCAAATAATCTCCAGTAAACTCCCGCGGAAACAGGTGGATATAAGTTTTATTGTATTAACATACTGTACCAAATAGTTTGGACAGAATTACATTTTATTCCAGTACTTGAGTAGTTACTCTCCACCACTGAATATCATTTTGGGAGCTCAGATTGTAATATCCATTTGGTTGAATATGTTGGTATCTGCATCAGCTGTACAGACAGCCAGGCACTGCTGTCATTCCTCCTCTGACACTTAAACAAATGACTGAATAACTTTGACATTCAAAACAACCATCTCTGTGCTTGAGTCGAGTAAATCCCTTACATGCAAATAGGTGCACGAGTGAGTCATGGTCATGTTCTCTTTATTTTGGTGCGTAGTTTGCCTAATAGACTTTGTCCCCATAAACACACACGCACACACAAATGCACACAGACATACACACACACACACACACAAACACACACACACACACACACACACACACACACACACACACAGACACACACACACACACACACACACACACACACACACACACACACACACACACACACACACACACACACACACACACACATACACACACACACACACACACACACACACACACACACACACAGGGATAGACCACACATGGTTTTATGACATCATCATTGCGACAGGCATTTCCCCTATTGTTGAGTGAAAGATTAGCTATTTCTAGAAGAAATAAAATATATAAGATGTTTTTAATTTTACATTGTTGTTATAAAGGACAATTATAATGTATACTAGAAGCTCGGCCGCCCTTCGGGAGGACCCGTTTTGACCATCTGTTTGCCTGTGTCCATGTATGCCCATATATGGAGATATCTGTCTCTAAGCGTCCATTTTATGCCCATATATGGAGATCTCTGTAGGACCCGTATTGACCATCTGTTTGCCTGTGTCCATTTATGCTCATATATGGAGATATCTGTATGTGTCGGTCTGCATCCATTTTATGCCCATATATGGAGATCTCTGTATCTGTTTGTCTGTGTCCCTTTATTCCCATTATGGAGATCTCTTTATCTGTCTGTGCCTCCGACTGTGTTGCAGACACAGTGCCGGTTCCCCCTTTAATGCAAACCCCATTATACCTGTTGTCATATATGGACACAGGCCATATGTTTGCCTTTGTCCATTTAAGCCCATATATGAACATCAGAACACGTCATACTGATGACATTCAATACGTAACCATGGCATTTTTTGTTGACTTGTTGTGGCGTACGTGATGTCAGAGCCTTTTATGAAGTGATGTCACAATGACTCAGCGCTTGCGCCGATTTCCTCCGGAACAGCCTGATGTCAACAATCAGCTCCGCGTAAGGAGATTCCGAACGTTTTGCGCCGGTTCGGGAAAACCGCGCGTGGGGTCGGGTCGGGTCGAGGCCCGGCACTGCACTCCGCGCCGCGGCGGGGAACGCGCGTGCCGAATCTGAAGCCGGTGGGACGAACGGTTCTCGAGATACGCGGATTACATACAGACAGACAGACACGCAGAGATTTGTCGCATTTATAGATAGATTAAGGCATATTTGTTGTGCCAGGGATCCCTTTAAAGGAGTAGTTCACCCCCAAAATGTTTTTTTTTTTTTTTTTTTTTTTCGATTGATTGCTCACGCCGTGGAGACTTGAGTTCAATAATATTTTTAGTTTTTTGTTGCAATCTCAAGACAAAAAAATATATTTTAGTAAATGTACCCCCATTGATTCTGGATTGGGACCCAAATCGATTTGGGTCCCCATCCGGAATCAATGGGGGTTCCGTGGGGGTTCCATTTTTTTTTTTTCACATTCTTGTCTTAGGAATAAAACAAAAAACTAAAAAAATATTGAACTCAAGTCTCCATGGCGTGAGTAATCAATAGAAAAAAAGTCATTTTGGCGGTGAACTACTCCTTTAAGAGGGTCTAAGAAGAAATGTATTGTATAAGTAAGTTTAATCAGGCCCATTGTTTTTAAACCCTGTCATAATAAAAACTAGAAATTCAAAGGATTGAACATAATATATAAATATTTCACACTGCAATTGTTTCTGTCAGTGAAACCATCTTGGAGTGATATTGGAGCATTTTATTAAACATAACATCATTATTGATACCCGACAACAGAGTAAATGCAGGTCAACAACTTCCCTTGTATTATTGACATACATGTAAATAGTGGTTCAGTGCCATGGGTCCATATTAACCCATTCCATCCGGGAAAGCATCGGTCATATAGCTGTGCAAGAGCACAGTGGGTCAAAGAAACCTCTTCACAACTGAAATATGTGGCAAATGAGCTCTAGGAACTTTTTCCAGAAAAGCTGTAGGACATTTCTGAAAGGGCCTCTCTTTGTAAGCTCTAAATGGGGAAATGCTTTTCAAGTGGCTATGCTGTTTAGGAAGTAGGCCTAAAGCAGACAAAAGTGTTTGTCTTTGTGCCGTTATTAAACAACTGATCAAATACACAGGCAATTTTATCGGTTTGTTTTGCAGTTAAATCAAATCGTCTACATTTCTATGTTGTTTGTAAATCCAATTCATGTGCTCATGTATGCCCAGCCAAAGAAAACTAAAACTAATCAGACATTGTAATGTTATTGTTGGCGCTACAACTTAATTCTTTTCCCATTTTCTCAACAATGCAACACCTCATATACGTAGGCCTATGCTGTGGTCCCTGTTTCTGCAGCGTTGTCCAGGGGAGGAGGGTGTACACCAGTGGTTCACCAGTGGTTCTCTCAGCGTTCCTTGTGGGGGTTCCAAATGGAACCTTACAAGATCTGGTACAGATCAGAGTTACAGGGATCCGTGAAATTGAAACCACTGGTGTAGAGACTGCCTCTTCACCTCTCCCTGTTAAAGTAATGCTTACTCAAACAGGGAGGGAGCTAAATAGCCCCGGGTCAACCGGTTCATGCACCAATGAGCTGCTAGTGACAGTGACAAAATAATATTTTCACAGAGACTATATTATTTTGGGGAGCATTGTTAGCCGTCTGAATATTATAAAATAAAAATATTTTTTTCTCCTTATGTCAGCAGAAAACTACCTATAGCAGCTTTAATGGTGTGTGTAACTGTTAGAAAATAAGTACCTTTTTTGGCTAACTACTCCTTTAATTAAAGTTCCCTTTACAGTACCTCTCATTCTCATCTGGCTCTGACTACCGTTTTTACACAGCTGAGATGTAAAGCATGCATTACATTACCTGACGTTTAATTATAGTAATTCATTATTGCCGTTAACTTCAACAAATCACCAGCGGTTTTAACAATCACTACCCGCTTCAAAGCGACACAAGCAGCAGCTGCTCAAAGGCAGAGCTGCTCAGTTCCTGTTCAGGAACAGAGAGAAGAAGTCAGCCGCTGGTTTGTCTCCATCCTCAGCATGCGTCTCTACTTGCTGGCAGAAGTCTGGAAGGTCCAGCTGTTGAGGGTCCGTGAGTCCAATGACGTTATCGAAGTAGCTGGAGAGAACAGAGGTGTTGCTTTAACAGGGGTCTCAGAGGCCAGTCAATGACTTACAGTATCTGTAGGGTTTAAGTTCAAGTTTTATTTCATTCATTTAGATGATCCAATTACGTTTTTACACCTGTTCTCTCCCACTTTAGCTGATTGATTAATTACTTCCGCTACATTACACCTCTAACCCCATCAACTATAAAGCTGATTCTGATAGTGTACAGGCTGAAGCTGGCCAAATAATGTGAGTAAACGTACTTTACTACGACCCAGCCATACTCAGCGAACTGTGGATATTTAGATATGGTGGACACTGGAATGCATCCAAACTCAGTAACAGTCATCATGTAATTGCCTGGAGGGACAGGGATGGGAAAACAAAAATAGAACAATATTTTGTGACGACTTGAAAAGATAAGATAAATGGTTAGTTGTTAGTAGTTTGGTTAAATATGCTTGGCAGTTGGCAGTGAATTAGTTAAACCAGTAAACAACATTTAACTGCTATTAGCCCTATTCACGGCCCGCCCACTCAGCAAATTTCTCAGCAACTTCCTGGTGCTGACGTCAGTTTTGAAGGGGAAATTCATACAGAAATAGCTGGACTTAAAGCCAACAAATCATTATTTCGAACGGTAAAGTACATTATAATGCTTTGTGCCTTTTACTATCTTGTGTTCTTGATCATGCTAGCCGTATTTTATACTTTACTATTCGGAAATTGCATTAAATTTGCGTGACTTCAGCACCAGGGGGATGCTGATCAGGCGGGCAGTGAATAGGGCTAATTGCATGAAACAGAAACCTGTGAACTGTAGTACCTCTGCTTTGTCACAAGATGGGGCACTTTTACTAACTTAAAGGCAAGTGTGCTATATGTCTGAAATGATGAATAGAAGTACAGTATGTGATTTTGGATGCAACCATGGCTCTGACCTGTCTCAGGCTGCGTTCCCGTCCAGCTGTTGACCAGCAGACCCTGCCCGGGGCCTGAGGAGCTGCCCACCACAGCCTGTCTTATGAGGGAGGCGTCCTGAGGCACCTCCATGGGGTGGAAGTATGACGTCAGATCCTGTTTGATGCAGGTCTGCTTGGCCTCGTCAATCATATAGACGGAACGCTGAGGGACGATGTGCGTAGGAAGGAAACGGTTATATGCAGGCCATTTCAGGATGGTATTTTATAGATAAATTAAAAAGGCAAAAACTCCACGCACACTGTCTTCAAATGCAAAAAGGGGAATTTAATAAAGAGATGCAACGTTTCGGTATTTAAAACTTCATCAGGCAAACTTTTGTAGGGTTAGGACTTAGGGTTAGTGTTAGGGTTAGGGTTAGGGTTAGGTATTTGAAGACAGTGTGCGTGGAGTTTTTGCCTTTTCAGTTCACCGACCATTGTTTGGTCTCTCCTCGACAGACACACACGCTTAGTTTTCATAGGTTGTGGGGACATTACATAGACTTCCATAACCTAACCCCTAACCCTAACCCTAACCCTAACCCTAACCCTATAACCCTAAACCTAACCCTAACCGTTGTGGGGACCTACTATTTTGTCCCCACACTGTCAGAGGTTCCCTGCAGGTGACTGTGTGAACATGCGTTTAGTCCCCATAAGTATAGCTAGACACACACACACACACACACACACACACACACACACACACACACACACACACACACACACACACACACACACACACACACAGTGGTGTGATATGGATTTTAGAAGTGGTGCTTCTAAATTTGTTACGTGCGCGTGCTTGCACGTTAGACGGCGAGGCACGTGCACGTGCAGCTAAATAAGTCTGGGCTTGCCGAGCGTACGGCATCTCACCCCTGCATAAATAACAATAACTAACGCTAACCGTTGCACCTGAAGTCCAAATATTTACTGCATGCATCAATGCAGCATGCAGAACAGTTGTATTCACTATACTGGCTTTATACATAATGCAAGTCTATTCTGTGTTTGAGATTTCAATAATTGGGTCTGATCAGAACCAAGCTGTACTCAAATCTGTAAGCTAAAGTCTTTGCACGCATGGCCAAGTACTGCTATAATATTTTTATTTTGATCTTATCAGTTCTTTATCAGTAGATATTATTATGAAGGACATATTCCAAGAGGTATATGTTTCATTTGTTATTTAATGCTTAACTACCCAGATAATTAGATTGCTATACGAGTCATTCCACGAAACCGGTACGATTTGAGGTCCCTCTAATCCTTTTAGCTGTATTTTATCTATTTGGTCACCAAAATTGATTTTTAAAAGCTTTTATCATTAATTGAAATGTTCCCTTTGTGTAAAACTTACATACATTTTATCTTAATTCCAGAAATTATCTTCAATTCTTTTAGTAGACACCACCTATTTTGTCCATTTTCTCATGTCCCCGATGGCTGCTAAGGAAAGTGGACTTGAGATATAACTACTAAAAATGTAAAATAATGCATAAATTATGCTATTCACATAAAACCAGCAATGTACTCAATTGCTGGTCATGTTTAGTATTTTAATAGATAGATGATTTATCATTAAAATCACATAATATAGCTCCGTCCCCCAATCGCACTCAACCCCGTTACAAAGTCATTCTCCTCTCTGTAAAAAGTATGAACTGCTCCTTTAGTGACATCAACAACATGCAATGGCATTCTACAAGTCTTCTGAGCAAGATGCTGCAGAAAGAGGACATTTCCCAACTTTTTACACCTATTTATAGTCATTTAAACTTTCATAGTGTGGTCGTAAAGCTTAACAACTCAACCCTGTTACATGAAATAAAGATAGAAAACAATCATTTGTGAAAAATATCTTTGTTATTTCAACAATGTATCTGATTTCCTAATGTCATGCATGCCATGTGGTCTCTTCTTAATCACCACAGGTAGAGTAATTGCCATCTTGAGTAAAAAATCTCAACCCCGTTACACTCAACCCCGTTATCAATGTCAACCCTGTTAAATGGATTATTCCATATAAACATATTAATTTAATGCCTGAGATGGGAAAATATGTTTTTCTGCATGTTAAATATGTCCTTAATGGTGTGGGCTATTCAGAAAAGTAATTCATTTCGATCAAATTTTCCAGAAAAAAATGTCCAAATCGTACCGGTTTCGTGGAATGACTCTGCATGGGTAACTAACCATTTAGATCCTGCTGATCCTGCTTGTGATGCAGTAGTGACTGAGGTCTCTATGAAGCTCCAGTAGGAGCGAGATCATTTAGCGACCTCCAACCTGGTCGCAACCTGGTCGGTAGTTTTCACCGACCGGGTCGCTAAATCTACCGACCGGGTCGCTAAAACTACCAACCAGGCTGCAAAATCACCGACCAGGTCGCTAGATCTACCGACCGGGTCGCTAAATCTACCAACCGGGCTGCAAAATCACAGACCGGGACCAGGTCGGTGATTTAGTGGCTCGGTCGGTAGATTTAGCGACCCAGTCGGTGATTTACCGGCCCGGTCGGTAGATTTAGCGACCAGGTTGGTATATTTAGTGGCTCGGTTGGTAGATTTAGCGACCCAGTCGGTGATTTACCGGCCCGGTCGGTAGATTTAGCGACCAGGTCGGTAGATTTAGCGACCAGGTCGGTATATTTAGTGGCCAGGTCGGTGATTTAGCGGCCCGGTCTGTAGATTTAGCGACCCGGTCATTAGAATTAGCGCCCAGGAAGCGACCTTGACCGGCGGTTGGTAATTAGCGACCTGGGCATTAATTTAGCGACACAGTCGGTGATTTAGGGTTAGGGTTAGGGTTAGCAGCCCGGTCGGTGGATAAGCAACCCGGTCGGTCGATTTAGTGACCCAGTCGGTGATTTTGCGGCCCGGTCGGTAGATTTAGCGACCCGGTCGGTGATATTGCGGCCCGGTCAGTGATTTAGCGACCCGGTCGGTAGATTTAGCGACCCGGTCGGTAGATTTAGCGACCCGGTCGGTGAAATTGCGGCCCGGTCGGTGATTTAGCGACCCGGTCGGTAGATTTAGCGACCCGGTCGGTAGATTTAGCGACCCGGTCGCTGAAAACTACCGACCAGGTCGCAACCCGGTTGGAGGTCGCTAAATGATCTCGCCCTCTCTCTGAAGCTCTATGTTTCTTGTTTACAAACATTGAGACTAAATGCACAGGTGACTGTATCATGTAATCAATTCCACCAATCCCCAAACCTGTTGTTTTGGGGAGCGCTGGTTTCATTGGCTAATTTTGGTACCGACCTGCGCGTGCATCTAGTTCTTATCAGTGTTACGTGGACCAGAAACGCATTAATTACTTCCTCCATGCAAACAGCAGTAACTACCCGAAATAGTCAGGAGATATCTTTATAAATAGTGTCAAATCCTGAAATAAATTCCTTAGCAAAAAAAATCTTCACCAATGTGTTTGTAAAGGTGTCTAGTAACACATCTCACAAAGACTGAAATTCAGTTTCCCTAGGAAAATCTTTGACAGCTAGGGTCATTCTGGGTCTCATTCACTCACTATACACTAATACTATAGGGGAAAAAATCACTCCCAAAAACTTGCTTTAAGTGGGATGTGAGGGGTCTAACTAGGTGTTTTTAATTATTCTGAATCCATTGCAGGGTTTCCTGCAGGAAAAAGTCTTGACCAGGGGGGAAGCATAGCCGGAAAATTTTGCTTAATTAATTAATTAATTTGCTTAATTAAAATGCATTTCTTGATACATTTTTATTATATTAATTCTTATGTTTGCCCTCAAAATATTAAGTGAAGTTAAATAAGAGAGAGAAGTTGCTTATAACAAACAAATCAAAACATATTTCGATTTTTGATTAAATCAGTTATAATTTTTGCCCTCAAAATATTAATGAGTTGGTGTGAAAAAGGAAAATGCAACTACATTATGCTATCATTATTCACATTTATTCAACATTGTGTAGCAAAACCAGTTTAGCTACTTTGACCCTGTACATCTGCTATTTGAAAATAGCTGATCTACAAGCTCACAGCATCACACAGCTAAACCAAACGTTGGCGAGCTTGTTTTTAAGTACCAATCGTTCTTATTTTGTTTTGAAGTCCACCGATAGGCTCTTATTTTGAAGCCTATGTATTGACCGGGGTAACAGGTTTACGTTGGTCTGACATGACGAACAATAACATACTGTAGCTACCTATCTTGCTAGTGCTACTGTGTGCTGATGATGAGTGATGACCAGTGATCGGACGCTATACTATCGTCGTAGGGTTAGGTAACGTGGTATTGGCGCTGCTATGTTTAATCTTACACATTAAACCAACATAAATAGTAAAGCTTTTCACACGGAAGGCTTTATTGAGCACCCGCACAAAGTCCTGTGAAACTAACTCACGGAGTGGTGCGTGAACACAAGTTCACAACACGTAACACATCCCTCCCGTGCTGGAGTTAAATACTTTTGCAAGTTTTTCTACGTGAGTCGCGGGTAACAGCCAGGATTTCCACCGCGGAGGTAAAGAGCCGCTCAGGGCAGGGCGGCAGGCTGCATTGTGCCAGCCACTCTCTCCTCCTCCTCTCCTCACCTCCCCGTGAGGAAAAACATGCTCGCGGGCGGCGCCGCAGCGCAGCGTCGTGTAGGCGAAATGTGAAGTCCATCTACTGTATTAGTCCCAAATCGCAAAATGTACTATAGTGGTTTTAAAAGAAATCTACCGTTAAAGCCCCGGTGAACATTTCTGACGGTGGGCTGCTGGGACGTGTGTATGTGATGAAAACAAGCATGCACTGGTGACGTTTAGGGCTTTTCGCTATGCGTCTTGGCCGGGCGCTAAAGATTTCAGACCAGGCGCAGCGCCTGGCTTGTAAAGTGCTGCCGGAAACGCTGCATTGCAAGCATTTGTTTTGCACCAAAAACATTCCTTGGGCTAGAAATGGACCCCCATACCACTGTGAAAAGTGATGACCCATCACTAAACCAACATTTTATGGGCTGTTTTTAGCCCAATGAATGTTTTTTTTGGTGAAGAAATGTTTTGGTAAGGAATTTATTCCAGGACTTTTTAAGATATCCCCTGATTAAAAGTGCACTTTTGGCAAAAAAAAGAAAAAAGAAAACACACATGAAAATAGCAGCACTGTGTGAGCGTGCGTCTTGTCGCATGCGGTAAAAACTCAATGACTCCTTTTATGACTCCTCTTCGGATCCACAGTGTGGATTCCGCACAGCCTTGCACACCAAATCCAATGCGTTTTAATCATGCGCCAAAAGGAAAGAAACGCAACGGTCCTGTGTGCAAAGCTCTTAAAATGGCAGTGGCTCAATCCCCCTTTGATGTCTATGTGTGCAAGTGCCTGCATTCTACTGTATGTATATGCAGCAGTATTGTGAAGTGTTACACCCACGCATGCACTCACACACCCACCTCTCTGTACAGCACAAGAGCATCCACGGTCCCAGTCTTGTTGTCGAGGGTCCCCCACTCCTTGACGCGCTGCCGCTGGCTCAGAGCATCGTACCAGTACTGTCCATATTTATGCATCTTCTCAGTCTGGGTGCTCTGGGAGAACAACACTTTGATTTGAGTCTAGGGTGCAGTTCATTCATTAAATCCAAAATTAATATTATATCCACATTTTTATATATATATATATATATATATATATATAATCAGAACACAAAAATGGCAGATTCAAGCTCCACAACGTGTTGCATTGTGAGCTTGCACGGCACGGCAATGGGGCTTAAGTGGTTAATCAGACTAATCAACAACTCAAACACGTTTTCACCTTGATTGGTTGATCATTAGTTTGTGTTGCTCTCAATACATCAGTGTTGAAGAAAAGCAGCACTCACCACAGTGAAAGCACCAGTCATAAGACGTGGACTAGCTGTGAGAAACAGAGAAATGTGTTTCATTTTACAACAATGAAGCTGCATGGTTCATTTTTGCACATTTGATTTTATTCTACAACAACTGCATGGTTCATAGTGTGAATGAGTTGTTTTATTTTACAACAATATGGCTGCATGGTTCATAATGTGAATTAATGATGGAACATGAATGCCCTATTTATAATAATCACAACACATCGCATCACCATGCGTTGTGACCTTATAGATACTTTGGCTATTTTTGAATAACAAAGTGGTTCAGTGGGTCCGTGGGTTTTATAAACAATGGACCAATTTGAAAAGTATTGAAGAAAAGAGAGAGCTTGTGACTAAATAATAATGCATTGTGACGTGTTGTGAGCTTTTAGATGTGTTGTTTTGACTGAAGGTTTTCCCCCAGAATAGGAATGCTAGTATTAAAACAATAAAAATACTTATACGTTCAGTATTATTGTACTCACACCATGATAGTAAATGACAGCAATACTTATTAGTTCAGCATTATAGAGGGTATGCACGTGACATCATCATCATACCCGGAATGCAGTAACACCTATTGAGTGGTAAAAATGACTTTCTGGCCTTGACAGCCCATAAACCATGTGACAGCCCATAAACCAAACTCACTTTGCCACTCACTTTGCTACTCAATTAGACATTCACTTCATGCATGCGCATACCCTATATTGTACTCTACTACTACCGTATTTTCCGGACTATAAGGCGCACTTAAAAGCCTTTAATTTTCTCAAAAAACTACAGTGCGCCTTATAGTCCAGTGCGCCTTATATATGGATCATTCATTGACATTGACATTCCCTTTAGCACAGCTCCATCTGTTTGATGCATAACGCAATGGTAGCGTCTATTATGTGCGCCTTATAGTCAGGTGCGCCTTATAGTCCAGAAAATACTGTACTACTATTATCATAGTATTATTTTACTGTCCAGCATGGACAGTAAAATGATAACAATACGTATTATTACAATTATTATTGTACTCACAGTATGGATTATGATAACAATACGCATATAGTATTATTGTACTCACAGTATGAATAGTAAATGATGACAATACGTATATAGTATTATTGTAGGCTACTATCCAGTATGGACAGTAAATGATAACAATACTTATAAGTTCAGTGTTATTGTACTCACAGCATGGATGAGGCTGCTGGGCCACACAGGATAGAGCCAGTAGGCTCAGCAACACAATGAAGTTCCTCATGCTTCCTCACACACACAGCGTAGAAACACACTCCTACACACACACACACACACACTGCCGGTTAATGGCTGTATAGCCGGAGCCTCTTCCTTATAAACATGACACTAGAGGCTCCAGTTCCGGAGCAGTTGCCGGAGTTTGCTTCCAACAGCCCAGGTCTTTGGTAATGACATTGTGAATGTGATGAGAGACCCCGTAACAAAGGCATGTGACTATGACATCATCATATCATAAAACAACTGCTAGGTCATTTCCTGTGATCAGCGTTTTACTCTTTACAGGGTCCAGTCACAATTTTGCAGCCACCTGTGGGCCGGTGCTCTTTTAGAGCGGTTCTGAAGGAGGGTAAGGCGTCACACTTTTGTATGATGGTTCGTAGAGCATTCCACGTGTACGTTATCCCTGTAAATAAATGGTAAATCTATGGTTACATAGATTGTGCATTACATTCACCCATTCATACACACACATTCATACACCGCAGTTGGAGGAAACCATGCAAGGCACCAGCAAGACAGGTTGTCTTGCTTAGGACACTTCGACATTACTCTGGGGGAGCCTGGGATCCCATCCGGCCACTCTACCTGCCACTCTACTCTAGTGGTTCTCAGAGGGGTCCTTGAGGGGGTTCCAGGGGATCCCCATGCAGGCAAAATTAGATAACCCTCAGTTTAACCCTTAAGTGCTGTTCAGGTCATTTTGACCCGTTTTACATTTTCATTTGAAAAAAAAAGGTAGAAGTTTAAATTGTTTCCACCTGAAACTCACTGGCCTTAAAGATTCTTCTGAGATGAACATGTAAAAAAAACATTTTTGCACTACACCCATGCTACACCCCCCTCATATTTTTTTAACCTTAAGTGCTGTTCGGGTCATTTTGACCCGGAAGCACAGATGCACAGAAATACACAGTATTATGCCAAAACACAGACACACAGTCACCCCCACTTCTAACACCCCCCTTCCGAAGCCCCATTCCAAACCCTCCCCCCGTTCCGCACCCCCCCCCCCTCCCTCCCCTGATGCACAGAAATGCAAGGAATCATGTACAAACACAGATACACAATCACCCCCTAACCCCTTCCACCCCTCCCCCCTCCAACCCCCCTCACCTCACCCTTACCCCCTCCCCTCCAAACCCCCCAACCCAACCCAAACCCCCCCCCCCCCCCCCCCCCCCCCCGCCACCCCAGATGCACAGAAATAAAAGAAAGCATGTATACTATCACAGACACACAGTCACCTCCTCCCCCCCCCCCTCCCCCCCTCCTATCGCCCTCACCCCCCCACACCCTTCACCCCGTCTCCTCCTCACCCCTCCCCTCCTCACCCCTCACCCTCACCCCTCACTTATCTGAAGTTTTCCTTGTGACTGTACTGTATCTTAGGGGAAATTTTACATTATTTTACATAAACATAAGGTGCTGTAAAGTAACTGTAATTCAGGGGTGCTGTGGATGAAAATGTTGTTTACAGGGGTGCCCTGAGACCAAAGTGTTTGAAAACCTCTGTCCTAGTGTATACGTTCAAGTGTATATTCATATGTGACGTTCATGTGTGTTCACATGTGTTCAGCTCTATGTGAGAATGATGTCCTGTTCTTGAACCACAAGTATTCAATTAATGGGCGTGTTGGGAAAAAAAACAAAAAAGTTCATAAAAATATTGTCTGATTTTCATTTTGTCCTATAAGCATGAGGAATATTGCCCAGTATTAAATAAAGTACTTTTTTTTACATGAATTTCAGCTAAATCAGTAAAAACGCCTAGCTCTTTCAGTGTTTAATGTGATATAGCAAAGCAGAAATGCAAACATTTACCATATATATCATATGACTTGTTTGGTATTGAGTCAAAGTCAATGTATCATGATGATTTGTTAAGTTAAAATTTATATTAGTGTTGTTTTTTTTAAACCAAATATCCCCCGGGTCAAAATGACCCGAACAGAACGAAGGTGTAGTGAATCTGAACAGAACTTAAGGGTTAAACCCTCACTACTTAGTAAACTTGACTTTTGGGCTCTGTACTTGGTCTACTACCTGTCCCATCTGTCCCATATAGCGCCACCATCAGGCAGATTTTTTCAAACACATTTTTGGACACTGCTCCTACGCTGCCTGGCAGTCGCTTATCTCCCGATTAGGGAGTCTTACTGGTTGTAAGTCCCTCTGGCTTAAGAGCGTCTGCCAAATGCCTAAATTGTAAATTGTAACACAACAGCCCTGCCAATCAGCCTCAGCTCTATTGGCATGACGGGTTGTGTGTTGGTCTGGTGAGTGGGAGCTCTGGATTCAATCCCTGTTTTCATTCACCACTACACATGCCTGATTTCAGCTTTTCAAAAATAGACAATCTACAAGACGACATGTGAGTTTTGTATTGGCTTCTGGTTCTCAAACATTTTCATGTCAAGGAACCCCAAACTAATATGTATTTGAACCACATCTGAAAATAATTATGTGCTCGGGAACCCAATTGGATATACTTTTTTTATTTGTATTGCTTTTTCTAAGCTTGCAGCTGTTGTGAGCTTCTAGATCGATTATTTTTAAATAGCCAATGTGTGTATTATTGCGACCGTCAGGTTGCAGTTACTATCAAAACCTCCACCGGCTGTCAGTCAGTCAGTCAGTCTGTCAGTCTGTCCTACTCTTATCTCTGCCACCGTTGGCCCTATCGTATCTCTAGAGTCATGTCATCAACATGGATCTGTCCGATTTAGCGCCACCATCAGGCCGATTTTTGCAATACAAGTTTTTGGACACTGCTCCGACAGATTTTGGCCGAAAATCACGCAAAGTGGTACACATCTCTAAAGTCATGTCATCAACATGGATCTGTCCCATTTTCCATATTCCCTCCTGATTCGCCACGATTGCCTTCCAAAGTTTTTGTATGCGACGTGACGGTTGCTTATCTCTCGATTAGGGAGTCTTACTGGTATACTACAGTATACCAGTAAGACTCCCTAATCGGGAGATAAGCGACCGTTGGTCGCTTATCTCCACAAATAGGCCAAAAGTTTGTTTTACCAATTATTACACTCTATGTGAACATTTACATCAACAAATCCCAAGTACTATGCAGAACGACCCATTTCAAGTTTTTAATGTACAACAATATTTAGAAAATAGGTCTACAAGCTGACAGTCCTCGTCCCTTATATTCCCATAGGTTATATGGAGATCTCAGTGTTTGTCAGTCCTTGTTCATTTATGCCCATATATGGACATCTCTATATCTACTGTAACAGTCCTTGTCCCTTTATGCCCATATATGGAGATCTCTTAACTGTAAGTCCTTGTCCCTTTTATGCCCATATATGGATATTCCTGATGTCATCAGTATATGAACATATATGGGCTTTCTGATATGCCCATATATGGAGATCACGGTCACACGTGCGGTCGACCGCACGTGTGACCGACGGACGGCCGGTGGAGGTTTTCATACTAAACTGCGACCTTACGGTCGCAATTATATATGGTTAAAGTGGTTAAACAGATTTTTATGCTATTTTAACCCTTTTTCCTGGGGATCCCCAGAGGGGTCCCTGCCTGGACCCCACTTTGAGAACCACAGTGCTAACGGACATACAGAGTGTTAACTTTATGTAACCCGGGCCTTACCTGACCTCTGAATGATGATGTTAAAGTTAAAGCAGAACATTGTTGGTCCTCCAACATCAGGGCAGAGGAGGCTTAGAAAACCTGCACTGGAGTGCTGGTTGACTGGAGTGGAGAGGATCACACTGCACTGGGAGTGACATCACTGTCATGTGACCTGGAGGTTGTCACAGGACTGTACACCATGTTATGTAATTATGGGATTCGAACCCAGGTCTCCTGCACGGAAAGCGACACCAAAGCTCAACATCTAACCCACTAGCCTATAAAGGGGAGTTCCCTATAGCCAAATCAAGTTGGGCTCCCATCGTGGGTATTTGCAGTGAGCAGATCATGGTAGATTTTTTATCCTGGCTATAGTAGACCTAATTTCCTAACAGAATCAGTTGAAAAACGAAATAATACAATTTTGTCCAACCTCTGCCTGTCTTTTATCGGACTACAATCATCATCAACATCCTCAACAAAACAAACAAAAACTCTGAAATGTCTTCTACAGCATAATTATAATATAGATCCATATGGTTACATACCAGTAAGACTCCACAAATAGGCCAAAAGTTTGTTTTACCAATTATCAAGACATACGGGCAGTTGACAGTTTGCCATGGTTACTCATTGAAGTTGAATCTCCATATATGGAGATAACCTACGCATCACACTAAGTCTGACCTCACCAGCCCATATTTGGGCATGAGCAACTTATGTCTCCATATATGGAGATATGATGACATCACACAGTCCTCAGCCGATGATGTGGCGTGATGTCATACAATACACAAACGAGCCCTACAGTATAAAGGGGCAATTCTTGCCAGGAAAGAAGCATTTCTTCGACTCAGACCTTATCGCCAGGGTTGGCTTATAGCAGCTGTCGGTAGGACCATATATGGATTCTGTTAGTGTGGATCTCCTAACAGGGCATCATCTGGCATACAATCCCTTTTATGCCCATATATGGAGATCCCTAACAGAATCCCTTTCATGCCCATATATGGAGATCCCTAACAGAATCCCTTTTATGCCCATATATGGAGATCCCTAACAGCATCCCTTTTATGCCCATATATGGAGATCACTAACAGCTAACAGAATCCCTTTTATGCCCATATATGGGGATCCCTAACAGAATCCCTTTTATGCCCATATATGGAGATCCCTAACAGAATCCCTTTTATGCCCATATATGGAGATGCCTAACAGAATCCCTTTTATGCCCATATATGGAGATCCCTAACAGAATCCCTTTTATGCCCATATATGGAGATCCCTAACAGAATCCCTTTTATGCCCATATATGGAGATCCCTAACAGAATCCCTTGTATGCCCATATATGGAGATCCCTAACAGAATCCCTTTTATGCCCATATATGGAGATCCCTAACAGAATCCCTTTTATGCCCATATATTATGGAGAAATCCCTGCTCTGAGTATCTGACATCAGTGTGATGTCACCTGTTTATGCCCATATATGGAGATCCCTGCTCTGCGTATCTGGTTGCTATGGTAAACAGTTGGTTGCTAGGGTAAAAAAACATGGTTGCTATGGTAAACAGTTGGTTGCTAGGGTAAACAGTTGGTTGCTAGGGTAAAACCATGGTTGCAAAGGTGGTTGCTAACGTACACTAACAGACCAGCAACAACAGACTGTTGCCACAGCAACGTACACAAAGGTTTGTGTACACATGTGGTGTGATGTCATACTGATGCGGAGATATGAGCAGGGCAAAGGTGTGACGTGTGGCGTGTGACGGACGGACGGACGGACGGACGGCCGGTGGAGGTTTTCATAGTAAACTGCTCCCTGACGGTCGCAACTACACTCTCAGCGTTAAATTAACAACCAGTAAGACTCCCTAATCGGGAGATAAGCGACCGTTGGTCGCTTATCTCCACAAATAGGCCAAAAGTTTGTTTTACCAATTATTACACTCTATGTGAACATTTACATCAACAAATCCCAAGTACAGGGCATCATCTGGGATACAATCCCTTTTATGCCCATATATGAAGATCCCTAACATAATCCCTTTCATGCCCATATATGGAGATCCCTAACAGAATCCCTTTTATGCCCATATATGGAGATCCCTAACAGCATCCCTTTTATGCCCATATATGGAGATCACTAACAGCTAACAGAATCCCTTTTATGCCCATATATGGAGATCCCTAACAGAATCCCTTTTATGCCCATATATGGAGATCCCTAACAGAATCCCTTTTATGCCCATATATGGAGATCCCTAACAGAATCCCTTTTATGCCCATATATGGAGATCCCTAACAGAATCCCTTTTATGCCCAGTTGGTTGCTAGGGTAAAAAAACATGGTTGCTATGGTAAACAGTTGGTTGCTAGGGTAAACAGTTGGTTGCTAGGGTAAAACCATGGTTGCTAAGGTGGTTGCTAACGTACACTAACAGACCAACAACAACAGACTGTTGCCACAGCAACGTACACAAAGGTTTGTGTACACATGTGGTGTGATGTCATACTGAAGATATATGACATCACACCGTACACAAACAAAGGTGTGACGTGTGACGTGTGACGGACGGACGGCCGGTGGAGGTTTTCATAGTAAACTGCTCCCTGACGGTCGCAATAAGGATTTCTCGTCACTAAGGGAGCAATCGTTTTTTATCAACAGCACCCCCTGGAGGAAAATAGGGGAGGGTCATGCTATTTTAATTTCAGTCCTAGGGAGGGTCTGCTGATTTTACTTTGAATTCAAGGGAGGGTCATGCAATTTTTCAAAAGCAAACAATGGCTCCAGAGGTACAGGCACTTATGCAACCATTGTCAACAGCCTTCTGCTTAATTTAATGAAAAACCCTGGGTGCCATCCCTAGAAATGCCCCACAGTCACTGCAGTTAGTGAATGAAATTAAGTGGCTGTATTTATACTATTATGCATTTTCCTAAAACAATGGAGAGCTGTGTAAGGCAGAAACAATGGTTGTCAGAACTGTATCCCCCCTCCGTAAAGTAAAAAGTGAAATGGTGCTAAAAGAAAATAACATTAGGTTAACGATCGCCCGTTGTATTTGACCCAGATTTGACCACAGGCAATCAACAGCACAAAATGAATGGCAAAATGAATGAATGAAATGAATGGCAGCTGTTACAAGTGTTGTGCACATGTGTCAACTGTTTTGTCTGTAACCTAGATGTCAAATAACCTGTTCTCAACCTCTGAGAACTTCTCACCTTTTTTGTGATGTCCATGTTGACTTTTACACTAGCAGCAGTAGGCTACACACTGTGTGTTACTTTAGTTTGGAGGGTGTGTTAGTTTATATTTGGAAATGTATTTTTGGGATTAAGTGCAGCTGGGATCTCAATGCATTATATTAGCATATTCAGTATTGTTCATTGCTGCTGCCGCTCGCACCCGTTTTTAACCCTAAAAAATCAAAATAATTTACAGTTAAAAAAAAGAAAAAAGAAAATAACATTCGCAGTGCCCACCCAGAACTTGCTCCTCTGTTCTGTTCTCACCACTGGTTAGGAATAACTAAGTTTAGGTTTAACCCTCTAAGGCCCGCATTAAGAAATACTTGAAATAAAAAATTGAAAAAAATCAGATGGTGTTGTAGGAGTCTTAATCAGAGGAAAATGTAATGTTTTTTTCAAAAAAATGTTTTTGTAAGATTTTATAGCCATAAATCAAAAATCATAAATCATGCTCTAATTTACATATGGGGGATATTTTTCACAATAATAACATATGTACATGTTCTAGACATTCTAATGATCACCAAAAAAAATAGTACAGGCATTTTACTTATGTTTTTGTGAGGTATAGCTTCCATGAAAAAGTGAGATGTTGTTCGTCAAAACTCTGGAATTTCAGCGGGTGTGGCGGGTGTGAATGTCAGCCCCTGTGGGGGGTATTTATATGCAAATATTGTGGCCAATGGCATTGTAATACTAAACAATAGAATCCAATGGTGGTGTTTAGGTGGTAGGGGGAGCTAAAATAAAATGATTTAAACCTTTTTTTGGATAAAATACAAACGTTGTAATATTACAACCGTGGGCCTTAGAGGGTTAAGGCATAAATTTACTGTGGTAAATGTCATGTTGTAGGGGAGGGTCAATCTTTTTTATTTTAATGCTTGGGGAGGGTCATTGATTTTTCCCCCAGTTGAGAGGGAGTGTCATGGCATTTTAAAAAAGGCCTTATACATTTTCTCCAGTAACACCCCTGAATAAAAAACGACCCCTCCCTAATTACACCTAAAGTGGTAACCAGCAGGGTCATGCAGAGAATGTTAGAGGGGCTGACATTGTGACGCTGTGAATCGTCTATTTCCAGTGCAGCGACGCGTTGTGAGCTTGCAGATCGACTATTTTCAGTGCAGGTCAGAGGGCAATTCTTTTGACAAAGAAATGTTGCATTCAAGTTCCTGAGAGCCCCCTTTGATGTCTAAGTGTGCACGACTGCACGTGCCCATATAGGGAGATCCCTGATGTCATCAATATTAAGCTCATACCTTAGAATGCCCATATATGGACATATTGTGTGAGTCTCATGTGGTCTATGATGTCATACATCTATGATGGAAAATGGAGAAAATTAATTTACGAATAAAAATGTATATAAATTAAACTACCGGTATGTAACATATCTCTTAGCAAAATGCAAGGAATCGATTCCTGATGAACCCGGTCGATTTGACATGACAAAAAGAAAACTGTGGGAGGAGTAGGGATGGGTATCGTCTGCGATACTTTTAATGGTATCGATCGCATGACGTCGATACTATCGGGTATCGGTTCACGTAAAAACGAACAATACCTTGTTTCGATACTCTGGAACGCACCCCTGGCCGGTCGCATCTGTAACAATTGGCTACTGAGAGTTTAATGACTGCTTTAGTCGAAAATAGCCGACAATAGCCTATAATGTTTATTATGATGATTATCCAATGTCTATACTCTCCGCTCCGCCACACTGTGTGATCATCATCATCACCTCTGCTCTACCGCAGCAGCCAGCGAGTCACCACTCTTTCCGTGTTGAAGTTAAACTTAAATAAAAAGTATCGAAAATGGTATCGAAAAGGGTATCGTATCGATTCCCAGGTATCGAAAAAGGTATCATATCGATTCAAAGGTGAACGATACCCATACCTAGGGAGGAGTAGCGCTGCAAAATAAAGTTTATAGGAAGGGAAAGATGGATGGAATAAAGTCGGACTAATAGGCTATAGTCTGTTGTCTGACTGCCCCTTACTGTTCTCACTTCCTGATAAACAAACACAACAAGGCTCCAGGTTCATCTACTTCCATGTTTTTACAGTAGCCCCAAAACCTCGTAAACTTCACACTGAAACCACGGCAAACATCATGGAGAGTTTATGACAACATTAAAACACACCAAGCATGCTGTTTCATGGAGAGTTTATGACAACACAAAACTGAGCTGTTTAATGATTAGAGAGATTTACTGAATCTAGCTGGCTTGTGGTGGACATGTTGGCCCTTTTTTATATAGATTTTATTTTTTATTTTTGCCAGGAACATACAAAATGAGTAGAGAATAATATTAGCAGAAACACATAAAGAGCTAGCCCTGAATGACTCTTTCTCTGTTCAAATGGAACAAAACGGGTCCATACAAATGTTATTCCATTTGTACACTCTCAGAGTTAAGGGGGTCGTTGCAAATAAAGTATTTGAGAACCACTAGTACAAGTTGGACTCCTAATGAATATGGCCTAGTGTAAATCAGTAAATCAGTGTCATACATTTTGTGAAGAAAACCTGGTGACTTGACGTTCATCAAGTGGGTCTTATGATGAAAATAACAGAGTCATTTGTCCGTGTGTTGACAACTGGCTAAGTGACAAGACTGTAGTCCAATGAGTAACCAGTCAAATTCCCATGGTTCAAACATACAGTACCTGTATCAGACCTGTATTATATTAAACATGCCATCATTGTTGATACCTGACAACAGAGTCAATGCAGGTTAACAACTTCCCTTTATTGATTTATTGCACAATGCCAAACACACATAATAAAATCAGTGGTTCTCAACCTGTGGGTCGAGACCCCCAGGGGTGTCCCCAGATGATGAAGTTAATGTGCAACATTGTTTTCTCACTCAACATTAAAGACCAACATAAAGTTTAAGGGTATCTGCACATTTCTAAAGCGACAATTTAAGGACTTTTAAGACCTTTTTAATACCTTTAAAATGAAAAAAAACAAAAACAAAAAAACATTGGCCAAATTGTCAAATATTAGGGGCAGAAATTGTGAAAATAGCAGATCTACCGGTATATGCTCACAACGCCTCGGAGTTGTTATCATGTAGATCTGCTATTATCACAATAGAACCTTGTTATACAAAATGCAATGCCTCAACTCTTAGTGCTCGTCAAGGTGGGGGGTCCCCACTTCAGCTATGATTATTTTGGGGGTCGCGACCTGAAAAGGTTGACAACCACTGATGTAAATAATGGTTCAGTGCATGGGTTCATATTAACCCATTCCATCCCGGAAAGCATCTGTCATATAGCTCTGCAAGAGCACAGTGGGTCAAAGAAACCTGTTCACAACTGAAATATGTGGCAAATGAGCTCACCCATCAGAAAAATAAAATAAGGAATTGTTAACGTACCCATTTTGGTTGACATCATGATTAGAAAGATCTGGGTTTGAGTGTTAAGACAACCTGTACTTAATTTGCCATATAGCTAAAACATCTAGAACAAAACAGATGCTTTCCCTTGTTATCTATCCCAGGGGTTCCCAAACCTTTTTGGCTCAGGGCACCCCTATAAATATTTTTTTCATCCGAGGCACCCCTACATTATATTCCTAATTTTCACTCCCAGCACCTTATATTTATAGCATATTTTAGCGATTATGTTGCGAGGAAAACATTGAGATAATAGCCATTTTAGAACTGACTGAAAATAACATTGTACTTCAAGTTTAAAATGATACTAAAACTATTTTTAAATGTCCAAACCTTTTTCAAAATTATTATCAAATTATCTCTCGGCACCCCTGGACTGCCGTTGTGGCACCCCAGGGTGCCCCGTCACCCACTTTGAAAACCCCTGATCTATCCACCTGTTTCTGCGGGAATTGACTGTAGAATTGCATGTGGGATACATCCGGCAAGCGTGTAGAGAATAGCTGAGAACATCTGACATACAAGTTCACGTTGCGTCGCAGATGCGACTGTTGTGAGCTTGTAGATCACACTAGGCTCGGCTCGGCTGCGACGCCAGAACCGCTGCCCACCTTCTGTGCAATGCATGATGGGACGCTGGAAACTTGTGGATAGGAACTTTTTCTGAAATCTGGTAGGACTTTTGAAAGGGCCTCTCTTAGAAAGGTCTAAATGGGGAAATGCTTTTCAATATAATTGCTGTTTAGGAAGTAAAGCAGACAAAATGATTTGTCTTTGTGCCGTTATTAAACAACTGATCAAAATACACAGGCAATATTTTATCTGTTTGTTTTGCAGTTAAATCAAATAATCTACATTTCTATGTTGTTTGTAAATCCAATTCATGTACTCATGTATGCCCAGCCAAAGAAAACTTAAACTAAGATCTCTGGATGAAATCAGACAGTGTAATGTTATTGTTGGCACCACAACTTTCTTTGTTTAAAGTGTTATTCCCATCAAGTGGGTCTTATGATGAAAATAACAGACTCATTTGTCCGTGTGATGACAACTGGCTAAGTGACAAGACTGTAGTCCAATGAGTAACCAGTCAAATTCCCATGGTTCAAACATACAGTAGCCTACCTGTATCAGACCTGTATTAGATTAAACATGCCATCATTGTTGATACCTGACAACAGAGTCAATGCAGGTTAACAACTTCCATTTATTGATTTATTGCACAATGCCAAACACACATAATAAAATCAGTGGTTCTCAACCTGTGGGTCGAGACCCCCAGGGGGGTCCCCAGATGATGAAGTTAATGTGCAACATTGTTTTCTCACTCAATTCATGTAGTCATGTATGCCCAGCCAAAGAAAACTAAAACTAAGATCTCTGGATGAAATCAGACAGTGTAATGTTATTGTTGGCACCACAACTTTCTTTTTTGAAAGTGTTTTTCCCAACATTTTCTCAACAATGCAGTCATTGCCAACACCTCATATAGTCCTATGCCCTGTTTCTGCAGAGTTGTCCAGGGGATGAGGGTGTACAGTGGTTCTCTCGGGGTCCAGGGACCCTCAGTGTTCCTTCAAGGTGGTTCCAAATGGAACCTTACAAGATCTGTAACTCTGAGAGTGTTAAAATACTCAAATGTCTCCCTGTTAAAGTAATGGTTACTCAAACAGGGAGGGAGCTAAATAGCCCCGGTTCGACCGGTTCATGCACCAATGAGCTGTTAGTGACAGTGACAAAATAATATTTTCACAGAGACTAGATTTTTTGGGGAGCATTCTTAGCTGTCTGAATATTATAAAAAATAAAATAAAAAGCTTTCTGCTTATGTCAGCAGAAAACTACCTATAGCAGCTTTAATGGAGTGTGGAATTGATAGAAAATAAGTATTTTTTTGGGTGAACTACTCCTTTAAAGTTCCCTGTACAGTACCTCTCATTCTCACCTGGCTCTGACTACCGGTTTTGCACAGCTGAGATGTAAAGCATGCATTACATTACCTGACGTTTAATTATAGTAATTCATTATTGCTTCTAACTTCAACATATCACCAGCGGTTTTAACAATCACTTCCCGCTTCAAAGTGACACAAAGCAGCGGCAGCTCAAAGGCAGAGCTGCTCAGTTGCTGTTCAGGAACAGAGAGAAGAAGTCAGCCGCTGGTCTGTCTCCATCCTCAGCATGCGTCTCTACTTGCTGGCAGAAGTCTGGAACGTCCAGCTGTTGAGGGTCCGTGAGTCCAATGACGTTATCGAAGTAGCTGGAGAGAACAGAGGTGTTGCTTTAACAGGGGTCTCAGAGGCCAGTAGTAAATGACTTACAGCAGGGGTCTTCAACGTTTTCAGGCCAGGGACCCCCAAACCGCTGGGGAGATGGAGCATGGACCCCCTAACTCGTAGAGTGGGGGTGGGGGTACAACATATATTGTATATTTATGTATAAAATCAGACAGAATCATGTTTTTTTTTTTAAACACATTTGATTTTTTTAAAGCTATACTGTGTAAGTTGCTCAACTAGTGGTCAGTAGCGGTATAGCAAACCACGGTCGCGTCTGCTTTTTTCTTAAATTTTTCGCCGCGGACCGGGCCTTCAGACCACCGCGCCTCTACAGATGCGGACACATCCCTCTACGAGTTACGGACTCCTTCACCAGAGTAAATGCTGTTGTTATGTTGAGGCAAGCTACTTCCTGAGAAGACAGCAAGACGCGCTGTGATTGGCCGGCAGTGTATGATCCGCGCTGTGATTGGCCGGTAGTGTATGATCTGGGGTACTCGTATACGGAATGATGCGGATGACGTAATTTTGCCGGGAAATGCAACCCTCCTCGCGGCTCAGTACAAAACATAAAAGAAAAGGCTTTTGGGGCTGAAATTAACGGACTGGGTGTTCGATTTAAGAGTTAGGACAATTTTAAGATTTGTTTTATTAAAAAAGTTACATAGTATAGCTTTAAATAAATATACAAAATATATATAAAAAGTTTTTTTTCTCCAACAAATTTGGGGACCCCCTGCAGTATCTCCGCGGACCCCTGTTGAAGACCCCTGACTTAAAGTATGTGTAGGGTTTAAATTAAAGTTTTATTTCATTCATTTAGATCCAATTAAGTTTTTACACCTGTTCTCACCCAATTTAGCTGATTAATTAATTTCTTCCGCTGCATAGTAGTGTACAGTACACTGGTAAAATTTCATTAGGTCGAACACCCTTTAGATCGACCACCAAACTCTAACCCAAACCCTAATCCTAACCACAGTAAAACTATGCCTAACTCTAACCCTATCCCTAAACTTAACCTCAGTAACCGTGACGCGGGTGATTATCTAACCTGCCAACGCTCGCGGGTGATTATCTAACTTGCCGACGCTGTTCGACCCAACGGGAGTTCGACCTATGGGGCAGTCCCCGTGTACAGTATGTCAGAGCTTGTATGAAATATTATTTCACACACCTCTAACCCCGTCAAGTGACTATAAAGCTGATTCTGATA
This sequence comes from Nannobrachium achirus, assembly GCF_963921795.1. NCBI lineage: Eukaryota > Metazoa > Chordata > Actinopteri > Myctophiformes > Myctophidae > Nannobrachium > Nannobrachium achirus. The sequence continues at coordinate 17,229,146 of NC_137811.1, read as the reverse complement.
GTGTACACTACAGGCTGAAGGTGGCAAAATAATGTGAGTAAACGTACCTTACTACGACCCAGCCGAACTGTGCATATTTATATACGGTGGACACTGGAATGCATCCAAACTCAGTAACAGTCATCATGTAATTGCCTGGAGGGACAGGGATGGGAAAACAAAAAATAAACCTGTGACTACTTGAAAAGATAAGATAAATGGTTAGTGGTTAGTAATTTGGTTAAATGGCAGTGAATGAGTTAAACCAGTAAACAACATTTAACTGCTATTGTAATGAAACAAGAAACCTGTGAACTGCAGTACCTCTGCTTTGTCACAAGATGGGGCACTTTTACTAACTTAAAGGCAAGTGTGCTATGTGTCTGAAATGATGAATAGAAGTACAGTATGTGATTTTGGATGCAACCATGGCTCTGACCTGTCTCAGGCTGCGTTCCCGTCCAGCTGTTGACCAGCAGACCCTGCCCGGGGCCTGAGGAGCTGCCCACCACAGCCTGTCTTATGAGGGAGGCGTCCTGAGGCACCTCCATGGGGTGGAAGTATGACGTCAGATCCTGTTTGATGCAGGTCTGCTTGGCCTCGTCAATCATATAGACGGAACGCTGAGGGACGACATTCGTATAAAAAAACATTTATATGCAGGCCAGGCCAGGGGTCATCAACATGCGTTCTTATGATGCACATTTCAGGATGTTATTTTATAGACATAAATAACAATAACTAATGCTAAACGTTGCACCTTAGTTAAAATATTCACTACATGCATCAATGCAGCATGGTCCAAGTCTATTCACTGTATATGTGTCGTGCATCAATGCAGCATGGTCCGGGTGTCCAGGTGGGTCTATTCATTGTATATGACTGTATACATGCACCAATGCAGAACAGTTGTAGTCACTGTATACTGGCTTTATAATGCACCAAGTCTATTCTGTGTTTGAGATTTCAATAATTGGGTCTGATCAGAACCAAGCTGTACTCAAATCAGTAAGCTAAAGTCTTTGCCATGGCCAAGTACTGCTCTAATATTTTTATTTTGATCTTATCAGTTCTTTATCAGTAGATATTATTATGAAGGACATATTCCAAGAGGTATATGTTTCATTTGTTATTTAATGCTTAACTACCCAGATAATTCGTTTGCTATTACCTACTGCATGGGTAACTAACCATTTAGATCCTGCTGATCCTGCTTGTGATGCAGTAGTGACTGAGGTCTCTATGAAGCGCTATTACTTCCTCCATGCAAACATCAGTAACTACCACAGACATGCATTTTAGTACATTCCCCGAAAGTGCACTTTTGGCAAAAGAAAAGAGAGAGAAAAAAAAAAAAAACACGAAAATAGCAGCACTTTGTGAGCTTGCAGATCCAGCTATTTTTGGGGGCGACCCCGCCTTCTTCAGCTACTGAAGATGTGGCTTATACACCATGTATTTCTATACAGAGGACCAATTCTTTCAGCGCAAAATGCTGCCTTCAAGTTCAGGAGAGTTCGTAAAACGGCAATTCTCCTGACTGCTGCCTTCGGGTGTGGCATGGAAAGGAAAGGGGGGCATTTTGCATTTCAATCACCATAATAAAAGTTGCATTCATGGTCTGGAAAGGTCACTTTTTTAACAGACAGGTAAAAGGGCAGTGGCTCAATCCCCCTTTGATGTCTATGTGTGCACGTGCCTGCATTCTACTGTATGTATATGCAGCAGTATATTGAAGTGTTACACCCACACATGTACTCACACACCCACCTCTCTGTACAGCAGAAGAGCATCCAGGGTCAGGGTCTTGTTGTCGAGGGTCCCCCACTCCTTGACGCGCTGCCGCTGGCTCAGAGCATCGTACCAGTACTGTCCGTATGAATGCATCTTCTCAGTCTGGGTGCTCTGAGAGAACAACACTTTGATTTGAGTCTGGAGTACATTTCATTCATTAAATCCATAATTAAAAAATAAATAAATAAATATATATATAAATAAATATATATATATATATATATATATATATATATATATAGAGAGAGAGAGATAGATAGATAGATAGATAGATAGATAGATAGATAGATAGATAGATAATCAGAACACAAAAATGGCAGATTTAAGCTCCACAACGTGTTGCATTGCAAGCTTGTAGAGGGGTATTTTCTGTACTTTTAAGTGGTTATTCAGACTAATAAACAACAACTCAAAAACACCTTGATTGGTTGATCATTAGTTTTTGTTGCTCTCAATACATCAGTGTTGAAGAAAAGCAGCACTCACCACAGTGAAAGCACCAGTCATAAGACGTGGACTAGCTGTGAGAAGCAGAATAGGAATGCTAGTATTAAAACAATAACGATACTTATACGTTCAGTATTATTGTACTCACACCATGATAGTAAATGACAGCAATACTTATTAGTTCAGCATTATAGAGGGTATGCACGGGACATCATCATCATACCCGGAATGCAGTAACGCCTATTGAGTGGTAAAAATGACTTGACAGCCCATAAACAACGTTAAAGTCACTTTGCCACTCACTTTGCTACTCAATTAGACATTCACTTCATGCATGCGCATACCCTATATTGTACTCCACTACTACTATTATCATAGTATTATTTTACTGTCCAGCATGGACAGTAAAATGATAACAATACTTATAAGTTCATGTTATTGTACTCACAGCATGGATGAGGCTGCTGGGCCACACAGGATAGAGCCAGTAGGCTCATCAACACAATGAAGTTCCTCATGCTTCCTCACACACACAGCGTACAAACACACTCCTACACACACACACACACTGCAGGGTTAATGGCTGTAGCCGGAGCCTCTTCCTTATAAACATGACACTAGAGGCTCCAGTTCCCAGAGCAGTTGCCGGAGTTTGCCTCCAACAGCCCAAGTCTTTGGTAATGACATTGTGAATGTGATAAGAGACCGTAACAAAGGCATGTGACCATGACATCATCATATCATAAAACATAAACAACTGCCAGGTCATTTCCCGTGATAAGTGTTTTACTCTTTACAGGGTCAAGTCACACACACACACACACACACACACACACACACACACACACACACACACACACACACACACACACACACACACACACACACACACACACACATGCATACATCGCAGGTGGAGGAAACCATGCAAGGCACCAACCTGCTCAAGGACACTTCGTCATTACTCTGGAGGAGCCCAGGATCCCATCCGGCCGCTCTACCGGCCACTCTACCCCTGAGCCACTGCCGCCCCAGTGGTTCTCAGAGGGGTCCCTCGAGGGGGTTCCAGGGGGTCCCCATGCAGGCAAAACCTCTGTACTTGGTCTACTACCCCCCCCCCCCCCCCCCCCCCCACACACACACACACACACACACACACACACACACACACACACACACGAAAGTAAAAGTATTGAAAATTGGAAATACTCCAGTGAAGTAAAAGATACCTCGAAATTTAACTTAAGTACAGTGCTTGAGTAAATACTACACAGTAGTTAAATTACACCCCTGCTTCTGGGTATGGGGCTGTTAAGTCTGACATAATTTTGTAGGCAGAGGAGAACCTTTGGGGGCAAAAGGCCCCAGCGCCCGTGAATCTTTTTACTATTTTTACTATTTACGAATTTTTCTTCTCTTTGTTGTTGAAAGGAAAGTGGTAGAATTATACTTTAGTCGTTATTTTTGTCTCGGATCTGTTGAAATAGCGAGTGACAGATATTGATAATAAATCTACTTGGAGGTCTGACTACAAAATGATGTCACGGCTTAAAAGCCCCGTAGCAATATAGCATAGATGGGGGGCATGTGTGTTTCTTTCACCATACAAAACTAAAGGGCTGTCCATACTTCGACCGAAACGGTCAAAAGGTCCTTTTCGACCATACAATTATGTCGGGACTTCTGAAAAGCATTAGACCGAATTAGAATCGGAAATTAGCACGTCGGAAAACACAACTCACCGAACATTTCGGTCGAAGTATAGACAGGCCGTAAACCCTGCATCCATGTTCTGGAGAGAGGACTCTTTTTACACATGGGTAAAAAGGCAGAGGGGCTGTAGGTCAGAGGTGTTACCCGCAGGGGGACGCACTGTTTTTTTTGTTTGCATATTGTAATTTGTTAGACTCGGTCCCACACAAAATGGGATTGGGTGGTGACCACCGAGATTGCCATGGAGGTGTGGTTACTCGGGAGGCCCACTGAAGACCTAGGGCAAGTTGGGTTAGTTTAATTTGGTTTAGGCAGTTGAGGTAGGGGGAGTGCCGCTCCTGTAGGCGCACCTGTCTCACCTGTCCTAACGAGACAGAGGGGGAGCATTTGTTCCATTTTGGAATTTGTTTTTCTCTATTCATTAAACAAATAGTATTTGCTCTTTAAAAATAACTATACAGTACCTTGAAAATAAGTAAGTCGCAGGTTTTTTGTCTTTTGACCAGTTGAACTTACTGTTGTGAAAATGTCTCAGATTGAGGACTTTGTTGCATCTCCATGTGAAGAAACCTTAGATGATTTCACTAAGGACCAGCTACTGGGAGTAGCAGATCACTTTAAGATTGAAATTACAGACAGAAGGTTAAAGGAGCGGGTAAAGTCTATTTTGATCGCTAACTTAAAGGACAAGGGGATTCTAGAAGAGTCTGTAGTTGAAGAGGATGAGGAAACGTTAACTGAACCAGTGACCATGCCTAAAATTCCCACTATTCAATTTACTTTTGAGCAACAGAAAGAGTTGCTTTTGTTGCAAGCAGAGGGGAAGAATCAAGAGTTACAGGTAGAAAGGTTAAAAGTAGAGCAGTCTAGACTGGAGATTGAACGTGCAAAGCTTGAGCTAATAAGAGAAGGTAAACTCACAGCTGGGGATTTATCTGGTGGTAGAGCACCGGCCTCAGGGTCTCAAACTCATGATTTTGACATTTTCAGTAACTTGCGCCTAGTGCCCAAGTTTAACGAAAAGGACCCAGAGACTTTCTTTTCCATGTTTGAACGTGTAGCCGATGTACGTAAATGGCCAGAGTCTGCCCGCACGTTAATGCTGCAATGTGTATTAACAGGCAAGGCACAGGAGGCCTACTCATGTCTAAGTCCTGCTGACAGTCAGAAATACCAAGTGGTTAAGTCTGCAGTATTGAAGGCCTTTGAACTTGTTCCCGAAGCCTATCGCCAACGTTTTCGGACGTGGCGAAAAATGGAGAACAAGACTCATCTAGAGTTTGCACACGATTTGTCATGCTATTTTGCCCGCTGGTGTGCCGCCTTGGAGGTTAAGGACTTTGATGGGTTGTGTGACCTTATAGTCCTCGAACAGTTCAAGAACACATTGCCTGAGCATATTGCCAACTACATCAGTGATCGAAAAGTTAAAACTGCTGCTAAAGCTGCTGCTTTGGCAGATGAATACATGTTGACACACAGGCGCTCTTCTGGGGAGCGACGCTCCTTTGTCCAGTCCCGTGCTGGCAATGAGAGTGTCGAAATGGTCTCTCCTGGTAGTTCAGGCATGGCGGTTACACCAGAGGCGAACCCTGGTCATGGCACGCGTGAGGAGAAAGTATGTAACTTCTGTCATAAGAAAGGCCATTGGAAAGTTGACTGTTACGCTCTAAAAGCAAAGACTATGTCTACCTCTCCCTCTGCGAAAGGTGCGGCTATGGCTGTACCTGCGCCAAGCTTGGAGGAGATACAGGTTAAGGGAGTTGAAGGGTCAAAATGTGGAATGTCAAAATGTCAAAATCTTGAGGTTGATGCGTCCTACAGACCGTTTGTCAGTGCAGGTTTTGTGTCACTGGTAGGAAGTAATGTTAAAGTGCCAGTAAAGATATTACGTGACACAGCAGCACACGATACATTTATTGAGGCGTCAGTGTTACCATTTACTAGGGAGAGTGCTACAGGGTCCTCTATTCCTGTTTTAGGGATGGGTTTAACTGTCCTCCATGTTCCTGTTCACAACATCATGCTCTCTTCCAATCTCTTCCAGGGTCTGAGAGGTGTGGCTGTGCGTCCCGCTTTACCTGTGGCAGGGGTAAATGTGATCTTGGGTAACGGGTTGGCTGGTGCACGTGTGTGGACGGATGTGCCACCACCTTTAGTAGTGGACGAGGTGCCATTGGTAAAATCTGATGAGAGTGAACCCGAGGTTCCTGAAGTGGTCCCAGCTGATGCACTGACACGTGCCATGTTCCGTGTTAATTCCGAAGCAATGGAGTGTGACTTGGGGAAGAAACAGAATTTGGGTTCAGGACCAATGTTTTCCTTATCTGATACAATTCCTGAAATTAGCAAACCTTTTGGACATTTGATCATTGATTGTGGGGGCCTACTCCCTCGCTTGAAATCCGGTGCAGTTTATTTTCTCACTGTAATGTGTTTACTATGGTTAATGCTCTCAACCAGAGAGGTTGCACAGGAAAGCACTGGGTTTAGTCCAAACGAACTGGTCTTTGGCCATACTGTACCATTAGTCATTTTGAGAAACCAGTGGAAGGCGGTAGAGCCTCGTCGCAACTTACTTGACTATGTGAATGGGTTTTGGCACAGACCTTATTTAGACAGATGCACTGAGCAGAGAGTTTCCAGCCCTGGTGATCGTGTGTTGGCACTGTTGCCCCAGGCTCACCATTTCAAGCCAAATTTATAGATCCTTATACAGTGGTTAAAAAAATGTCTGACTTAAACTATTTGATTTTAACTCCTCAGTGGAGGAAGCCCACCCTATTGTGTCATGTTAACTTACTAAAGCCATATCATGTTTGTGCATCCGGCCCACCGGATGTGCAGTCCAACTTGGAGGATGTTCATGCATGTTTAGCAGCTAGGACATGGGTGTTGCCTACCGTTGATCCATCATTGTTGCAAGGTCGGTTAAAGAACTTTGAGATACTTGGTCATCTGGATTCTTTGTTTAATCATCTGCCTGAGAAAGATGGATCACGCTGGGCATCGCCTTGCCTTCTTGTTCAGAAGTCTGATTATTAACCTTCCTCAATTCATTGAAATGTTCCAATCAGGTTAATTCGCTGGTCCCTAATGTGGCAGTCTTAGTGGCTCGACATTATATGCATTAAAGGGGTTGAAAATGTTCTTTCCAGGGTGCCTTAAATTATAGGCAAAATGTGACGTTTTTTTTTTTTGTCCCGCTAGGCCTATCCTGTCTGTTCCTGCCTCCTGATCTCCTCCTCTCAGATGCTCCAGGAATCCATGGTCAATCTTGGTTGCTGAGGAGGGGGTCCGGGTGTGCTGGTTTTAGACAGGACGGGTTGGACTGGAATTTATTGGGGGCAAATAGTATTTGATGGTATTTAATGGCATTTATAGTCATTAATTCACACATGGGTTTTTCTTTATTATTCAATATATTATAATGTAGTACATTAATAGTTTTTTCTTGTTTAGTTTGAATTTGTTATTACGACTCTAAGGAGTCATTTAGACTGTCTCGGTCCCTTATGGTCCCTCATTTTGAAGGGGGAGGGTGTCACGGCCCCTTGGCCTGGCCTGTAGGGCCTGTGTAGCATATGTACAGTATGGTGGATCCCTGTACTTGTGCTTCTCTCCACAGAGCCTTCGGGTGTCGGCCAATGAGGTGGCTGATTATGGGCATTGGGAGCACCTGGCCAGTACTCCCTGGAGCCCTATAAAAGCCTGCATGGCACCCTCTTTCTCTCTCTCCCTCTACAGCAGACAGCACCCTTTTGTTTAGTTCTCCTTATGCTTTGGTTTACACACCTTACAACACCCCACACTACACTTACCACACATCCATGCATTGCTGACACCACTGAGTACTGACTTACACACCTCAAACTCTTGTAAATATGATTTAAGACCTTTTGTTAATAAATTATTGTTGTTCTTTAAAGCCCACTACCTCGTGTCCTCCTCAATTTGTCATGGCCTAAGAGCCAGGTTGTGACAGGCTCAAAGCCCCCTGTGATATCTATTGTGTGCACGTGTAGCCCCCCCAGAGTACAGCCATGAACCATGGTTGATGTATTGATGTATTAGTATTGATACCTTACCTTGTATTGATGTTGATATGTATTACATTGCTTATTGTAACCTCAGCCCTGCCAATCAGCCTCAGCCCTATAGGCATGACGGGTTGTGTGTTGGTCTGTAGAATGGGAGCTCTGGATTCAATCCCTGTTTTCATTCACCACTACACATTCCTGATTTCAGCTTTTCAAAAATAGACAATCTACAAGCCGACATGTAAGCTAGTTTTGTATTGGCTTCTGGTTCTCAAACTTTTTTCATGTCAAGGAACCCCAAACTAATATGTATCTGACCCCCATCTGAAAATAATTCTGTGTGAGGGAACCCCATAAGATATTTGTCTTGTTAAAATGTTTCAAAAATATTCCAAATTGTTGTTGTTCAACTTTTTTTTCCTTCATGTTTATTGCTTTTTCTAAGTTCTTATCAGTTGTGAGCTTCTTGGTCGATTATTTTCAAATAGCTAATGTGTGTATAATACATATTGGTTAAAGTGGTTAAACAGATTTTGATGCTTTTAACCCATTTTCCTGGGCATCCCCAGACACCTTCTCAAGGACCCCTGAGAGGGCCCTGGACCCCACTCAGTGCTAACGGACATACATGTGTTAACTTTATGTAATCCTTACCTGACCTCTGAATGACGATGTTAAAGTTAAAGCAGGACATTGTTGGTCCTCCAACAATGGAGCAGAGGAGGCTTAGAAAACCTGCACTGGAGTCTGGTTAACTGGAGTGGAGAGGATCACACTGCACTGGGAGTGACATCACTATATGTGACCTGGAGGTCATCACCGGACCGACCGTACACCATGTTTATGTAATTATGGGATTCGAACCCAGGTCTCCTGCACGGAAAGCGACACCAAAGCCTAACATCTAACACACTAGCCTAAAGGGGAGTTCCCCTTGGGGGAAATATTAGACATTTGAACTATTCTACACATAGGCCTACACACAAATGGGTTGCATTCATCTAATTATTTGGCTACAAACACATTACATTACAGTTATCATGAATGAATCATTGTCATCAACATGTCCATAAATGGACAAATGCGATTCTGGATAATTGCAAGTGTGGTTGCCGTGACGCATTAGCTATTTTCAAAATAGCTATAATGTATATTGTTTTGGCGTGTTTTCACAGATGTGGTTGCTTGTTTCTCTCACAAAAACTGGCAAGACTGCCTGACAACCGTGTCAACAATACATTCAAACCAAGTGTCACTGTAATATAAACACACTTTTATTGGAACACATTACAATTTGTGTGAGGACATTAAGCCACTAGATGTCGCTCTTACATCTCCCCAATCAATCTGATGATGATCCTCTCAGTGCAGCCAAGAGAGCTTGTCAAAACTAGTTACGTTCTCCGCATACACATTTGAAAATGCTTGCAATTAATACGATTCATATAAAGAATATGCATAATTTGAGTGCTTAAAAAATGGAAAGGAATGTATGCCCCCTTTTCTCCCATAAAATGGTAAAAAAGTGAAGCTTGTGTGACTTTGCACTGATACTGCAACACATAAACAATATCTATACAGGCTACCAGAATAAATTGACGAATGCACATCTCTACCACAGTGAATACAAACAAAATGACTGATATCCAGTCTGTTTATCTCCATTCCAAATCCCTTATTTTTTCATTTAGAACATTTAAATAACTAAAAATGTTACAACTTTAACGTATACAGTAAAAACCCCTCTCTACATAACAACCCACCTCTGAACATACTGTACTAGCTCATGGGCAGCCTAGAAAAAAGCATCAGATAGAATTAAACCTGACCTACGGCATAATGCTCTTCATTTATATTGTACTCAAAGGTATTGCACTTAGTATTAGCACAGCATGACACGGGGAAGCTGCGGGAAGAATACAGTTTGCACGACATACGGTGGAACTGGTCACATTTTTGCATGGGTACACAAATGTGCCCCCCATGTCCCCAAATTTTTCAGGCCGCAAACTCCCAAAATAATCACATTGGAACTGTGGACCCCCCACTGTGACAAGCAGCTTGTCAGTATGCTCCACAGATACAGTAGGTACCGTATATGGTGAAAATAGATGCACTACAAGCTTACATACAGTACAACGCCTCGCACTGTGAGGTGCTGTGAGCTTGTAGATCGTCTGTTTACCCACTGTTTGCCTTTTTCTTATGTCATATTTGACAATTTGGTCAATTTGGTATTACAAACATCTTAAAGGGGAAGACCACCCATTTTCAATATTGAACTGTGTCATTAATATACCTTAGAGGAGTTGTGTGGAAATAGAACAAAAAGTTCCCCCCCTTCTGTGTTGCCGAGAACTGGAGGATTGATTTTCGGGTTTGTATTGTAAAGTACAACTTGATGACATCACACATTGTACTTTACAATACAAACCCCAAAATCAATCCTCCAGTTCTAGGCAACACAGAAGCGGGGCAACTTTTTTTCTATTTCCACACTCCTCTAAGGTATATTAATGACATATTTCAATATTGAAAATGGGTGGTCTTTCCCTTTAAAGGTTGTTAAATTGAAATGTACAGATATACAAGTATAGGCTACTGTGTGGTTGGTTTGTTAATAAAGTTGCTTGCATGCTTTGACTTTTAATATAATGTGTTTTTATGTGACGTTAGTTAAAGCAGCGAAGGACAAGTGGCATAACCTGGAAGACACACACCTGAGAAAGAAGAGAGGCAAAGGGTAGAAGTGAACTTGTGCCAGGGGGCTATTGATAAAGCATTTTGATAAATTGTCCTTGAATTCTTCTACTGCAAAGAGAAGGTAACATGGCCTATCCAGAAATGCACCACAACATTGGTGATGCTTAGATGTACATAACTCAGATAACACATAACTACTACTTTCAAAAGGTCAGATGGTTGTTGTTTTTGGATACACACTTTGCAGACTCCAGCTCCAAAATGTCTGAATGAGGATTATGATATCAGACCGTTTCTTTAATGAAAATCTCAGTGTGTCTATGCGGGTGTCATGTCTGTATATATGGGTGTATAGGCCTAAAGGATACATGGGTTATTTACCTGTGTGTTTGTATGGGCTTTCATTTTCTTTTGTCTTTCTCCAGGACTCCAAAAGGACATGATCCTGGGTTTAAATCATATTAGTAAACCGTGTATCTGAACTGTACTGTCCTGTGCTTTTCCTATGCAAACTTCTAATGAAGTATTCAATCAATACTTCAATTACAAAAAGCTGTAGTAGCTTAACTAATGGCTAATGCCATTAGTTATGTCTGTATTTCACAAATTAATGACTATACTTATTAGTAGGGCCTATCAAAATAAACTTGTGTGATAGCATAGTACAGTACATACATGTTATTGTTGGCTTAATCTTTGGTGTACGACTACCTGGCAGAAAAATCCACAGGCTGTTATTATGGTAATGTTACAATTCATACAAGACCCTCCAGACAAGTCAATAAACGTAGGCAAAAGAAAACATTGTCCACAACAACTTGGATTTTAGTTTGCATGTTTACTGATCTCAAAATAATGTGCATACTACACAAACAGCTTCTCTCATGGCATTGTTCTCTGGTGCTGGTAAAAAACAAAACAAAACAAAACAAAACAAACAAAAACTCTTAGATGTCTTCTACAGCATATAATATAGATCCATGTGGTTACATTTGTACACTACACTCTCAGCGTTAAATTAACAATAAGGATTTCTTGTCACTAATTACACCTAAAGTGGTTAACCAGCAGGGTCATGCAGAGAATGTTAGAGGGGCTGACATTGTGACGCTGTGAACTTGTAGATTGTTTATTTCCGGTGCAATGACGTGTTGTGAGCTTGCAGATCGACTATTTTCAGTGCAGGGCACTCTAAGTATAATCAAGCTAATTTGGATTTCCATACAGAGGACAATTCTTTTGACAAAGAAATGTTGCATTCAAGTTCCTGAGAGCCCCCTTTGATGTCTATGTGCACATGCCTGGTAACCAGTGAGTCCAGTGCACCCTGTTGTCGAAGAAACGAGCATTATGCATGACGTCAACGGCATGACGTCACATCCGACTATAAATCCATCCGAACATAAGATTAAGCCAGATTCTACAGTTTACTGATTAGTTTACTTTATCCAAGAACCTCATTAATCTTATCATTTTACTTCATTTACCAGAAGAATTTAGAACTGAAGACTATCTTAGTCAATTGAACCAGAAAGGGGGCTTTAGCTTTAACACCAGTTTAAAGTTATTCAAAGTCCGAGGCATTGGTCCCCGACTGACATACTACCATCATTCAGGTGAAATACTATAATACCAGCGACCTCACCTCAAATACAGTCCACCTACTTTATTACTTTTACCACATTTTACCTTATTTTCCTTCAAATGTGGTGTAAAGGGGTTTGCAGCGATTGCCTGCAAACGTATAACATTGACTGATCATTGGATCAGTCAATGTTCAGTTATCCGACAATTGACTAAGAAACAGAAAGAGCAGTGGATCATAGACAACAATATGTGTCGAAGATGCTGCGAGCACCATCCAGAGACCGACTGCACATTCAAGATTAAGTGCATAGCGTGTTCAAGGAATCATGTCACTACCCTCCATGAGATCAACTGCGATTAATACTTTGTATACGTACAGTGGATGTAGCGTATACACAGCAGACTTGGTGTACATGAGTTCATATAGACTTTGTAGTCGATGTAATTGATGTAGTGTAGCTCATAGCCTACGTGCAGTCATTACAGTCGAAACTGTCGATGTAGATGATGTAGTGTAGCTTATAGCCTACGTGCAGTCGTTATAGTCGATGCAGTCGTATATAAATTATGTACATACGATCGATGCTCATAATCGTATTAGATGAGCTACCTTACAATTCTGATCACTGCCTAATATAGTGCTAGAATCACAAATTTGTAAGTTGACCTGTTCCCCACTGAAACCGCTGTCTTAATCAGAGACTCTGAATAGACCCGAACTCAACCAACGCAGTAAGAATTTGAAGAAGAAATACCAGATCACCAACTCGTTGCCTCTAACCAGACATAGTGAATCCTCATGTTATCGGATTCACGGGGGCAGTGTTGTCGAAGAAACGATCATGACGCGTCACGTCACGGCATGACGTCATATTTAGTTATAAATTAGCTATATACCGAAGAAGAATATAGAAGTATACAGATCTACAGAGATATTTAGATAGATTCAGATACCGAGACTCATAGAAGAATATTGAATAGATGCATTATAGAACTTAGTGCATCAACAGAGCCTTATACAATAATTATAAGGGTTCAATGGTGCCGGCCATGGGCTCTCCGACTAGTTATATATTATCATCAGATTCTAGTGAGATACTATTTACCAGCGACCTCACCTCAAATACAGTCCACCCATTTATATTACTTTTACCACACTTTACCTTATTTTCCTTCAAATGGTCCTTCATTAGGTGACAGTGGTATCTCACCTGAATTGAGATGACGATCTCCCCTACCCACCAGTCTTTTAGCGAGCTACAGGCTCAGATCAAGGATCAGGGAGATAAACTGACTCTATTAGAAGAGAGACTCGGTTTCATCACCACTGAGGTCTCAACGAACACCAGTCGCTTGGATGACCTCTCCAGTGCCACTCATACTCTTGAACTTAGCTTCGCTCGCCTAGAAGACACCGTTTGTAATGAAGCTGAGAACAGGAAGAAGTCCGATAAGGAGCGGGACGAGAAGCTTCAGCGGATGAACGGAGAGATGACCAGCAATTTCTCTTCCATTATGAATATACTGCAGTCCCTGCAGTCCAGTAGATCCGCTGACATCCAGAAACCTTCAAGCCTGGCTAAGCTCGGGGAGGAACTCGAAGAGGAACTGGAGGGTAATCAAGACCCCCTTACTATCTCCGACCTTACAAGAGATGTCAACCCATCTTCACCGAGACCTGAACGAAAGACATCTTCTTCAGTACTCCCTTGTATTGTCTATTGAACCCTTATAATTATTGTATAAAGGTAGGCTCTGTTGATGCACGTTCTATAATGCATCTATTCAATATTCTTCTATGAGTCTCGGTATCTGAATCTATCTCTAGATATCTCTGTAAATCTGTATACTTCTATATTCTTCTATATTTCTATGTGTTTCTTCGGTATATAGCTAATTTATAACTAAATATGACGTCATGTCGTGACGTGACGTAAGTTCAGTCACCGCCGGGGGCAGAAATCCCATCCAGATGGTTCTTCAGCTAAATGGGTTGTTGTTCTGGTGTGTCAGTGAGCAACACCGTTGCTGTCACCCTTCCTGTTCACCTGTCTATGCCTCTGACTCCTGTTACAACTCTAAGACCTGTCACCTCCATGTCACCTCCACAAGTTCTCTGATTACGTCAGCTACTTCACACAGTGACGCCACAAGGGAGCACGCCAACTTGGAGAGGGAGGTTTTGAGGTGGATCGAGGTGAACTGACCTGCACCACAACAACATGATATCATTACTGTAGCAGCTACAGCACCATGGTGTGGCAAAAAAATCATGAGTGAGTCAGTAAAGACGTACGGCACGCACGTACACTCGCACACCCACAACCACAGGGTGGCAGAGCGGGCGGCTTCTGGTTTGATCCTTGGTTCCTCCAGGCTTTGGGTCAAACTGTCCCTGAGAAAGAAATGTCACCTGTCTTTAGATGAGCATGGTGAAACAAGAGTTCCGAAGAATAAAAGTCACAAAACGAATTAAAAGTAGAGCCTCCTCTGATTTCATGAAAGTCAACATGAAAACCAAATATGCCTCTCTTCAAAATGTTTACGTTTTAAAAGTCTTGAGTTCTTTGAAATAACGTCACGTCCATGCAACAGCTAATGACCTTGTTGAAGTGTCCGAGGGAAAGGCATTGCACCTGGAATGAAGTTGGTCTTGACGTCTTCGCAATGAAAATTTATAACCGTTATATATAATGATCCAACTTCAATGTGTCTAACTTGTTTTTCATCTTCAGAGAAAGAAGACGCAGGACTTTCCCTACAGACTACTGTTTCAAGTTTCAAGAGTGCTGCACTACATCAACTTGAGCTTATGTTGAGAGATGCATGGGTCGACATGACAGAGAATCGATATCATGCATGAACATGCATTACGCCCTTTTCTCCTCACTGTATCGATGACAAAACTTGCCTTGAGAACTCTGTACATCAAGCCGTTAGCATTCTCCAACTCAGCATCGTTTAACACCCCCTCGTTTAAAAGTTTGTCTAAGAGTGTTTGGAGAGTGGGAGCTGAAATGCTCTCGATGAAGGTGCTCCGCACAGAAAACAGTTTGTCTTCCGCTTCAAGACTCGGTGTGCACAGAACTTGGTCTAGCTGTTGGTCTAGCTGTTGTCCTAAGTATGCACAGCTTTCCCATTTTTTCTTTCTTTTATTATTATCTTCTAGAAGATTCAGATTAACAAACTCCAATCTTTTATTTAAAGTTGCTTGAAATGTTGTTAAGTAATTTGTATATGATGTTTCAACATAAAATTTGGCTCTGTTTGGTTCAATTCTGATGGAATCAGATTTGTCAGAAGCGCAGAGGGAAAAAAAATTCTTAGGGATTAGTTCACATACGGAAGATGGGGTTTCAATGTAGGACTCTCCTGGATCTATCGCCTTCCTTTTATTAATCACATCACGCAAGAAAACGTTCCCAGGTAGCAGCAGTACATTCAGGATTGGTTTGTGATTATCATCCCTAGGTTGTTTATAAAACAGTAACACCAAAGCATTGATAGGCTCTGGTGGGTCAGGCATTGGTGGCTTTTTCATGAGACCATATCCAGAAAACCCAGTTACATTTATGACAACATGGGTTTCTGTGATCTCACAGGGGTCGATAAGCTCAATGCGCCCATCATCCATCACATGGACAACAGACAAGTATTTGCCTTCACCCGTGGAGAGGATCTCACAATGTGGAAAGTGTAACTGACGCATTGTCGCCTGCGGGCATTTGATGTCAAACAGTAGTCCTGCAGGCCTCTCTTTAAGCTGCGCTAGAAGGCTTGGGTTCCAATGGACTGTCCTGTAGGTCACCTCTCCCTTTGCCACCATCTTAAACACCAGGCTGGTCACGCTGCATTCGAACAGTCCTGCTTGGGTGCAGTGGAACCAGTAACTTTCATTGTTTTCTCCAACAATGTCAGGTGTAATCTTCTGTTTTTGGTCCAGTACATCATCATCGTTTAAGCTGTGGGACCGCTTTGTTCTGAGACATGACTTGTTCTCTGCACCTGGAGTTAGGCTCAGTGAGGGTAAGCTGTGAGAACGAGGCAGGGAGCTGGATTCTCCCATCCTCAAACTACTGAAGCATGAACTTAGAGCTTCATCTTGGAGCTCCAATGAGGGATGTGGAGAGGACAGAGACTCTGTATCAGGATGGTCCTCCATCTCACCAGCTGTAACAGGATGGTTCTCCTTCTTACCAGTGGGATGTGGAGGGGACAGTGACTCTGGATGGTCCTCCTTCTCACCATGCAACTGAACAGTTTCCTGAAAATATAGAACAGAGAACATCAAACCCAATCATGGACATTAAATGAGAATATAGACAAACCAAATAAGACTTGTCTACAATGACAGATCTTGAAAATGTAACTGTCACTCCCTGCCAAGTGACTGTTGCATGAATCCTTAGTCTTTGCCGACTCTTTCAATATGCTGTGCCTCAGAGAGGAAGAGTTTACAGTGCAATCACACACGCACGCATGCACGCACGCACGCACGCACGCACGCACGCACGCACACACACACACACACACACACACACACACACACACACACACACACACACACACACACACACACACGCACACACACACAGTTACTGTCCAGGTTATCATCTATCAAGAGGTAGAGGTGTTAAAGCTCAGCGACACCCCTTGTATCTCTGATGCACTCATATCCTAGGGATATTTTCATATTCCATTCCATTAGGCCATGACTGACTTCCAAAGTGTGCAAGCCCCATGGCCAACACTAGCCTGGCAGAGTTCTGAAGGATTTTTTAGTTTGGCTTGCAACAACTAGCTCACCTCTGGTTCCTCCTCCATCTTCACATCAGCTGGACTCTTGACCTTCTTGTACTCTCCCTCTGCTCCCCCTTCCTCATCTTCTAGCTCCATCTTCACCTCCCCCTGGGAGGCCACAGAGCTTCCTGGCTGGACGAGCTGATAGCTGAGGTCTGTAGTGCTGCTGACTGAAGGCTAAACACAGAAACATAACAGCACTTATGATTATTGACAGGATTCATTGTTGCAGCAATATCCTGAAACTATTTCCTTCCTTGCTAATACTCTTGTCAGTAGATTAAAAGATGAATGCAAAAGGGCGATTTAGGGTCCAACGTATGTTACTGCATTAAAAGGTTGTGGGTAAACAGGTTTAATTTTGTTATGCTTGTGCTATAGTTTACGTTGAACGCTAGCATGACCAGTAGGCCTACATATAAATGTTGTATTTTATGTAACCAACAGGTTGACTGGTGCCCCAGTCTACTCACTCTACTGTACTATTATACATTGTTCAACAAAACTAAAACTAACACAAACTAAATTAAACTTTTTTAAATTTAAAAATGTAAAAGGTTAAAAAGGAAACAAAAAAAGAGAAAAAGAAAAAAAGGAAAACTCTATTTATTGAAACGGGGGGGAGAGGGGGGGGTAATTAAACTATAATAACCTTGGTACCAAGAGGAAGGAGAGGTGTTGAACTCGGACCCAAGAATATCTTCCCCATCTCACTGCCCAGATTCATCTCTACAGAAGAACAATAAACAAACACATTCATCACACATGGTTATGGGGTCTGCTCCATCCCACTCACTTTAAACTAGGGATGTCATGGTGTACAGTTTTATGGTAAATACTGTTTCATGCTATACAGTGGTATGAAACAGCCACTGTATTGATACCGTAGGATGTCAGAGCCCACATTATTATTATATTTGTTTATCTTATTTTTATATGCACATATGATCATTAGGCCTATGTGGTAGCCATGTCATGTGGTAACAAAATGTGATGTGGTAAATCATTATCTGACTAAATTACTTACTCACTCCATGCCGTTTGTAAAGTGTGTGTGCGTGCGTGCGTGCGTGCGTGCGTGCGTGCGTGCGTGCGTGCGAGGCTAGAAACGTACTCCTACACAACCACAACTTCTTCTCCAGCATACAGACATTATCTGTCAGCAGGTCATGATATTCATCCTGTCGGTCACACAGCAATAGAGAATCAGGGAGTCAACAATCACAATCAGTTTCATATCACATCTTACAGGTATAATGCAGTGGATGAAATTATGTATTGTTTAATTGTTATGTGAAAGTTCTGTAGTATTCTTTGTGTCATCAGTAAAAAATGGCTAAAAGGTTTAGGCATAAGGGCGTTGCTCTAGATAAGGCCTTGTGTATTTGATAGACCTTTACAGGGCTTACAATACTTTGTCCAAGTCCCTTATTGAACAGCCACAACATCTATAGGTTCTTACCTTGCTGTTAGCCGACTCATATATGTACCTCTCTAAGCTCCGGACACGAGTCCCCAGCTGCAGGTCCCACTCAGCTGGGGGTGAGTTCTTGTAGAGGTACTTTACGCTACGTACATAGACAGAGAAAGAAAGAAAGAGACAAAGTCAGACACAAGATTCAACTCAGCCAATGATGTCTCATCATTCAATAATAATAAGTGATACTTGTTCAGCTGGTCTGGGGTCAAGACGATGGTGATCAAACTGTGCGAACACTCACAACCAGATGACATTGTTGTCACGGTACTCTTCTGTGATGACTTCATGCCAAGGCTGCCTCCTGCCTGCTGCAGAGGGAGGAGTGTCTGTGATGTCCAAGCTGAAAGACAACGATAGAAAAGACAAAGAAACAGTGAGGTATAGATATGCCATATGTATATAACTGTACAGTGTATATTGATTAGAAGGATTCACATACTTTGTCTCTAAAGGTCCAGGTTCATTACTGATTTCAGGAGGTCTGCTTGCAGATGTGGACGCTTGGTGACGCTATAGTGAGAACATAATTATGTGATTTAACAATCGCTGTTTATTGATCCATAGATGTTTGAATAGCCACAGCAGATGTTGGGAGAAGTAAAGGGATTGTGTGTGCAGAGAAGAGAGAGAAGTAAATGCAGCAGAACACCATGTCATAAACCACATGTCAAATGACAGGGAAGCTACAATGACCAAAAAGTGAGCAGTGAGCGACTTCTCTCTGTTTCCTGAAAGGTGCATAAGAGCTGTTACTGGACATGTGCTTTGCACTGCTGTGGGATGTTCACCCATGAAAATGAAATGCATTCCATCCCATGTTGATGTTAGCTAATGATGACAGTATCAGTATGTAAAACCTGAGCCTCTGACATCAGTGCTTTGGACCTACTGTAACAGTACAACAATATCAAATAATCTAAAGTCTAAAGACAGTAAAATGCAATACACATTCTGGTTTAATAATGAATAAATACATTATGTTAAAAAAGCTAAACTAAACAAAACTAAAACTAACAGAAAGATGTAATAGTTGGGTTAGGGTTATAATAACCTGTGCACCAGGTGGAAGGTGATGTGTCAATCTCTCCATCCACTCCATGTACCATGTCACCAGCTGAATGAACGACACGTCTAGAGAAGAACAACAAACAAACATTAATTCATTCATTCATTGTGCAAGTATAATAGAAAACATGAGGTCTGTTCCCTTGTTTTATGACTTTACTTGAGTATCACGGAAATAAGGCCTCACTTATACACCCTATACACTGTATTCCTGGCCAACTGTCGGTCTCTTCCAGGGTAGAAGAGCCAGCAGAGACTATGTAACGCTATTGCTACAGTATCTTCGATATTTATTGCGACCGTAAGTCGCAGTTTACTATGAAACCCGGCACATCCTGTCTGTCTGTCTGTCCGTACGTCCGTCCGTAATGCCTCAATGTCTATAGCTAGTATGTTTATCCATGCCCATGCTACCCATGTCCTTATATGGTGTGTACCGTCTATTGACACCAGCCTCTTTGACCCTGCTCCTCGTTAAAGACGCAGTGAAATTAAATTGTGAAACAATTACAGCCCTAAATCCAGCCCTAAACAAAAACTTACTGTGTGATGACACAGATCGACCAGATGAATAATCCATGAAGTGAGAATGATTGACAGGTGCCTGTGTCAATCAACTTCAACAATGGGCCGGTAGACTGTTGAATAATTCATTCGCTGCAGTTCCCACAGTTACACGGATATAGGTGACAAGCCGGAAATAGGTGGAATAGGTGACTTGCCTTGCGGTCTGTGAGTTTATGCACATCTTATTTTCATTTCATTGTCTTCTCCGTCTACCAAAATGCTTGGACAGACTAGTAGCTCTGTATGTCAGAGTTTATTTTATTATTATGACCTGCCTACTTTTTGACCGTCAAATCAAATTCCTCCCAGCCGCTCCCAGCGCTATGTCCCTCCTTTCTGGAGTGTTTCAGGAGGAACTGCATCACTACAAGGAAGTGGAGTGAGTGGAAAACTTGG
This sequence comes from Nannobrachium achirus, assembly GCF_963921795.1. Classification (NCBI taxonomy): domain Eukaryota; kingdom Metazoa; phylum Chordata; class Actinopteri; order Myctophiformes; family Myctophidae; genus Nannobrachium; species Nannobrachium achirus. The sequence continues at coordinate 17,208,575 of NC_137811.1, read as the reverse complement.
TTTCATCTCGACTTTAAGTGGAATCCTATCTAACACACTGCCTGCCGCCCAGATTTCCTAGGGAAATATGTACAGTACACTTTAAAGAGAGGGTTGAACCTTACCAAACTGACAGTCCATCAGCTTTATCTTCAGCTCTGTCAACATGCTCTCATCCAGCATGTTGCCATATTCCTCCTGGAGGAGAGAGTCAAGCAAGAGAAAGATGTTTAGAGACCAGACCATTCATTAAGCAAGGCATACATTCACTGGAGATTTTAGAAATGTCATTATCTATTACTAATCATGTAAGTAAGTAAATCGTTTGCAATGTTAAGCCAATGGTCACAATTTAGGTGCCGTCCAATTATCAAGCCTGACTTGAGTTCTCACACTGGACAGCCCCACACTGTCAGCATATCACCACGCATATATTAGTCTGGAATCTCTGTATGGAACCTGCATTTCCATGTCACAGCATGCTTCAGGTGATAAAGTAGCACCATATTTGCATACTGGACCCTGTTTGGTCCCTCACGGAGGGACTGAAATCCGATCAAAGGAGTGGTGCCAGACCAAATCAGCAGAGGGAAAAGTTTCCAGTTGTCCAGGCATTGACAATAGTCAATAAAGATTCATTTGGCAGGAGCTTTACAGGGAAATCCACCCAGCTATTCTACTGTGAGGGCATGCTTTTTGTCAATTAGTACATTAATCACACCAAAATGTTTGTCATGATTGGAATGTGTTTTTTATGTTAATGCCAGAAGCCAAAATGGCTCCAAGGTAGATATGCCAGGATTTTGTATGTTTTTCTTTACTATGCAATGAAAACAAATGTTTTTTTTTTTATATAATTTTTTACCCCCACAGAAACAGACACAGTTGTTGTGATTCAGTGGCAAAAATAATTTTGAAAAAAAGACGTCATGAGACGTCATTGGCATTGATTTTACCCAAGCTTCTGCTGTGCTCAATATGCCTAACCCAGGAGTCCATATGCAGCTTATTTGCACACAGGCCAGATCTGAACATGTTGAGCTATCTGAATGACTGGGGTGAGTGATGGGTGACTGATAATGACCAGTAAGACTCCCTAATCGGGAAATAAGCGACCATCAGGTCGGCAACCTCATGGTGGCGCTAGAAGAAGGGCATGTGAGAAATGAGGGTTAGAGGTTGTGGTTTGCCAGCCAAGGAGTGTGTGTGCTTGGCATGGTAGGTTAAGTTTGGCATGGATAGGTGCATATGATATTTTGAGTATTTTGTTGCTTTGGCAATGTAAACGTATGTTTTCTCATGCCAATAAAGCTCCTTTGAATTGAATTGAAATTGATATCTTTTTTACTTCCTCTGTTTTAAATGGTTATAATTGTTACTACACAACTACCAGTTATGTTAGGATTATGTAGGGTGAAGTTATATAGAGACTATGAGAAACGGCACATCATATCCTTGTCCATGTCCATTTTTTTACGGTATATGGGTTTGCCGCTCTGACATCACGCTGACTCTCATGCTCTGACATCATGCTCTGACATCACTGTGATGTCAGGGGAACCAAATCGTTTTTATGCCCATATATGGAGATCCCTGTGATGCCAGTGGAACCAAATCCCTTGTATGCCCATATATGGAGATCCCTGTGATGCCAGGGGAACCAAATCCCTGTTATGCCCTATACGGAGATATGATTATATGGACGAGACTCACATTTTGGGCCAGAATCTGTCCAATTCTCTCACAGTGTAATCCCAGTTTTTGTCATCAGATAAATAAATTGAAATAATATCAGGTTCTTACCCAGCTGTCAGCTGACTCATATATGTCCCTCTCCATGTTCTGAGCACGAGTCTCCTGTGAGTCCTGTTCCATCTCGGTCCAGTCGTGCCCATATAACTCTGAGCTCTCGTAGACGTGAAATGTACTGTTCCATCCAGCATACAGAGAATGAAAATGACAATGTCAGACATAAAACCAGCTGAATAAGACCAGCTGAATATGTATCCCTTATGATGAGACATGATTGGAAAATCATGTCTCATCATAAGGGACGATAAGATGGTGAGCACACATTGCACACAAGTGGGGCCGGCGCGTTATTTGAGCCGGCAGGGGGGAAGAAGTCGGGGACATTAGTGTGTGTGTGTGTGTGTGTGTGTGTGTGGGTGTGTGTGTGTGTGTGTGTGTGTGTGTGTGTGTGTGTGTGTGTGTGTGTGTGTGTGTGTGTGTGTGTGTGTGTGTGTGTGTCCGATCTCTCACTTTAACTGAAGGGGGGAACAACTTTGTTCCTTAATTCTAGCAGCCCTAGTTTATTTCACACCCACAGCCAGCATACACAGATCAACCATTTGTTGTGTATTAGCTTGTCTGGCACCTGGTTGATCGGGTTGCGAGAGTGACTGCATGTAGAATGTACCAGAATGGTCATTGCAGAGAGAGGCAAACATGCACTTAATACACAACAACGATCTCGCAAGACTATTGACCATATTCACACAGTGGCCATCTTGCCCCCCCCCCCCCCCCCCCCCCCCCGACGGTTTCTGTGTGGGTACTGTAGCACTCACAGCTTTTTGACAACTTTGTCACGGAGGTACTGGGGGAAATGTTCATGCCAAGACTTCCTCCTGTCTGCTGCAGAGGAGTCCCTGTTGAGAGACAAAGAGAATGATAGACAAGACAAAGATAGAGATAAGTTGTTTTTTCAGCAACAACAACCATGCAGCAATGGGGAAGAAAGGAAAGTCACTTTATGATGAAAAAAAACAAATCATTTGACTTCTACAGCTGAAAAAAGAATTAACTGAAATGTCAGACATACAGTATATTTGTGCACGGTACTGTACATGACACTGGATCAAACAGAGCCGTGAAGTGGCCATTGAACAAAGAAAGAAGAAGCATGTTCATGTTTTACTAGATCTTTCGCACAATTTACTACTTTATAAAAGCACAATTAGGAACTTTTTTCTCTCTCAATATTTTCCCATTAGAAATCAAATGCATAATTGTTATGTATATGATGTAAACATAATTAATTATTATTTTGCTGATTATGATAACGCAATTATAATATGCTAATGCTTGTTACGACTTAGTAACAGTTATTAAAACATTAAGAAGTTGTAGAGTGGTATTCAACTGGCCGAGAAAAATGGTGATATATATATAGTGCCTATATACCTTTTCTTTAAAGATCCAGGTTCATTACTGAATTGAGGAGGTCTTCTTGCAGATGAGGACGCTTGGTGACACTATAGTGAGAACATAATAATGTGAAAATGATCTTAGAAACAAAACAGCAAATGGAAAAGGTCTACTGTTACTGCTCAATCACAACGTCAGACTATCATCACCTCAAAAAAGAATCTCAGTGCAGTCTCGGTAAAAAAAAAAAAAAGAGTAAGAATCTCAGTACTGTATGTCCACAGTAATGTGGAATTGTTTAACAGCAAATCAAGTTTCTAGGTAAAAGTATGAAGGAGTAGGAATGGTCAATTAAGTTTTAAAAGTTAAATATCAAAAAACTTATATTCCACAGTAAGCTGAATATGTTAAAGAATAGTGTTTCTAGGTGTAAGTATATAGGAGTAGATTGTTTGAGGAGAATATGTCTATAAAGTGAGAACTATAGTGCTGCTGCAGCGAGCACACAACTAAGGAAAAAAATAATAACCTGTGCACCAGGAGGAAGGTGAGGTATCCATCTCTCCATGTACTCTGTCACAACCTGACTGTACGGACCGTCTACCGATATTGGTCTAGAACCGCTAGGGTTGTGTGGACAGTTATCCTTCACCCGCAGCACTCCCTCAAGGAACTCATCAAACATGTCACCGTATTCCTCCTGGAGGTCACACAGCAGCAGAGAAGGAGAGAGTCATGCAAGAGAAAGCTTTTAAGATACCATTCCTTAAGATGGGCATATACTGCCCGGCTTTAGAATCTGTGCAAGTAAATCGATGTGCACAATTGATGTGCTCACACTGACACACAAGTAAAACGCCCTAAGGTCGAGAAGCAACCACTAGGTCGCGCTGAAACTACAGAGCTTCTAAATACGGCACACACACACACACACGCACGCACGCACGCACGCACGCACGCACGCACGCACGCACGCACGCACGCACGCACACACACACACACACACACACACACACACACACACACACACACACACACACACACACACACACACACACACACACACACAGTTCTTACCCAGCTGTCAGCTGACTCGTATATGCCCCTCTCTAGAGTCTCCAGTCCCTCCTCGCTCAAGTTGTACTCTTTTGATGATATCACTGAGGATATGAAGAGGTGGTTTTCACTGCTCATCCAGAAAGAAAATGACAAAGTCAGAGTGATAACTTTTCAGTTGGTCTGGGGTCAAGAATATGATGAGCACAGATTGCATACTATCTGCTTTATGTGTGGGGGACACTCACAGCTTTTCAACAACTTTGTCACGGAGGACCTGGGGGAAATGTTCATGCCAAGGCTTCCTCCTGTCTGCTGCAGTGGAGTCGCACCTGAGACAAAGAGAATGATAGAAAACAGACATAGAACGAGGAGTTAGAAACGATGAGGAACAAATATTTTTAAGATATGGGGCCCTATTTTCGTCCATGCTAAACCCCTAAAATTCTTTGCCTTTTTAATATTTTGAAAAACATTTAAAAATACTTCAAATAGCCGATCTACTGTACATCGACACTTTGTGAGCTTGTAGATCAGCTATTTGAACTATTTAAAAATTATTTTCGAAATAGTAAAAAAGGGCAAAGAGGTATTAGAGGTTTAGGGTTTAGCTTGGTGAATAAAGGCCCAATTATGTTATAATATACTGACATACAGTATCTTGCCAGTTTGTTTGTGTTCTTGCTCTTCGTATTGTAGACTAGACCTCTAAACATGACCACAAATAAGGGCCCTAACATACTGTACAATGTCTTGCCTCATCATTGTAAGAATTGTTGAATCATATAGCATCATTATGCATGTGTACATAGAATGCCACCCTGAGGAGAGGTTAAAGAAAGCTGATGCAGACACCCAGCTGGATGTTGGAGACTCTCTATTGAAAACTGGTCAAAAATAAAAACATTGACAAACAAACAAAAACACAATGAGCCAACATTACCTGGATGCGCCCTGCGTCACATCACACATGCTGCATCCTGAATCCACATCAGTGGTCCTGAAGGTACCGTCCCACCAGCTGTCACCACTGGTGACAGCCGTTGACTCACCAGCGCTCGGGTTTGCTTGTGGTTTTGGCCTGGCAAAAATACACAGACACAGAGTCAGGTTAGTTTTGTATGCATTACATTATTTCATGTTTCTTTATTACTTAAGACACCCTAAGTCAGACCTGGGCATTGTACGGCCCAGGCGGCCGTATACGGCCCTTTGGTTCACTCTGACCTGCCCATGTAGGGTTAATGGCAAATCACAAAATAAACACATTTTCTAATTTTACCTCATGCATGGATAAAGCTGCATTGCTTTTATTTTGAAGTTTTTCATTCACGTACATATCAGCACGTGTGTGTGATCTTTGGATCATTGTCTCAATAACAAGCAGGTGGTCAGACTGGTCACAAGTCAAGACACCTGCCTTACCTTACCCATCAAAAATGGCTAAAGTATTTATTTACTGAAGTCGGAGGTAAAGCTGTGTGTTTAGTTTGCGGGGTGCACATCTTGCGGGGGGCTCTGCCTTTTGGCCTGGCCCTCCACAATATTTTCTGTTGTTCATGTGGCCCCATGGAAAAAATAATTGCCCACTCCTCAGATCAGATCACGCCTCAGTGTGACATTAGGCGTGTTTCATCAACTCAAATCTCAGTCAGGCGGTTACGATGCAGAGAAATGTAAGGGGTTGCTGAAAAGCAGAGGTAGAAAATATATTCAAAATAATAATAATAATAACCATAATAATATGTCTTTTTAAATAAAATATGTTTGCAGCTGCTGGAAGTTTGTTTGCTGAAGTTGCCGTGCCCTCCAGGTGCAGAATCAGAGTCAGATATTATTAACTAGAAATAGCAAAGATGCATTTTTGCTATTACATTTTATTTTGCAATTACGGTTCTTGCTATTACAATTTTTCAGTTTGATGATTGAAGCTTATGTGTACTACAATGATGTTCTACTGCATGCATGACAACTTGCAGCACAGCAGATATACACCAACCAGAACATACATTTCTTCCTGTAGCATTTTCACAACTGAAAATGCCTGAGAGAGACAATGCAGTGTGTCACAGACATTCCAAATCTAAATAGTAGCCTACATAATGATTAACTGGTCATGCCCATGCCATTGTTATGGTACAATAATTATCTTTTACATTTATGTTTTAATTGATATATGGAATGTGTTCAAGGGGCCACACTAAAGTTCCCTAAGGGCAGAATTTTCCACAGCCCTCCTCTGAGACACAGAGTAGACAGAAATGGTCACATGACCATTAGTAATCACTATCACTAATGACCATTAGTGACAACCAAATTGAAGATAGGTTGAAAATGAGTGAAGTGGTCCTTTCATATCAACAGCTAAAGAATGGTTCTTGATTTTAAAAATGACTTACACATTTAACTTATGATATCACATGTTGTGTCCTATAGTGTATTGTATTACTGTAGGAGGATTCACATACGTTGTGTCTGAAGGTTTTCCTTTAGACGGGTCACTGGGGTCAGACACACTGCTGGCTGTTGGAGACTCTGGTCTGCCCTCTCTCTCCTCAGACTCCGGTCTGCCAGGTCCCTCCTCGTCTCTCTCCCCAGACCCACTCATCTTGTGTTCCCTATTAAACCTGTCAATGTTACAGTCAATAAAACACAATAGAAAACAGTTACTGCTGCAAACAAATCTTTAGTGCCAGCCTGTTGAATGTACTGGGTGCTGCTCCTCCGTTTGTCCACAGTCCACTCAATACTGACCACAACCATAGAGTAGTTACTGCCTTGCAGTCTATATTGCAAAACGTTTTACTATGTTAATAAATACTGTTAATCTCATCAAGCACAATTAGAAAAACATTATTGTCACATCACAAGTTTACAGGTGTAAAACAGTGGGTAAAATCTGTTGTGTTTGTTGTTTCCAGAAAGAGAAAGAAAAGAAGAGGTGCATGGGGGGCAGGGATAATATAGTTGGCTTTTCAATGTACAAACATGATGGTGGTGTGGCCATTTATACTGTACATGACCATTTGCCTGTGAAAATGAAGCATGATTTGACAATCAGGGATATTAAAGCGTTAAGGCTTCAGGTACAACTCTCACACTTTAAACAAGGACATTTCTCATAGCCACCATGCAAAAATAGAACCAACGTTTGGACCTATAAATGCCCTAGCTGAAGAAGACCTAGATACTGTAGGTCGAAACATTGGTTCTGTATTTACATTGTGGCCAAGAGCCTCTTCCTTAAATTTCTGCACCATCAGCACATCAACAGTATTGGCATGTGCCCTTTTTGGTCTGTTGGTTTCCCACAACTCTCACACTTTAAACCAATACTTGTTGGCTGTTGTTACAACCTAGTCCCAGCACAAGGCCACTCAGCTGGTATAGGGACCCCCAGGGCCGTAGCGCGCCTAATCGGGCGCTCTAGGCGAGCTCTCTCGAATGCGCCCCCCCACTCCCGCGCGCGCGCTTCTTTTGCGGGTTTTGCCGTGAATTTAGTCGGTTTTGGGTCGGTTTTGGGCTGGTTTGGGTCCACTCCCTCCATTTCGGCGCCCCCTCGGCGCCCCCTCTAGGCTGGCGCTCTAGGCGACCGCCTAGTCCGCCTATAGCTAAAAACGGCCCTGGGGACCCCCTAATAGACTGTATATTAAACTGCATATTAAACTAAGGCTCTGCCCCTTCATCATCTTATTCCCACCCTTTTTAAGCACTCCATTCTGTCATGAAGATGGTGCCATGTTGTGGCCTTGCATATAACTCCATTCAGCTCACAACCCATATCATAGGTGTAAATGAGCAGCCAGCTCTGTGCCGCTTTGGAGAAGTAAAAACTCCTGACTAGACATGCTGAACTTCCACATGCATGACAACACTGCTGTGTGTGCAGCCTTGGAACCACAGAATGGTGAAGTAGAGCAGGGCGGTCTTCACAGCTTCTTCACAGCTTTCATGGCAGAATCCAAAACATCTGCCATGTCAGCACTCATTTAACAAGTGACTCCCTGTGTAGCATGCTACAGTAGGCCTATATATTAATCATTATCTGTCGTGTTTCAATTACTATATAAAATATATACACTTTGCTTATGGGTCTATATTGTTTTCTGAATGTGCTTTGCCAATAATATGTTAGATTCATTATCATGCGTATTTCCTGACATTATATAGCAAAATATTGTTCTATAGGGATTTTTTTTGGTTTGGCCTCCAGGAGTGCACACTCCCTGTTATAGCCCCACCATGAAACTGGTTTTCTTTTAAAAGTGGGGCATTCCTTCCTCAGCCTTGTGGGAATGTGCGTGCAAAGTTCCAGGGCAATCCTGGTATTAATGGGTTAATTGGCATAGACTCAACAAAATTATTTCTGCTAAATTATGCTTAATTATTTACTTTTATGGAGTTATTAACACCCAGACTCCTACATTCCTTTATAGTATTATATTTTATTGTTCAAATATCCATTTTATCGTCTATTTTTGTCAAATATTCGCCCCCAGAATACGAACAGTATAGAGGGTGAACCCTGAACCCTGAACTGAGCTCTTCTGGAACCACAAGAGTTTCAGAATGATCATGTGACTGCTGCAGTCTCTGTGCTGTCACTCCAGTGATGAGATAGAGCAAGGTGCTTATGGGGCTCTTAAGTCTGACATCATTTTGTAGGCATAGGAGAACTTTTGGGGCCAAAAGGCCCCAGCGCCCGTGAATCTTTTTACTATTTTTACTATTTACTAATTTGTCTTCTCTTTCTTGTTGACAGGAAAGTGGTAGAATTATACTTTAGTCGTTATTTTTGTCTCGGATCTGTTGAAATAGCGAGGGGACACGTATTGACAATAAATCTGCTTGGAGGTCTTACTACAAAATGATGTCACGGCTTAAAAGCCCCATAGCACCAGCTGCTGATGGAATTGTGATTATGGCTACAATTGTTTGGGCTAGTATACTGTTGCTTTGTGCTACAATGGTGTTGCCAAATATGTCATTCCTTATCCACATGGTATTTCGGCAGAGGGATCCCAATCCAATCCAGGCTGAGGCAGCCAACATGTATGAGCAGGAGTTGGGGTCCTCCCTGACTTGGCACTATACATTTGGAGAGGACCAATTTTCTATGGAAACAGATGTCGTACAGAACAACTGTTTGGAGAGCGCTTCCCAGACATATCCCTTCTGATACTGTGGTTAACAATGACTAAACAACATTTCAGGATTGTACCGGATCAATCTCACAGAAAGGCATACGACTACGAGATAATAAAAATGATATTGCTCACTATGTATATTGGTGTTAGGCCTATTTGTTAATCTACATTAGACTATTTGCACTTGGGTTTTTTCTTTTTTTCTTTTCTTTTTATCCAACAATTCATCATCCATAGGCATAATAAGCTTGAAAGTATAAAATAATAATAACAATAAAGATCATAACAAGAAGACAATGATACAACACATTACAAAAAATAAACAACAGACTATTTGCACTTGTAATGGACTGCTGCAGGAAGTGTTTCCCCTACATGTATTAAGCAGCGGCGGCCCGCCGCTCCTTCAAATCCGGCCGCCACTGTATGATTTTCTCTTTTTTTTTTCTTTCTTTTTTTTCTTTCTTTTTTTTTTTTTTTAGATTTTTTTTTTCTTCCCCACAACAATGTAGCGCTCATGTGAAGCATAGCGTTCTAACTTCTCTCGCTTACATACGGTTGGAAGGAGATGTATATGTCTAGTTTCTCCCCTCCCCTCTCATTCAGTCCAGTGAGTCAGTCAGTCAGGCAGCAGCTCTATGGCAGTAACGCGTCGCGCTGAGCACAACGTCTTTGCCCCTCGTTAGTATATTTGCTACTGGTGTGTACAATTAGAAGATTTGGGCTGTGGATAAAAGCAGTGCCTCAGCGACGGGTTTAAATCATGTAGTTTACCGCTGTTTGGCAATAGTAGGCTTACTTGTCGCATGCTAATGAGAGCTAAGTGCTAACAATAACGGTTGTCATGCACTCACTGGTTAGATGTGGAATAGAAACGAGGGATGCATCACCACCACTGTCATTAGGCAACAAACATTTTGGACTAGTCAGAAATAAACTTTGCTGTTGTGCTTTCATACATGCACACAGTGTGTAGCAGTGGTGTAAAGTGACTAGTACATTTACTTAACAAGTACTGTCTGTACTTGAGTAGGAGTATTTCAAATTCTCAATACTTTTACTTCTACTCCACTACATTTATGACATGATGGCTAAATGAAAATAGCCGATCTACAAGCTCACAAAGTGACGTGTTGTGAGCTTGTAGAGCTTGTGTTGTGAGCTTGTAGAGCCTGTAGATCTGCTATTTTTAAAGGATTTTAAATGTTTTATACATTTGGAAACTGTTATTATGATTACTGAGAACTTTTACTTTTAGTACTTAAAGGGAATACCAGTAGAGTCGCCGGAATGGTCGCCGACAAGTGTCGCCGACGTGTTTGGAATAGTCGCCTGGCGTTATAGAAAACTCATCCAGGCAGTGAGAAATCTCATCGAGAATGGTCGCCGACGTGTTTGGAATTGTCGCCTATATTTATAAACCATTATAGACAACAAAGGTATAAAGGGAGTGAGTGAGTGAGTGGGGTATATATTTATAAACCATTATAGCCTACTTAGCATTTAAAACTGATGCCCAAAATAGACAACAAAGGGAGCGGTATTCAAGTGAGTGTTCATATGTCATATGGGTAGGCTACCCTACCCATATGTCACCCATTCACACGTTACAGTAGTATACTACTACATGTTTTGTACCTGTGCTATTTAGAGAAACTATAAGCTTATATAACTGTATAAGCTTATATAACTGTAGCTGTACCTGTCTTCTGTTAAACATCCAACTGCCCCTCAACGTGTTGCTTTAAACACATGAGCTAAATTGCGGTTACGACGCAGCAGCCAGCCAGCTTTGTACTATGACTTCTGTTAAACTACTCTGCGTTCTGCCCTCCGTTAATCATCCAGACAACGTTGCAAAAGTTGTCTTGGAAGCGAAGCCTACTCTGATTTCAGCCTTCCGTTGATTCCACACAACGTCGCGGTAGTTCTCCTCACAGAAACGAACACAGACGAAGCATCAGTGGCTTTACCGTCTCAGCATCCCATCACAGCTGCGGAAAGCGAGCCAGCCAGTGGTGTTGCCAGATTGTCATTTGCGAGAGAAACAAGCAACCATGTCTATAACAATAAGCCAAAAATAAGCAACTAGGGCATGTCAGTCAAACTTTATTGTCTGTTATTGTTTTAGAACAATGGTTCTCAATCCTTTTCATGCCAAGAACAAGGACCCCCAATGTTTACAGTGTACTTTACAGAAAGAAGATGTACTTATAATAAACAGATTTGGCAACACAGTATAGCCACAAATCCTCACTCTCTTCTCCTTCTAAATGTAGATAGTAACTAGGTACATAATAATGTTTGAAAAATAGCAGATCTTCAAGCTCGAGCTTGTAGATCGGCTATTTTCAAATAAACTAGGGCTTATTAAGTGGATTGATTGATTATGTATGTTTGTTAATGTCATCTATTAGTGATCTAAAAGCACAGTATTTTTTATTTGTGCCCATTGTCTCTCTCTAGCCCATGCACTTTGAAATTCAAAGTAGGCCTAAATAAAAAGTGCATTTTGTATGGACATTCAACAATCATAGGCCTATTAAGAAAACAATCCGAGGCCAGTATGAACATTAAATGAGAATAGGCGCAGTTTTTTTTTCTTTATTTTTTTTAAGATTCGATTAAATCAATGCATTCTGATAGAGTCTCAGAATGCATGTCACTGGTATCAAATAGAAATAATTTACTGAATGCCACAACTTAGACCTGACATTATAGAGTAGGCTATCACATGAATATTATAGCTTTGCGTCAAGTAGGGATTAGGGGAACGTTTAGAGTTCACATCATCACACTTGTAGACCTAATATTAGGCCTACATCCCAGCCAATTATTGTAGGCTATTACAATAGGCCTATAGACAATTTGTGTCGGAGATAAATCACCGTCTGATATGACGGTAAAAAAACGATTCAAACTCAGCCTGCACAGGACCTGCCAAACTAAACGGACGTGGGTACCCTTTTAATTGATTGACTGATCATTTACAGCTGATGGCTTTGATTACTTCTACATGGCCCCGTATAGAGAAATCTCTCTGTCCATATGGCAATGGCAAAACGCAATTAAATGGGCTGGCATTACGCACGACGCGTAATGCGTGCCATGTCTCTCCATTAGTGTTCCATACATCATTGTTGCATCAATTGCTATAATATAACATTCCAATTCATAAGTAAAATGTATAAGCTAGTCATATCTGTCAAATATTGTTTTAGTTCACTAATAAAAAGCTAGTATGAAAGCAACTTTGTTATATAAGGTTATGCACACCCGTTGTCTTAAAATCTTTTGCAAGAAATATAGCCTAACCCCGACTGCAATAACTGTTGTCTGTCAAATTATCTTTTATTTCAAGACAAAAGCTAGGCTATAGCTAGGCCTATATATAGTACAACGGGTCCAGTGTGTAGGCTATATGATGCCTCCTCTGTGCATCAGTTCACCGATCGACCGCATGATTATGTAGGCCTATTATTATTTTCAATCAAGCAAACACATCTAAGAAATTCCATAAATAAAAAAATTGAATTATGAAGTATAGTGAAAATAGCCGATCTACAAGCTCACAGTCACAGCATCGTGAAGCGAAGCAATGTGTTTTGAGCATTCCATTTTAATTAAAAAGATCTTCTGTGAAATGTAATTTACTTATGTTGTATCAGCTATCATGAGTGTTTTATATGGATATGGGGGAATCACAAATAAAATAAACTCGTCCCTTGGTTGAAACATCAACAGAAATGTAGGCCTAATTATATCAAACTATATCCACAAAGTTTTATTTTACTGTCTGACAGCATCATGTTGCGAGCCGCGACTCAGCACATATAGTGGCACGTGCACACATTAGACATCAAAGGGGGCTTGAGCCCCTGCCCTTTTATCCACCTGTAAAAAGTGCCCTCTCCAGTCTAGACCATGAATGCAGTTTTTTATGGTGAAAGAAATGCAAGCGCCCTTTTCCGTGCCATACATGAATGCAGCTCCTGAACTTGAATGCAACATCTTATGTTGAAAGAATTGACCTATTTGTACCCTGTATATATATAAAATGTCACAATGCGACATAGCTCTGTTTACACAATGCTGTACCCCCTCCAACTGTATGTTCCCCATTTTCAACTGTTTTTATTTTATTTTATTGTATTTGTGATACTTGCTTTGGCAATGTAAACGTATGTTTTCTCATGCCAATAAAGCTCCTTTGAATTGAATTGAATTGACCTCCTTTAGAAGTGTCAGCCCCTGCCTCTCTAACATTCTCTGCACGTCCCTGGCACACACTGACAGCTGCACGCACAGTTTACCTTGTGTCGTCTTGGTCGGAGGCGCGAGCATAGGCTCGGTTAAAGTAGTTTGTGTCATGGAGGATGAAATGGATTGATTGAAGACTTTATTAGAAGTTTGCATAGAAAAAGGTAAAGTTTCATGACGTTTATTTCCCAACGAAGCGATCTGTGCAGTCAGACATGCTGCTATTAAATCTACAGATGGATCCAATACGTTGTAGTCGTTGGTCAGAGACAAAGTTGCCAGCAGCCAGCTTGTACAGTTATAAAGCTTATAGTTTCTCTAAATAGCACAGATACATGTTGTAGCATACTGTAACTATTATTTAGGGTAATTGATCTGCAAAGTGGTGGACACTTGTGCAAACGTTATGTGTGAATGGGTGACATTGATATGGGTAGGGTAGCCTACACTCACTTGAATACCCCACTCACTCACTCACTCACTCACTCACTCACTCACTCACTCACTCACTCACTCCCTTTATAGTCTACCTTTGTTGTCTATAATGGTATAAATATAGGCGACTATTCCAAAAACGTCGGCGACACTGTCGGCGACATGTAAAAGCTGTCGGCGACAATTCCAAATCCGGCAGGCGAGAATTCCACCGAAATTGGTGAGCCTTCCTCGGCGACTCTTCCACGTTTTCCGGCGACCTTCATTTCGGCGACTCTACCTGTTACCCTTAAAGGAGCTATAGTCAACTTTCTTGAAAAATGATGCTAAAATAAAAATAATGTTTCGAAAATATTTTATAAAAAAAAATAAGCTTCATACATGTGTTTCTATTCAAAAATTACCACAAAAGCACAGCGTAAAATAATGATAAAATAATAATTTTGGCCATTTGTACGCTTTTTGTGGTCATTTTTGAATAGAAACACATGTATGAAGTTTATTTTTTTATAACATATTTTCGAAACATTATTTTTATTTTAGCATTTTGATACCAATACTTTTGTACCTTTACTGACACTTACATTTTTTTTATTCCAGACATCTACTTGTAAGTTGTAACACAGTATGTCTACATTAAAATGTTGATACTGTACTTTTTCCACCACTGGTGAGTAGGATTGGTTCTCAAAGTGGGGTCCGGGGACCCCGAGGGGTCCTTGAGGGAGTTCCAGGGGGTCCCCAGGCCTCAGATAAATTATGGATAGTTATGAACCAATGCCCCACATCCACATGAGCTGCCTGGCAGAGACGTGCAGAGAATGTTAAGAGAGGCAGGGGCCTGGAATTTCTAAAAGGACCTTTTGGTAGAAAGCGACATGTCGCAGCGCGACACGTTGTGAGCTTGGAGGTCGGCTATTTTCGGTGTGTTGAACCCACACTGAACTAAGCATAACCAAGTCAATACTGGAGATGTGGCGTAATGGCATGGATTTCTACACAGAGACTGCAATTCTTTCAACATAAGATGCTGCATTCAAGTTCAGGAGAGTTTTGACAAGGCAATTCTCTTGAATTCTGCCTTCGGATATGGCATGGAAAGAGGGGCATTTGCATTTCTTTCACCATAGTAAAAACTGCATTCATGGTCTGGAGAGGGCACTTTTTACAGACTGATAAAAGGGCAGGTGCTCAAGCCCGCTTTGATGTCTATGTGTGCACGTGCCTGCTAAAAACCCCACTCTAATTCCAGCCCGGTCTACTAGTGCTGTAGGAGTAAATAACCTACTAAAATAGTTTCCAGTACCTCTGATAAACACACTCACTAGTGCAATAGGCCTTTAATTGTCCACACTCACAACTGTTACTGTGACAAACCCAAGAGTAACTGACAACATATATACAATATACCTGGGCCATAAGCCCATGATATATATTGGTAAGGTAAATGACGAGAATAGCTGCAACCTTAGGGCTTGCTAACTTAAGTCAAGATGCTCTGCGAGAATTAGATCTAAGCCACTTGCATGATACTTACAGTATCAAAATCAGCTAGCTGTATTATAGCTTGATAGACCCCATTAGTCATAGCAACAATGTATTGTAGCACAAGGCAAGAGTATACAAGCCCAAACAGTTATTGTAGCTACCGGTATACTCACTCCCTGCTGACCAGCAGCTGGTGCTATAAGCACCTTGCCCTATCTCATCACTGGAGTGACAGCACAGAGACTGCAGCAGTCACATGATCATTCTGAAACTCTTGTGGTTCAGTTCAGGCAGGGTTCAGAGCTCATACTGTATGTAAGAATGACAAAATAATGGTTCAGGGAGGGTGCAGACTGGATGTTTTGAGAAATGAGGAAAACATATTTGAGAATTCTCTTTTCATTCTCTTTGTCCCAATGATTCAGGGTTCAGTTTTACTCCTGACTAGTTTTTATAGATTTCCAAAGTAAAAAACCACAACCACAAGAACCCTATACTGTCCCAAATTAGTTTTTATTTTATTTATTTTAACACAACATTACATGACAGAACGTTTAGATCTGTTGAGTATGGCAAAACATTTGGAGGTATATCCACCTCCCCTCCTCAAGGACTATTTGGCTGCCACATCCACAGCCTTGCCACGGTTACATGCTGCCATTCAGACATCCCCCCAAACCCTAAACCTAACCTCTATGGAAGTGTCGCAACTCAGACAATTAGAAATCAATGTCTGAATGGAGAGCGGCCCCCATTTGGCCCACATCCACATGAGCTGGAACTCATAAAAACCCCTCTCAATTCACAAACAGTATAAGGTCTGGTCTAAACCGTGACCTCCCACCCTGCAGAATCATTAGAGCAGCCGCTGGGTCAGAGCAGATGAACACCTGCTTTGGCCTCACTGCTCACTTCTTCCATCCAATGTACTGCCATATCAACACCACAACCTCCCTAACACTAATATTTAATGCTTTCACCATGGGTAGAAATGTTAGGCTTTAAATGTCATGAAAAATGTTTGTATTTGGCCCTCAAATGTATAAACTAAATGTAAATATAAAATGCATGAAATGAGTGTTTTAAAAAATGGTAGCCAGAGTTCCCAGGGGCCCTCTGTTCCAGGTACCAATAGAATAGTCTACTTGCCAGCCTAGAGCCCCATTGTGAACCCGGACATATTGAGTACACCAATGTTTTATGTTATAAATGTTGAGTATGGGTCCCCAGCATGTAGAAACTGCCGGATGCTAACTTGCATATGTTGAGCAATTTTCATAATTTGCATAATTAGCTTTAATTACCATAATCACCTATAATAATGGAAAATATGTCAAAAACTCATTGGACGGTTTGAACAATATTGGAGTGGTTTTGGGGGTTATTGAGGATGCTGAATCCATTTCTGACATTTTCTAAATTCAAAATGGCCGTTTTAAACCAGAAATGGCCATATACCAACTTAAATTGGGATGATTTTGATACTTTTTTGTTGATTTTCCAAATGATGAAGTGACTATTTTTGCTAGGCTATTGTGGCAGTCATTGTTCTAATCATTTTGTGTTGATTGTCTATATGTTGCTTTTGAAATGCAGATAATGTATAAGCATATAAATAACCATATTTATAATTTAATTCATAATCAAAATCAACAAAAAAGTATCAAACTCATCCCAATTTAAGTTGGAATATGGCCATTTCCGGTTTAAAACTGCCGTTTTGAATTTAGAAAATGTCAGAAATGGATTCAGCATCCTCAATAAGCCTCAAAACCACTCCAATATTGTTCAAATCGTCCAATCAGTTTTTGACATATTATCCATATAGGTGATTATGCTAATTAAAGCGAATTATGCAAATTATTGATAACATAGAATATGGCAATATATCAGGGGCCATAAGGCCCAGATAGGTAAATGACAATAATATCTGCAACCTTAGGGCTTGCTAACTTAAGATGCTCTGCAAGAATTAGATCTAAGCCACATGCATGTCCATGCGTGCATGTAGGATAGCATAGACAGCACAATACTTTGACAGGATTTTTGTTCATCCAAAGCTGCTGAGACCCTCTAACAACCAAGGTGTCTGTGGGTATGCCCTAGGCTGCAAAATAATGTTTATCTTAGAATGTATCAACACCTGCGGTCCAACCTTACAAAGCCGATTGCTCCCTACCTAGTTTCAACCAATCAAAAGCCACTGTATTTAAAACAAATATATATAAATTCTGTATATCATTTAATATAAATAAATAAAGAAATGACACTCCCATGGTCGCAATCCGATGTTTCCATTTTCTATTCAAAACGCAAGAACATAAGTTGTAAAATGAGTAGTTTTCCTTATTTTTCCATTCTGAATGTTGTATTATTGGAATAATAATACTGTGAATTACTTCCGGTAGCGGTTAGAACGAGAACATTATAAATAGACAAAATGGAAATTGAGGCTTCAAAACGTCTTTTTTTCATTTTCTCAACCCTTGATTCAGAGCCAAAAGTAATTGGTAAATATATTTATTCATTTTTTGAAGTTGGCTCTGGAAACAAAAATCTAAAGTCAATTTACATTTTTGAGGGGTTTCCTTTCATAGGGAAAATCAACTGAATGAAAGGTACACCGATTTTTGTGTAATACATTGAGAATGTAATGTTTTTAGTTTTTTGTTGTTGTCTTGGACCGCTGGAAGATCCGTCTAAATAAACAAATACAACTTTAAAGGAGCTATAGTCAACTTTTTCTTGAAAAACGGATGCTAAAATAAAAATAATGTTTCGAAAATATTTTATAAAAGAATATGCTTCATATATGTTTTCTGTTCAAAAATGTCCACAAAAAGCGTAAAATAATGATAAAATAATCATTTTGGCCATTGTCAGGCTGACACTTTGTTTACATCCTTGTCTATTCTTTTATATGGATTGATAGGATGTAAACAAAGTGTCGGCCCGACAATGGCGAAAATGATTATTTTATTATATAATTACAGAAACACATATTTGAAGCATATTTTTTTTTATAAAATATTTTCGAACATTATTTTTAATTTAGCATCCGTTTCTCAAGAAAAAGTTGTCTATAGCTCCTTTAACTTTTAAAACTTTTTTAACCACTTGTTCCTATTCTGTGGCAAACCTGCTGTGGAAATAGCTCAGCTTTTGGGTCACTTTAGCCTGTGACCCAAAAGCTAAATTCAGTGTCTCCCCAGGACCCAAACAAGTGAAAAGAGCAGATCTACATTTCTTTGAGTCTTTTAATTTTAAATGTAGGCCTATTTATCACATTATTTAGACTTTTATTTTTAGTTTGTTATTATTTAATGACATTTTTAAACTGAGCTTTTTGCTTTTTTTTTATAATAATAATAATAATGAAAAAGAAAATGTAGGAAACCAAAAATGTAGGGGTTCTTCACGACCCGTCAAAATGTGTCCGCGATCCAGGTATGGGTGCCGACCCACTGTGTCTAGACCACTGCACTAGAATAATAGAATGAGGTATAAAACACTTACTTACCTTACCCTTATACGAATGTTCCAAAGGACTGTGTTCCCTTGATGTTGATACTGGTACTCTACAGTACAGTACAGTAACTACACCACAATGTTTGCATCATGTTTACATATGTACTGTGCAGTAGACTATCTGGAAGGGGGGGGGGGGGGGGGGGGGGGGGCAATGTGCCTCATCAGAGTTTTGACATGAGGACTTTCTTTTTCCTCTATAGTAGCCTACTGTTACTGTTTTATATATGTATTGTGATAGTTTTATATTATTATGGGTCAAACATTCTTCCAATTATGTCATAGATCGTACATCAAAACTCACAACTTCTCCCCTTTGCATGTAATGGTTTCTTCCAAAAGAATGTGTTTGTGTATGCGTATTTGCGTGCATGTGTGTGAGCAACAGAGAGAGACCTCTATGAGAGAGACAGACCTGACAGAAAAGGCGGAAGAGAGATAAGAGGGGAGCCAGCGAGAATGATGTGGAGGGGGCGGTGCGGTGATAGAGAGAAAGAAGGTGAGTGGGTAGAGAGAGAGACACACACACACACACACACACACACACACACACACACACACACACACACACACACACACACACACACACACACACACACACACACACACACAGAGAGAGAGAGAGAGAGAGAGAGAGAGAAAGAGAGTTAAAATGCTGTTATTCGTCCCAAAGATTTTATACCAAGTGAATGAATATTTGCTTCTATTTGTTCCAAAAGTTTCATCCCAAGCAGACCTTTCTTACAGTTATGACAGCAAATGCACAATCTTGTGTTTTCAAAAGATTATTATATTTATTTTGAAGCAGGGTCATATCTTGTGTACATAAAACAATTAGATGGTGGTTGACATAAATGGAACCATGTCCTCGTCCCTAGCAGTAAACTGTGGCGTTCCTCAAGGAAGCATTCTAGGGCCATTACTATTCCTCCAACCCATTAATAAACATGAAACACAGAGAAAATCAAATCATGAAGATGTCAGGATGGAAGAGTGGAAACACTTACTTACTTGTGCCATTCACACTGAGAACTATAACTATAAAGATAACGATTGTATGTTTTTATTTTATTATAATTATTTGTTATAGTTGCTATGAACTCTGCACGCACTTGACTTCAGTGTGAATGGCCCTTAGTGTAGGTCAAAACATTTATGAATTACTGTAATTAATATGCCTACAAGCTATAGTCTAGAGGTGCTTTACATGTAAACAACTGTTGTGAAAAAAGCACCCGCTGCAAAGGTGATATTCATCCAATAGTAAAGTAAAAAATATCATGGGAGGCCTGGGCCACATAACCTGACTGCGCCAGATAGTTGCAGCAGTGCGTAACGCTCTGCCTTACATCTGGGCTCTCTCGGGCAGACTCGATGTAAGGGGCGGGCCATTTTTTGAATTTCTTTAGCTGGTGATTGGATGTGGTCGTCTCTCTGTCACAGTCTGGGAGTGCCAACTCCAACCACTCATATTGGCCTGTCTGCATCCACGTGGTCTGCAATCAGACTCTATTGGCTCAGAGCCGCTCAGAGCCCGCCCGTAGCTGCCGCTGATTGGTCCGGCCCGGGGCTTTACGAGCGTTATCAACTCCCACCGAGAGAACTCAGATGGTAAAGTAGAGCGGTAGCCTGCGCACTACTGCCACCATCTGACGAAAGTCAGGTTATGGGCCACAGGGTAGTGGTCCAGGTACCTAGGCTGGTAATCCAGCCCTTGCAGCGTCGCAGGTTTGAGTCCCGATCCTGATGACCTTTGCTGCATGTCACTGGCATCCCTTTGCAAAACAACTCTTTGTCATCAAATCTCTTACAGTAACATGTTCACAAAATGGAACTCGTGTTTTCATTTGGTAAACACAACCAATATTTTCACATGACACACACATACCATTCATTGAATAAACACAACTAAGCTTTTGGCTGAACACTACCAAGCATGTACAGAACACTGAAGAGCAAAATTGAAAACACAATTGTCGAAATGGAACACACCATAAGAATGACCATGGCTCTTGAGAATAAAAAAAAACAAAAAATATATTTTGAAGGAAATTGGTCAGTACTTGGTCTAATACTGACCAGGATACTGTCACCAAGATACTATGGTGACAGTATCCTGGTATTGTACCTTTGTATTTCAAATATTTTTTGCCCATCTCTGCCTCCGGTTCCTGTCTCAATGTTCAGTTGTGCAACAACTGAACATTGTGTGTGGTTTTTAGACAACAGGGTTGACGCCAGACCCGAAAGTTTCGAGATTTTAATAGTTGTGAGTTGTGGATTGATGCTTTGAGATTTTATGTGAGAAGTGTGTGCAAACCTGAATTGTGTGTTGCGTTTTGACAACAAGGTGATGTGAAATTGACATCAGAGTGTAAAGAAGGAAAGTCAGAGTCTAATATGATAAGGAAATCTAAACAAATTGAGTCAAGCGATTGGGGACAGAAGTAAAGGTTGTGAAAATTGTGCCTAATGTTAGCTTTTTGTGTTTTAGCAATCGAAAAAAACTAACATGCAACAAGTGGAGGAATACTACATTATGAGTATGACACGGTGTCACTGATGGCTGGGATTTCTGACTAAAGCTGCGTCCAAAGCTGAAGCTATTTATTCTATTCTAGTCGCTTCTATCGCTTCACTTTGGTCACGCAGGTCCGTGTTGGCAAAAAATCATGTCCCTTGGAATCAAGGCAAAACACCCAGAAAAAAGGGAGTCCCTACATCAAACAAAAAAACATGTCTGTGAAGGAAGACGAAGAAGGAGATCAGCCGGAGAATCGGGTCAGCAGGAGCTAAATCGCACTGTTGTGAAGAAAAAACTGTTGAGCCGGAAGGCAAAGCTCTCTGTCTACCGAGCAATCTTCGTTCCTACTCTCACCTATGGTCATGAAGTGTGGGTCATGACCGAAAGTATAAGGTCGCTGACACAAGCAGACGAAATGGGTTTCCTCAGACGGGTGGCTGGTATCTCCCTTAGAGATAGGGTGAGAAGTTCAGTCACCCGAGAGAGACTTGGAGTAGAACCGCTGC
The DNA here is from genome assembly GCF_963921795.1 of Nannobrachium achirus. Lineage (NCBI taxonomy): Eukaryota > Metazoa > Chordata > Actinopteri > Myctophiformes > Myctophidae > Nannobrachium > Nannobrachium achirus. The sequence goes on along the minus strand of NC_137811.1, from coordinate 17,186,502 downwards.
TCCTATACACTTGGAAAGGAGTCAGCTTAGGTGGTCCGGGCATCTATAGCACGGATGCCCCCCGAGCGCCTTCCTAGGAAGGTCCTCTATCCCACTGGGAGAAGACCGCGTGGCAGAACAAAGACCAGATGGAACGATTATATCCCCACACTGGCTTGGGGATATAATCTGTATACTCCCGGAGGGAGTGGAGGAAGTCCCGATTCCAGATAAGGGGTTGAAGGCAGGCCTTATGCGCACCAAGGCCTGCCCCCACTTGATAATGATTGGAGGAAGGCACCCGGCTTGTCACCTACATGAAAACTGAAAAAGTGACTTGAAAAGTCGAGGGCTCGAAGTCACAAGTCATTGGCGTTCAAGTCGCAAATCAAGTCCGACCAAGTCTATTTTTGATTTGATCCAGGGGGTCCCAAAAATCATAATGATTTTAGCCATTTTAACCATATGTTATGCTTAATTGGCTATTCAAAAATAGCAGATGTACAAGCTCGCAGTGTGTCACTTCCTGCAAACGGCTCTGCTATTTTTGAATTTATTCGAAAAAATGTTTTTAAAAAAAAAGTGGAAAAAAGTGTTACAAATCTTCTTCTGGCTTGTGGCGTTGATACTCAACTCCTCTGCCATGTGGACCAGAGCAGTCAGTACGCTGCTGCCCTCTGCTGTCTGTGTGGAGCATTGTCCTACAGACAGAAATTACAAAAAAGGGTTACAAGCTTTAAAAACAAACAAACTAATGTCAGTCCGGGACCATGCCATATTTTAATACATGGTCACATGGTTGGTGCTTTAGTAACCAATGTTTTATGCTAAGTTTAAGTGATAGTTGGACAGTCTCGACTTAACCAATAAAAGTTAAAAGGTTTGAAGATTAAATGGGTCACAGAGGAAGATGGGTTACTCGTGAGGAGAGTGAGAGGCATGTGTGTGTAAGCAGGACAAGTTTCATACATAGAGGTTTAAAAAGGCATGCTCAAAGTTCACATTTTAAATCAACCCTTTGGCAAATACACAATTACACATGGGCTCTCAAACCTTTCCATGTCAAGGACCTGTAAGTTTATTTGGCCACGGACCCCCGTCTGAAAACTAAATATGTTGTGCCAGGGACTCCAAATTTAATTTCAAGATTTCAAAAAGCTTTTTCGGAAAAAAAAGCAGATCTATAAGCTCACAACGTGTTTGTGCTCACCAATCATCAGCATAAACATGGCACAGCTAAAACGCACATAACTGTAACACTTTATTTACTTAAATACAACAGAATATTAGTACAGTCATTATAACCACATACAGTATTGTACTTCTCTTTTTTAAATAAGCATAAAACATTCTGGTCCCTCTGGCCCCACCCCAATGGTACACGGTACATACTGTACAGTATAAGGTACATTTGGCTCTCCTCAGTGCCAATGCACACACTGTACATACATACATACATACATACATACATACCATACATACATACAGTACATACGTACATACGTACATACGTACATACATACATACATACACATACAGACATACATACGGTACATACATACATACATACATACATACGGTACATACATACATACATACATACAGGGTACATTTGACTATCATCAGTGCCATGATTTGTATAAAAGATCAGTACATTGAGGCAGTGCACAATAATCAGGTCAGTAGTCTAATTACATTTTCAGTTTTAACATACATTTCTAATAAAAATGTAAGTTGAAACTCTTGTGACATATATTTAATAAGGATTCCTGATTAGGATTAAAGCTCATTTTCTGGAATACAGTAGGCCTATATCGTTGCTGTCGGGCAGAAACCTCTTATCTCAGTATTTTAATTTCTAATTTATCTTAGTACATTAATTCCCCACTTCGTCATACTACAGTGCACACAAAAGTAGCAAAAATAGCAGTGTTTTGATCTTGTAGATCTCCTTTTCTCATTTGAATCCTGAACAGTAACACTTTTGGACATGCTGTAATAAGGTTTTCACCAGACAGCGACCATATGGCCAGTAACTCACGACTGTGGAGACCATTTAACATGGTGTCAACCTGTTGACTCATGACTGTGGGTGTAGGTTGATGTTCTGCGTGGTCAGAGCCTCTCTGTCGCTGTAACAGAGTCATTGGCGCAAACTGTGGCAGAGATTAGGTAGCTGATGTCAACCAAAAAGTCCTGAACACATGACATCAGCCCCTCTACTAGGGCAGTGGTTCACAACCTTTTCAGGATGCGACCCCCAACATAAACATGTTTTAACTGGGGACCCCCCACCCTGACGAGCACTACAATTTGAATAACACGGTTCTATTATGAAAATAGCAGATCTACATGCTCACAACACCGTTGCGAGGCATTGTGAGCATGTAGATCGGCTATTTTCACAATTACTGCCTCTACTATTAGACAATTAGGCCAAGGTTTAATTTGTCATTTTAGAGGTATTAAAAAGTCCTTAGATTGTTACTTTAGGAATGTGCAGATACCCTATAGATAAACTTAAACTTTATGTTGGTGTGTTTACTGTTGAGTGAGAAAACATTGTTGAACATTAAGTTAATCATCAGCTGGGGGTCCCGACCCACAGGTTGAGAACAACTGTACTAGGGGAAAGGGGCGTTATACGCTGCGTTCACACACCGGCAGCTACATAGATACTGGCTGCCTTTCATTTCCAAATAAAAGCCAGCGACTTGAAGATACAGAATGCCACAAAATCTACACAGCTACAATCCAAGTGGAGCTGGCTTCATCTGCAGCAACAAAACCGTGTTGGTTAAAGACGGGGTGCCATGATTTTTCTCCCCCCTAAAACATGATGATCAGGCATTATTACACATTCTTCCCCAAAAATGTGTACAGAAAATGTTAAAATTATGTTTTTATGTGGCCACACCAGTTCATTAAGTATGCCTGGTTGTCAGGTGGGTGGTGACCCAGCTGAAGTTAGCCACACCCACAGTGTTGGGTGAATGGTAAAAGGGGAGGGGATGATTTTATGATGTCATAAAAATCAGTGTTATTCAGCCTTTTGACTCAGAGGCTTTCAGCTTTCAGGAAGTGAGCAAAAATACACAGGGAAGGCAAATTTGCTAATTATAACCCCAGCTGGTGGTCTATTAGAGTAATGTTAACTCCATAGACACATACTGTACAAAACAGAAAAAAGTACAAAACTATGGCACCACCTCTTTAACCATATCCACGCACACGATTTCTTCTTGTAATAGTGTTTCTGTGTATTATTTTTGTTTTTAAACGTTATATTTTCCGTTATATTTTTCTCACACTGGCCCCAAAGAGTGTGCGGCTCAACACTCCGAAAAACGCTTTGTATCTTTCGTAGCTAGCAGTGTGAACGCAGCATCACTATTCCGTCATGTTTGTCATCTTAAGTGACATGATCAGGGTATACCGGTATGTTTTATTTTATCTTCTCCGCCACAACAGAAGCATCGTGTCACCAAACAAACTTCTATAGAAACCAGACAGTAGCTCAGTGGTTCTCAAACCTTTTTCATTTTCAAGGAGCCTTATAACTCTGAGAATGAACCAGTGGAACCAAATGGACCTGTAAGGGTCCATTTGGTTCTCTCAGAGTTACATCCCTTTTATGGGTCAATAGAGCGTCGCAGCGGAAGTCGATTCCTGGGGTCACTTAATATTCCCCATTCATTTTCGCCATAGACTTTTACAAATATATTTATAACAATTACCGGTATGTTAAGCCTCGAACCAAGCCATCCAGGATGGAGGTGAATCATGATCATATAAACTTTGATCCTATGTGAAAACATATTTTAATATTACATTATTTGATATACTACATTTAATAACTACCCTTTGCTTAGCAATTTTCAAAATGTTCTTTTCATAGAAAAAAAGGTTATATGGTCATGATTCACCTCCATCCTGGATGGCTTGGTTCGAGGCTTAACATAATTGTTATAAATATTTTTGTAAAAGTCTATGGCGAAAATGAATGGGGAATATTAAGTGACCCCAGGAATCCACTTCCGCTGCGATGCTCTATTCGGAACACCCTCAGGGAAACCTGAGGGTCCCTGGACCCCTCTTTGAGAACCACTGTGGAGTAGCTGGTCATGAATAGACGGGTGGGCACCTGGGGACAAGACAGGATTTGACAAAAATTCTGGAAAAAACTCAGAACATGTGTGGGGAATTAGTGGTCACGGTTTTATATTCACACAACACGAGGAAGCAGTGCAAGGCGACGCTTTAGACATTCACATCTGAACACATGTAAACACACATGCTTACAAGCACACGTATGCACATTTGCGCGTGTGCACACACACACACACACACACACACACACACACACACACACACGCGCACACACACACACACACACACACACACACACACACACACACACACACACACACACACACACACACACACACACACACACTCTGTGTACAAACACAAACTGTACTAAATCATAATTGTCACTGTCGGGCATAAACCTTGTATTTCCACATTTCCATTTTTCATAAATTACTGTAATGCCCTACTTGTCACACACAACAGTGTTGTTGTTGTTTGAAACAATTTGAAAGTGGTTACGTCTGCATAAATTATTTCACCAGAGCTGGTGACTGAATCGTAACGACATGGGGGACAATTGTTTGTTCTTGAAAAGTGACGGTTTTGGACATACAAGGTTTCCACCTGACAGTGAGGAGACACAGATACACCAGAACAACATACATTACAACTCATCAGGGCTTTAGCAGTCAGTCAAGTCTAACAAACCAACCAGAACAACAATGCACGCGGAGGCATTGACATCGTGGGGTGTGAAAAGGCAAACGCTGCAGTACCAGCCCTCGTCGAGTATACAAAAACAATTGTCAAAAACACAGACATCATAGTAAATCTTGGGCACAGAATTCTTCTAGTGTTGAGTGCCAGCCTCATTGCTCTGCACCGTTCACTAACACAGAGAAGGTCTCCCTTTAGTTTATAGAGGTACGTTTGGCTTGCAAACTAGTTCTTAATGGTGCTGTAAGTGACGTTTCGGTCAAAACAAAACTTTAGTTTTTCCATTGTGGTCAAATAGTTCTGGTTCTATATTCTGATAGTAATCATTGCTCTAGAAAAAAAATAAACCCATTTGGACCTGAGGCCAATTTAAAAAACAAAAAGCATTCTAAATCCGAAACCTACGATTTCTATATACATGGCAACATCTAAAATTACACAGATGCTTTCCCGGATTGAAGCGTATAAGAACGCACAGGCTTTGCAGGTCTAAACGGGTTTACTAAGCTGATAAATGGGTGCCCTCTCCTGAATGGTTGGACTCGGTGTCCCACCTGAAAATGTATTTTCAGTTTACTATATAGCTGGAGAGACCCCATGCTACTGAACAAACGCACTATGGCATTGATTACTACAGGAATATAGAACAATTTAAGTCTCATTTTAGAAAAAAAACATCACTTCCAGCACATGTAACTCATTCAGTAATATAGTATATTGTGGCACAGTGTTTTACCGCCATGAAAAAAAGGGACAAAAATGTCCCTGTTTTGAGGTCAAAAGAGCATTTCATAAAGTTACAGCAGGAAGCCAGTTAGTGAGAGAGAGAGCAGAAGCCTTGAAATATCACGAGACTCAAACTTACAAAAATAAATGTGCTGAATAAAGAGCCGCAATTTGATTAGGGGTCGTAATACATATCAAAACTGTTTATGTTCGGCTAAGAAAAGGCATTCTTAATACATGTTGACTCAATTTGTCTGCTCGCTGCGTTTAAGAGCTCATATCTAGTTTGTCGAGGTACAACATTCTTTCAGAATCTTAAGTGGGAAGCTAGTTTGGTTGGAGGGAGGCCAAAAGGATTCTCACGAGAGAGAATGGTTTTCTTTTTTGGAGATAATAGCTTGTGGAAAAATAAAACAATCACTTTTTTCTTCGTGACTACTTATGTGTCCTTCATTTTTTACGATGTGCAAAGATTTTCTGCCGTGTCTATCACAAGTACAACCTGTTCTGCAAGAAACTAAAAAAAAAGAAAAAAAAAAGTCACAAAAATACACAGTTACTGGAATAACACTTTGCCCAGCACACTGTCGTTTGGCAGGCCGACATGAACAACATTAAAAACCATAGGTTCATCAGGAACAAACCGCTAACGTTAAACAACGCGAACATTTAAAACTCGACGCATCGTCTTTCCAGTGTAAAAACCCCAGAAATTCAACAGTGCTTTGCGTTTTTTTCTCTCGGCCGGTCCTCCTCCTCCCCTCCTCCTCCTCCTCACAGCTCCTTCTTCTCATGGAGGGAGGCGCGCACGCACTTGCGCACGTAGAAGGCGGTGAGCGCGCTGCAGCAGGCCGTGAAGATGAAGAGGGCCACGGCATCGTGGGCCAGGTCGCCGTGCAGCCGCTCGTAGAGTGGCCGGCGCTCGGTAAAGTCCGTGCGCAGCGCCTCGATCTGCACCAGCGTGCACAGCACCAGGAACACGTGGAAGATCTGGTGGCCCTGGCCCACGAAGTCACAGCGCCCCGGGAACCAGCGCTCCGGGTGCGGGTAGGCGAAGAAGTAGGCGCTGGCCAGGAAGAACAGCACCTGGAGCAGGCGAGGGGTGGCCATATGAGGAAATGTTAGCATTATCGTACCTTACATTTATTGAATTGTTATATAAAACTATCGTACACAGACACACAATATATAGTTGCTGTCTGGCAGAAACCTCTTATCTTCACATCTTAAATTTTTGTGTTTTTTCGTAAATTACAAAAACAAGAAAACTGTATCTCATTTGTAATCATTTGTAACGTGTCATGTGTATATCAGCATTGTTCCCCAGTCAGACCTTGGGGAGTCATTGTTTAGTTTGTTCAGCTGTGTCACCTGTATTAAATAAATGCCCGTCTTTGGTTGTGATCTTACTACCCGCCTCGCTGTCTGCATTTGGGTTCTCACCACAGCGGCACATGATGCATAGGTAGGTACAAGAATCCAAATGCAAGTTACTCTGCTACTGTACTAAAGCTCATGCACCCAAAGGTGCCAAAAGAGTCCTAGTGCATGTCAGTCCAAGCCACTCGTAGGTGGTACAGAATGGTAAAATGATGGCATAAACACGGTGAGGAGCGTCCCTGCCACACTGACCTGGAGGCGGAGGTAGTTAAATGATGGTACAGTATAAACACCAGTAAGACTCCCTAATCGGGAGATAAATCTGTCCCATTTAGCGCCACCATCAGGCCGATTTTTTAAAACACATTTTTGGACACTGCTCCTACAGATTTTCCCCTAAAATCACACAAACCGGTACACAGTATATCTACCGTCATGTCATCAAAATACACGCACATCCCCCTACACCCAGCAACTAATGCCTATTTGTGTATTCATGCGACCTGACGGTCGCTTATCTCCCGATTAGGGAGTCTTACTGGTATACACCACTTTGCGTGATTTTAGGGCAAAATCTGTAGAAGCAGTGTCCAAAAATGTGTTTTGCAAGAATCGGCCTCAAGGTGGCGCTAGAAGAGGGCCATGTGAGAAATGAGTGGATGTGGAGGTTGTGGTTTGGCAGCCAAGGAGTGTGTGTGCAAAGTTTGGCATGGATAGGGGCAACGGTGGCGGAGATATGAGCAGGGGAAAAGTGTGACGTGTGACGTGACAGACAGACAGACAGACAGACAGACAGACAGACAGACAGACAGACAGACAGACAGGCTGACAGACAGAGAGCCGGTGGAGGTTTTGATAGTGACTGCGACCTGAGGCAGTGGCAGTTAAATGATGGTATAAACACGCTGAGGAGGGTCCCTGCCACACTGACCTGGAGCTGGTGGTAGTTGACGGACTGGTCGGAGCAGCCCCCCTCCTGCTGGTGGCAGCTGTAGATGCGGTGCAGCACGGGGCTGATGTCCAGGCAGTAGGCCAGGCCCGAGGGCACCACCTGGAACAGCTTGTGGGCGAACTTGGGCATGGAGGGGCTCTGGAACTTGCCGTAGCAGCAGCCCAGGCAGGACAGCCAGGCGAAGAAGGCGGCGGCGGGCAGGAAGAAGCCGCGCACGCGGGCGTGCCAGCCCTCCTCGATGGCGTAGTAGTAGTGCGCCAGCGCGCTGCCGTACTGGTACACGGCCACGCCCACGTAGTCCAGGAAGTAGAAGGTGTAGTGGGACAGCTCCGACTTGGCCGAGAGCAGGTGGGCCAGAGCGCTGCATGCGGGGGAAACAGGTCACAATCATTTAGAGGGGGTAGAGGGGGTGCAACGTACTGTTAATAATCTCACAGATCAGCTATTTTTGCTATAAAAAACAAAACAAAAAAAAACAGGAGAGCATCTGTGTCATTTTAGATTTTAGCTAAAAAGCATTATTTTATACCTTGGCTGTTCAAAAATAGCAGATAGGGCTATACAATCTCAAAGTGCGTCACTTCGTAGATTATTATATTTTAAAGCAAACATCTTTTTCTCAAATCTTTGCTATTTTGAGAAGGGTGTCGGCGGCCAAATACATAATAATTTTGGGGGTCCTAGACATGACAGAGTTTGAGCACCACTATACGTTTTTCAGAAAACAGTTAGGATTTAGAAGTGCTTGTGAGCTTGTAGATAGGCTATTCTTGCAAAAAAGAAATATATATACTGGTATATTCAATATTTTCCGTCACCGATTCATTAATCAATAGTTGCAACCCTTTTATTCCCTGAATAAATACACAAATGAATATACAAACTAAGAAACAAACAAACACCTGCAGGTGAGGTAGGTGATGGCCGCCACCAGCACAATGAAGAGGGGTTGCGAGTGCGGATCCCGCAGAAAGTCCACCGTCTCAGCGATCTCTCTGCACTTGACCAGGATGACAAACGCCGCCAGCAGGTGTGTCCACACGTTCAGCGCCTTGGTGGAGAGTTCAGTTAGTAAGAAATGGTGCATTTATACAGTGCCTTTATCCACTGTGCATTGCTTTCATTCATACACACATTCACACACATTTTCATACATGTTACCGGTACACTGCTTGGTCGAATGCTTTATTCTGATAGGTCAATCGGCGAATTCATCTCTCTGTTATTTTTTGCACCTGGCATAAATGAATGGACTGCTTGCAATACCATGAGCAATATTGTTGTTACGTTTAGGTCAATGTATTAATTTCTGTAGCCGTAAATGGTGCATTTATATACTGTACCATAGCGCATACATGAGAAACTGGCGGCCCGGGGGCCACATGCAACCCCCACCTTCACTTAATGCGGCCCGCAGGAATACTGATATATTATTGGTTTCAGCTGTTATAATTCCAAACATGCTAATATGACCAGCTTTAATTACTTCAGTCTATTAGTATCTTGATGACTAGTAGCTTAGTAGTCTTTTTTATGTCCAAAGCATTTGTATTTAAGTTCATAAAGTAAGAAGTAACATAAGTAACATAAGAACCTGTACATGCATTTGAAATTAAATAAAAAAATACTTTTCTGGATTCTAATTGCAAAAATAGGAGATCTACAAGCTCAAAACCTGTCGCAGTGCAACACGTTTTGAGCTTGTAGATCAGCTATTTTTGCTGTATATGCATTGTGGCCCTCTGGAGTGTGTGTGAAAATATAGTGGCCCTCTCTATCATCAAAGTTGCCCACCCCTACCATAGAGCCTTTATCCAAGGTGATGCAAGGCACCAACCTGCTCAACGGGAGCAACTAGGGGTTCAGAGTCTTGCTCAAGGACTCTTCAACACTATCTCTGGGGGAGCCCGGGATCAAACTGGGAACCTTCCGGTTGCTAAGCGGCCACTCTACCCCTGAGCCACTACCGGCCATAAGCGTGATAATTAACGGGGAGCGGGTTCATTATTCAGTAATGAATGACCTGCTCCCCATTGCAATTTTCAATACTGTCTGAATTAAAACAGATATGCTCAAGTTGTCCTTGTGACATACTTAGGGACACACACACTGGACGCGGGCAGCTGCGCAGCCTCGTGTCGCAGTATCGACGCATGCAACACCTACTGGATGCCACACCAGAGCCCTCTATTGGAGAGTTGCGCCAACTCCGTTCACTTCATGGGGCCAGGTCTTCTACATACACATCTATAGGTGAATAGTGCCAAAGCGTGAACCGGAAGTTTACAGAATGCATTGGCGTTTATGAGGGAAAAGTGACATTTCTTGTTACATGAACCACGTGACCGGCACTTGTTTCAGACCCTGCATGCATTGGCAGAACTCTCTAATACAAGGCACTGAACCACACTAATGATAATGGTTCTAGGCTCCACCTTAGGGGTAAGCAATATGGAGGAGTGCAAGACGAAGCAGCCGTTGAGACGATACAATGTCTCTCCACGATATGCCTTTTCAGAGATATCGTATATATAGTGATACAATGAGGGAACCTTATAAGAAATCCTGTTAATTGTTAATACAGAGATTCATTGCAGAATGTAATTTAAACCTGCATTTTGGTCTAAATCAGTACTTCTTAAACTTATATACAAATAAACAGTATACAAATGAAACCAAATGGACCCTAACAGGTCAAAAATGTTGTTTCATTTGTATACTGTCAGAGTTACTTGCAAGGGTCAATTTAGACCTCCCAAAGGAACCCAGAGAGTCCCTGGACCCCACTTTGAGGACCACTGGTCTAAATGGTCTGTTACTCCTTTTCATTCAGTCTTTGTTACCTTGTAAGTGGTTGCACTGTTAAGTAACTTGAAAAATAACCATAAAAACCAATAGAATCGTGATAAGATTGTGTATCGTGATACAGCTTGGGAAAATATCGTGATATAATATCGCCCACCCCTACTCCACCTACCTCGTTGTGCCTCTGGAACAGCGTGAGGAAGTAGTACCTCCAGCTCTGGTCGGGCTGGCGGTACCCGGTGAGGATGTGCGGTTCCCTGAACACCCAGGGCACGTCGGACGCCTGGACGGTGCAGGGCAGAGTGGGGAAGGCCGACTCCAGCAGCCGTGGGATCTGACGCAGCTGCTGCGCGTTGATGAACAAGCGGCCAATCTGCTCCATCACCACCGTCGCCATGGCAACGCCGCTGCTGCTGTAAGGTGGAAGGAGAGAGAGAGAGACAGAGAAAGACAGAGAGAGAGAGTTAGGTCTATCTTTGTAAGTAAGTCAGGCTTGCCGAGCCATGAGGCCCTGAGGGCAGGATTCAGGAGCCTATCTCCTGATTCTGTAGCGTGAGGCAGCTTGACGTACCGTACAAGAACACCCCCTGGACATGGCGCTAGTACAGTATGTCACTGGGACTTACACAGTATGCCACAGGGGAATCCAACCCTTGATGCTGAGTGCCAAGCAGGGAGGCACTGGGTCCCATTAAACCAGTGAAAAATAGCAGATCTACAAGCTAACAGCGCGGCCCCGAGTGCCACGCTGAGAGCTTGTAGATCTGCTATTTTTGAAAAAGTTGTGAAAATGTGTGCAAATCTTTGAATATATGTATTTTCAAAGCGAACGTTTGTAACTCAAATTTTGCTTCTGGGTGGTCCCTGGAACGAAATATTTTGAGATGGGGGTCCATGGCCAAATACATATCATTTTGGGGGTCCTTCACATGAAAAGGTTGGAGAACCACAGACATAGTAGTCTCTCAAGAACAGACTAACTGAGCTCCAGTTAAGTGAAAAGGACCTTTTCTTTGACGATGGCTGGCCAGATTGCTGACATAGAAACAGAGGGTTTTTCCAAAACCATAGAAGGATTCAAAAGACACTCATAGAATCGGGTCAAAATTCTAATTTTCACGATTCTTAAAAATAGCAGATCTACAAGCTCGCAGCGCGGCACTCGGTGCCGCGCTGTGAGCTTGTATATCTGCTGTTTTTCAATAGTTAAAGCATAAAATAACAATAGACTATAATGTGTACCCGTTCTGAATGGGTTAATTTGGTATGACCCGGCAGGGGAACAAACCCTGACCTCCCAGTCTCAGGGCAGACATGCTAACCACAAGGCCAGTGAGTCAGTGCGTCGGTGTATGTTTGTGAGCATTACTATACTGCAGTGGTTCTCAAACTTGTTCAGACCCCCACATAGACACTCATCAGCTCACGGACCCCATTTGAAAAGATATGGGGTCCCTGCCCCATATAAGAGAAGATCTTCACGGCCCTAGCAGTGATCCTCAACCATTTTAATTTCAATGACCCCCAGTTTGACATGCATTAGCCTACGGGCCCGCATTTGATGGCATTTCTATCTCTGGGACCCCAATGTATATTGTACAAATGGAAGGGTCCAGGGTCCATTTGGGGTTCATTTGGTTCCTAACTATCATTTAGCTGGGCACCCCCTGTAACTCCCTCAAGGACCCCTGGGGGTGTCCTCTCAAGAGAGATGGTTATATACAGTCATTGTTTGTGTTTTAAAATAAAAAGTTACAACTGAAAGAGTGAACGGGAGCAAGCAGCGTGCTTACGCAACTGATCATATAAATGTTTAATTATCAAATTGTTTAGGCCTACTTATCATTCCAACTGCATTGCTCTCTAGTTCCTTAATACAAACTATTCCCCACTATGGCTCGCAGCATTGCAAGAACCTGCGCACGCACGCATGCACGCACGCACGCACGCACGCACGCACGCACGCACGCACGCACGCACGCACGCACGCACGCACGCACGCACGCACGCACGCACGCACACACACACACACACACACCATAATGCAGTAACAGATGAGTATATTGTTTTTTTATTTTAGCAAATTGACCCTGTTGCACCTGGATGCACCTGGCATAATCTAATGGACTGTGTGTACTGTACAGTATGTTTACCATAAGCAATTAAAACCTTTTCAAATCAAACATTTTATGTCAATGTTTGTGTTTATGTATGTATTAAGTAGCCATGAAAGCGGGATAAAGCCAGTCATTATTAATGGTCAATTCTCACCCCTTCAGGGTGATTAGACTTGGACCCCTATAAGCTTCTAATCACCCTGATCATCTCTATCATACAGTAATAGTTGTTAGCTGCGCCACCTGTTCCCTTACGATGGGTCGGGAGCCATTTTTGGGTCATAGACCCATTTTTTATGGTTACAAGTAAGTATCCACTTTTTTGTTTCCTAAAGCAGTGGTTCTCAATCTGTGGGTTGGGAGCCCCAGTGGGGTCCCCAAATTATTTTTTTGGGGGGGTCCCCGGATGTTTAGCTTAATGTTAACATTGTTTTCTCATTTAACAGTAAACAGACCAACATACAGTATAAGTGTATACATGGTATCTGCACATTTCTAAAGTGACAAATTAAGACCCTTTTAGCACATCTGGTCAAACATTGACCAAATAGTCAAATATTAGAGGCCAAAATTTTGAAAATAGAAGACATGCTACATGCTCACAACACTCGTAATTGTTGTGAGCGTAAACGTAACAGTTTAGATATAGAATACAATTTGATGTACAGTAAATTGTGGGTTAATAAATAGGCCTACATATTAAAGCGTTTTTGCACATGCACACGACCGCTCCACTAGCTAAACAATCCACAGCACATCCCTGACATGGTGGTCCATGGTGAATGATTATAAATGTTTAAACATATACAGTATATTGTGCAGTGGTGGTGGTCCATCAGACCACTGACCCACCCACAGAAAAGGGAAAAAAAGACCATTAATGCATCAAAAGTAATCAACTATACTATTGAAAATAGTGAAATATTGGTCTAATTCGCCATAATAATATGAGAAAGAGGCAAACATTTTGAAAATAGACGATTTACAAGCTTACAACACCTCACATTGCGAGGCCTTGTGAGCTTGTAGATCTGCTATTTTCACAATTATTTATCTGTGGAACCGAGTCAAACAAAATGTAATGCCGCCCTCAACTCCTACATTTCCAAGTGCGGTGGGGGGTCTCCATGCAGTTCACATATTATGATTATTTTGGGGGGTCACGGCCTGAAAAGGTTGAGAACCACTGGGATAGACCATGGACCAAAGAGCTATTTGATAACAGCTGATCGATCGACAAGCTCACAGCGGGTGACATGCGATGCCTTGTGAGCTTGTACTGTAGAGCTTGAAAGCTTGTAAGTACTGAGAGCTTGTAGCTCACTCTGAGCTTGTAGATCTGCTAGTTTGGAAACATTTTGACATTTCTTCCATTGAAATGTGTAGAATTGTGGGGGAAATATTAAGCAAACAAAACAAATCTTCTTTCACCTCAATATTTAGAAAAATGACTTAAGGGTACATTATAAATAATAAAGTATGCCTCGCAGGAGCCTATATCTCCTGTTTCTGTAGCATGAGGCAACTTGATGTACAGGTAGCCTACACCCCCTGGACATGACGATAGTATGTTAGCAGGGACTTAACCCCAAATCCAACCCTTGATGCTTGAGTGGCATGAATCAAAACAGCATCCCGGATCCGACAATGGAACAGGGGGGGGGGGGGGGGGGGCTCTTGTTTTCGGTGGAGATGACGGAGGCGCGCCGGCGTTATATTATAAACACAATCTGATCGAGCTATAACAACAATCATGACATAGGCTATTTATTATAATCACTAATTCACTATGAAGTGTCTTTATTAATAATAAAAGTAAAAATAGTCAAATAACAAACAAGGACAAATTGTTCTGCCCACAACCTTATCAAACCAAAATGCCTAAACTACTGTAAAAATGTAGGCCTTTTATAACTATGATAATGGTTCTTAACTTCTTGTAAGTCCCAATTATTAAGTATAACACTTGACCTTGTGAATATAGAATGTTTATGACTATTTCTTGTGTTAGGCCAATATGTTATGATTCATCGCATGTAGGCCTATTATATTACTATACACGAGTGAGCTCTCGGCACCTCCGCATGGTCCAGGCGAATACAACGGAGCGCTCCCTACCGCCGGTTCAGCCAATCACAAGCTTCCATTGTCGGATCCGGGATGCTGTTTTGATACACGCGCTTGAGTGCCATTGAGTCCCATTTTTATAGTCTGTGACACAATGTGACCCGACACCAGGATTGAACGCTGGCCTCCCAATGTCAGGGTGGATGACACCCTAACCTAACCACAAGGCCACTGAACTGGTGCTTAAAGTTAGTGCACAGTAGGAGCCATTTAATGTTGGTGGCATATTATTTGTTACGTTGTAGTATTAGTGTTGGTGGCATATTATTTGTTACATTGTAGTATTAGACACTTGTATTACCGTGGCGGGCTTTAGATGGATAGGCCAGGGTCACAGTAATCACTTAGTGGAATAGACTTCCACAATATTTAGTACTACTCACCAGCAGAGTTGGTTTTAAGAATAGACTGAGAAGAGATGTAATGCGGAAAGACATTGTTTTAGATTGTGTCTAATGTATTTACTATATGTCATGAGTTATGCCTGGTTCATTTATTTCTTTTGACCTATTTTTACAAAAATTATATGTAGTGTGTTGTTTTTGGTTATTGTTGTTATATTGATACCGTATACCGTCACTGTCGGTTTCAAGTAAAGTAGTAAAGCCCTGCTTCATCATACAAGGCGGTGCGAGGCGTTGTGTGCTTCATGTAGATCTGCTATTTTCACAAGTTTAGTTCATTTTTAAAATGATAAATACTAAACAGTCTTGGGCATACAAGGTTTCCACCCGACAACGACGATATGCTAAAACGCCTTGCATAGTCCAACATAGCGTTGGAGGTGTGCCACAGAGGAACAGACAACAGAAAACACATTGAGATGACGCCTGAGCGGTACGTTAATTTATATGTCAACCGTCACGCTTCAATGCACAACCAAAAAGGGCAACGTGCACTGCTGGGGACATCCCTCTGTTTGTTTAGCTGTCTGAGTAGGATCACTCCTGTACCCTGCCTGGGTATTTGAATGGCCATAGATTAGAACATGTAAATGACATTGGACATTGGAAATATTGCCATTTAATGTTAGTGATATCTTTTGTTGGGATGGGCGATATGACATTTCTGGACGATATCGATATCCTATACAATTAGTTGTGGTTATGGCCGATAACCAATGTAAACCAATGTTGATTTGATCTCATTCTGTATAAAAAGAAATTATAATAACTTTGTCCATTCTGAAAAAGGCATATAAAAAACACTGAATTTGAAAAAGCAATGCCTCTTTGCACCAAAACTAGGGAATGAATGTACTATTTTTATTTAAAAATGTTCCAACGTGTTGACATTTTTTAAAGCTTGCCCAGAAAACACTGATAATCTGCAGCCTTCATCATCACAAAAGCCCTTTTGAGGCAAAAAATCACACCTGTGTGAACTGAGCGGTGGTCGTGGAGGCTGCGCAATAATTTAATTGAATTCAATTGAATTGAATTTTTGAATTGAGTGAGTGAGTGAATGAGTGAGAGAGCCACACTTGCTCACCAATAGAGAGAGAGTGTGTGTGTGTGTGTGTGTGTGTGTGTGTGTGTGTGTGTGTGTGTGTGTGTGTGTGTGTGTGTGTGTGTGTGTGTGTGTGTGTGTGTGTGTGTGTGTGTGCCTGGCCTGGCCTGGCCTGGCCTGGCCTGAACGTTTGTGTGTGAGTGTGCCTGGCCTATCCTGAACAACAGCGCCCCTCCCTTAACATGTGTGGTCATAAAAGGTACTGTAGGCTACATACAGACACGGAGACAGACAGACAGACAGACCCACACACACCGCCACGTATAGGAGCGTTGTGACCACCGCTCAAAAAAAGAAAGAAAAAAAAAGAAAAAATCAATATTATTATTATAAAATAAAATATCGGCTAAAAATCGATATGTTATTTTGATATCGGTTCGATACCGATATTGTATTTTAGGCCAACATCGTCCAATAACGATATGATGGCCGATTAATTAGCCGTCCCTAATCTTTTGGTTAACAAAAGAAGAAAAGGTTGGAAAAAAGGTTAAAGCTCTTTATTGTGATAGTAAATCATTGCCATAGTGTCTGTGTTCACTTCAGTAGGTCTCACTGTCTCTTTAATAAACTGAAAATTCATTTTCAGGTGGGTTCCAATCAGGACAACATCCAATCGGAAGAGAGAAACCATCTAAGATCGTTACCTACACGTTTAACCTTGTTACAATTCCAATTGATTTGTTTAATTGTGTTTAATTTGGTTGTTTCATCACTTTCGATTACTATTTTCCTGTAGGTTTGAAGGAGTAGTTCACCCCCAAAATGACTTTTCTTCTATTGATTACTCACGCCATGGAGACTTGAGTTCAATAATTATTTAAGTTTTTTTGTTGCATTCCTAAGACAATAATTTGATTACAATAAATGTACCCCCAATGCATTTGGGTCCCCATCCGGAATCAATGTGGGTAAATTTACTATGATACAATTTTTTTTCGTCTTAGGAATGTGACAAATACAAAAAAATACATATATATACAGTATATCATCGAACTCAAGTCTCCATGGCGTGAGTAATCAATAGAAGAAAAGTCATTTTGGGGGTGAACTACTCTTTTAAGCCCTGTATGAGTTCTCTCTCCTGATTGGATTAAAAGGCCTAGAATTATTGAATGCTTTAACCAGTGAAAAATAGCAGATATACAAGCTCACAGCGTGGCACCGAGTGCCGCACTGTGAGCTTGTAGATCTATTTGATGTAGATGTATTTTCAATGCGAACATTTGTAACTCAAATTTTGCTTCTGGGTGGTCCCTGGAACTAAATATTTTGAGATGGGTGTCCGTGGCCAAAACAATATCATTTTGAGGGTCCTTCACATGAAAAGGTTTGAGCACCACTGACATAATAGTATCTCAGGAACAGACTAACTGAGCTCCAGTTAAGTGAAAAGCACCCTCGTTGACGATGGCTGGCCAGATTGCTGATCGATCTACAATCGATCAGCATCTACAAGCTCACAGCGCGGCACTCGGTGCCGCGCTGTGAGCTTGTATATCTGCTATTTTTAAATAGTTAAAGCATAAAATAATTCTAGGCCTAAATGGGTTAAATTGGAATGCTGTCCTGAAAATGTTTTATTTTTGTTAACTAAAGGGCTGGAGAGTTTTTTTTTTTGGGTTTTTTTTTAAGTAAAAGTCGCCAAAAGTCGTCTGGCAGGGAAGTCCATAGTGAGATAGTTGATCTGAAAGTCGTTTGGCACTGTATGAGTTAATAAATGAACAAGGGAACACTCTATGATTGCTCTGGGAATATAGAGATATCATATGCACTGATCATCATTGGTTTGTGATGGATATGAAGCCTCTAGCACTGACTACAGTAGGCTATTATATACCAGGGTTTCCCAAAGTGGGTGCCGTCACTGCCGTGGCACCCTAGGGTGCCGTGATGCCAGTCCAGGGGTGTCACAGAATACTTTGATAATATTTGGAATTCATCAATATCACTTCACTATATGCGTAGTAAAACAGACCCGATTTGCACTGTACATTGATGAGTTCTTTTTCCATCTACGGCCAACTCTCTTCTAGGAAAATAGCAGATCTACAAGCTCACAGCACGCTATGAGCTTGTAGATCGTCTATTTTTGGTGAACCTTCCTCCCACAATATGGATGCTGGTATTTTCTAAGTCAGATCGGATGGAAATGGATATTTCACCGTGAGGTGGAAAGATGTGCATATTTACTTGATAAGATGCATAATAAGATGTACGATTCTAAAAAAAATAACAGCATGATTCACATTTGCTGTGGATGAAAAAGTTATTTACAGGGGTGACCTGAGTCAAAAAAAGTTTGAAAACCCCTGGGCTATAGTGCTTCTCAAAGTATGGTCCAGGGGTCCTTGAGGTGGTTCCAGGGGGCACCCGGCTAAATGAGTTAATATAGCGTCACTTTAACCACTTTAATAACCCATCAGCTATTTGATGAATAGACGAACTGCAAGCTCACAATGTGTCGAGGTGCTATAAAAAAAATCTATAAACCTTTTGAACAATGTGGAATCATTTAGCAAATTCTCTTACAAAATACTTCCAGACAGGGGTTCAAGGCCAAATACATTGATTGATTGATTGATTGATTGATTGATTGATTGATTGATTGATTGAATAATTATTTACACATGCACAAGCTTATTTACACAGGAACCACTGTATCTCATATAACATTGAAAGACAGACGGATACACATCTCAGTTAATCGGTCCTTGCTAACGATAACTGACTGGACTTGCATTTGTTGTTGCTTTAAAACTGTAGCATATAAGTCACTCTGGATAAAGAGCATCTGCTAAATGACTGAATTCTAAATCGACTACAGTAGCCTAAACTGAAATTGTCACATGTTTTATACAGTAGCCAGTATAGATGGAAACTATAGCCCCTCCCACCCCCATCCATATTGATGAACTGTACACACATGCTGCTGTCATCACTGTCCAGTAGCCTACTAAAGCAGGGGTCTTCAACAGGGGGTCTGGGACCCCTAGGAGGTCCTCGGAGTTATTACAGGGGGCCCTCCAAATCTTTGGTTGACAGAACTTTTTTTTTATATTTACCAATTGAACCCTAGTGTCCATATTCTGAGAACTTTAGCCAAAAATAGCAGATCTACAAGCTCACAACGCCTCTTGTAGATCTGCTATTTTTGGCAAAGAGCTTTTGTGCAGAGGGGAAAAGGAGCAGAAGTACAGAGTGAAAGGTCAAGTGTATTAAGTATTGACGGTTCAAGTGGTTAAATATCTGAAAACACAAATTGACATGAATAGAAAATACACTGACGATTGTGCTGTCAAACAATGAAACTATATGGAATCTATGAACAGGTTGTGGGGGTCCCTGCTTCATCTCTCTCTCAACTGTAGACCCCTGGACTAAAGGCTTGTGATACCAGTGAACCTATAGCAGCAAATAGGAGGCCCCATCTTAGTTATTTCCACTGTGTTTAAAGCAGTGTTTTCCTGTTGCACACACAGTCACACACACACATGGGACCTCAGGAAGACGCCAGACTCGAGAGCAGAGGAATGAACGAATGCATTCCAGCCGTCTGGTGCGTAATGATGGATGGAACGACGGGCGGACACGGAACGCAGGGCTGCCTGTAGCATGTAGGAAAAAGGCGTGGAGTGTAGAGTGAAGTGGAGTGCACACAGCAGTCAGCAGCACACTGACTGCACACACAGAGCGATGAATGGGAAGACGTTACGTAACATAAGCCCATCCACACTGTCCCCACCCTCCCGTTCACTGCATGAGGGCTGCAGGCATGTTGTACAATATTTATTAGTTCAACAATCCTAGCGTTTCTGTTCTGTTTCGTCAGACAACGTGATGGAACGGGACAGTGTGGAAATGGCAGTCAGTGAAACCATCGACATTATGGCTTTATATTGCCGCTCTCATGTGAATGGTGGCCGACAGACAGACAGTAACGCGTACATACTGTACATGTGAATGTGATGGCTCGCGTGCATCCTTCCTCCTCGGACAGTGGCGTCAGTTCAGAAAAAGCTAAGGTACGGCAACATGACTGGTCTGGTGTCTTGCACGCGCGCGACACCAGTCATGTTGCCGTACCTTAGCAACAGGCACAATTAATTTATTTTAAGAAGTACATTGTATTTGTTTTCCCCTGTGGCCAAGGTAAGGCAGCTGCCATAGCTTGCCATACCCAATTGACGCTTCTGTCCGTGGAGATGAAAGGCCCTGCGGTGCGATGAGATGGGAGAGAGGATTGTCACCCATCACCACACCATGTTAGTAGACCTGGAAACGTTTATATCAGCCTATCTATAGAAACGTTCGGAAAAATCCGATCGATGTGCAAAAATAAAATAGCAACGGTTTTATTTTATTTTATTTTTCCACCCCTGTCCGTTGACAGCCACTCAGCCAGCCTGGACGTTTGGTTCCACTCGCCGGCAAAAGATAAAGACAGATTTACATTAGCCTAAACAAAATACAAATAATGAATAGCATATAATAGGTGTTTACCTACCTTGTTTAGAGGGCAGAATCAGTCCTAAATCTCTGCTAAACGGTGTAAAAAGAAGAGGGCAGATGGATGATGGTTCATGGTTTGAATGAACAGACCGAGGAGAAAAGAGTGACTGAGGATTCCGTTCTATCTGTGGATGAGAGAGAGAGAGAGAGAGAGAGAGAGAGAGAGAGAGAGAGAGAGAGAGAGAGAGAGAGAGAGAGAGGAGCGGCTGGACACCGCTGTAGGGAGGAGGGACCGCCGTCTGACGAGCGTCCCTTCTAAGCCAATCGGCGAACGAGCTGCTGCTCCTTTGCCGGGTCCTGTAGCCAATGAGCGTCGCTGTAGGCGACCAAACCCACCCATTGTACTGAGGCATTCTTTGAGCTCTGCATCATGTAATGTTACAGTGGTGGGATGGAAGTAAAGTAGGGCTGCCTACCGTAACTGAGTACATTACCCAAAGTGTTGTACTTTACTACTTTTAAATGATGCCACACGATTTTGAGGTGCATCCATTTTCTTTATTTCCATATTTTTTTGATACGTTTAACTTTTGTATCTATAGTAGAAAGTAAAAAGTCAGACACGATAAAATAAATCTAGAGGCAAATATTGTACATTATTATTATCATTAATTAATATCATTATTATTTTGTATTTGTATTTTTTTCCTGCCTTTATTAATAGTGAATGGCAGAGAGAGATGTGGAGTGACACACAGCAAAGGTAGTCGGGATCGGGAATCGAACCCACGACAATAGCAGTCCATAGTTGCTAGACTAACCCGCCCAGGCCTCCACTACAATTATTTGAGAGCTGTACTTTGTATTAATAGTACAAAACATGCATTGAGCACTATTAAGCCATATTTTATAGCCTACTTCGGATATTGACAAATAGACGATCTGCAAGCTCACATTGTTGTTATGAGCTTGTAGATAATCTATTTTGAAATTAACAGAGAGGTCATTTTGTACTCTAAGTATATTGTTATGCCAAAATGTTACTTTCACTCAAGTCCTATTTTGATACAGCCCTTTATTTTTAACTGTCTGTTTTTATATTGAGTTATTGCTTCTTTTACGTAAAGATATGTGATATGTTTAGTAGTTAAAACAAAAAGGTTTTAACCACTCTCAGAGTTCAAAGTAGGTTTACTTCCTTAAAAAATGTTTTCCTGTTGATTAAAGAGCTGGAGAAAAAAAAAGAAAAAAAATAGCCGATCTAAAAGCTCACAACGTTGTGGGCTTGTAGATCTGCTATTTTGGGTGAATGTTCCGGCCCAGAATTGGCATGCTGTGTGGTTCAAATGGTTTAGTAAATGATACTTCTATCACTGCATGTAAGTCAGCAACATGATGTAACTCCTATGAGAGCCAATTCCTCCAATTGATGCAGGCTATTTTCGTATAGAGAGACTACAGTACAGTATGTGTTGCATAAGGGTGTTTACATGCTGTGAAGTCTCAAGGTTTTTAATTTCAGGCCCGACTCCTTCACAATAAAGATGATTATAATGTGTTGATTATCATTAGTCTGGTTGAAGGCAACCAGACTATTGTTCTAGTCCTAAAGTCTTCTGAAAACTTGTTTTCAGTGTTTTCAGTTCAATGGACGTTTTCCGTAACCTTTTCCCCAAAAGTCCACTGAATTCAATGTCCCTTTCCGGATATGATGTCCAACAGTGGCATCAGTTCAGCAAAAGCTATAGGGTATGGCAAAGATGGGAGTCCTCATGGAAAATAGGCATTACATTTTGGATAACACGGTTCTATTGTGAAAATAGCAGATCTACATGCTCACAACGCCTCGCGCGAGGCGTTGTGACTGTGAGCATGTAGATCTGCTATTTTCACAATATCTGAAAAAAACACAAAAAAAAACGACTTTTGTCAGTTTTTTACACAGGTTTCTATGGTTTCTTGGGCTGGATATGGCAGCCTGGAATGCTTTTTCAAGGGCAGCTATAAACTTAGCATGTTAGTAAACGTGCCACAATTAACAATAATGAATTGCACCTGTGCAGCTGACCTGCGGAACCTGGTAATATACCATTTTGTCAAGCTGGGGAGAATACAAGTGTGGAGAATATAATTATAATACCTTGTTAAAGTGACCATTATGTTAAATGTTGCATTTGTAGTTATTTTACTGTAATTTAACAACATAATAACCAGCGCAGATAGACAAAGAGACATTCATGGATTTATAATTAAAAGTAACTTTTATTTTCCCCCCTGGACCCAGGGTATGGCAGCTGCATACCTCTGCCATACCCAATTGACGCCCCTGATGTCCAATTAGACAGGATTGATCATGCTTCATGGGACATCACAATAGAGCATCGCAGTTGAAGCCCCACCCCGTCCTCACTCTGGTGTCGGAAGCGTTTTCCCAATTGATTTCTTCCATAGACATTTCATAAAGTATTTATTTAAACGTTTTTAAGCCTTGGACAAAGCCACCTCGGCTGGAGAGGAATCATGACAATATTCTCATTTTTTTAGATGCAAAGATTAGTTAGAAAGCTGAAAAAAAGGGCAGGGTACAAGACTGTGTACATCATTATTTAAAAAATTGCGGAAACTACACTCCCAGAATGCATTGCGAATGACACTTGTTTCCTGAAATATAGCCCTTAAATCACGCTCAGTTTAGTTATCCAGGCCAGCATATGGCCTGAAATGTAGTGATTGTCATCTCTGTGGACGCTCTTATCGTCATCCTTAACATAGTGCATCATATTTGTAAAAGAAAGACACACGCTCACGGAGTTCTGCTGAAGTGCAATAATCTGCCGGGCAGACAGGGGGCAGTAGCTAATTCCGCCGTAACCGCAAGATATGTGAAAGAAGAAGAAGCTAGACCAATCACAGACATCGATTTCACGGGATGTACATGTTTAGCAGTATGGGAAATGCAGTTCTTCTCCGTGCGATCTTGATTAAAACGTGTTTTTACTAAAACTAGAGTGATTGCATACATACTCGGGGGTTCTACAGGAGCATATAGAACCATTTTACAACCACCAGCCTAGTGGTAAGTGTACATTGAATTGCTACGACTTTGTGGCTGATAATGAAAAACCCTATGGTAAAGATGAATGGCCAGCTTGCTTCCGACACCTCACTGCGATGCTCTATATAATATAAATGGTAAGACTGAATTCAGTTCCCAGCGGATTCCTTGCGACTCGCGTCACTGCAACCACACTCGCAGCTTAACAGAACTGCACCTTCCTAGTTTTGGTTGCATTTGTACACAGGGGCGTCAATTGGGTATGGCAGGGGTATGCAGCTGCCATACCCTGGGTCCAGGGGGGAAAATAAAAGTTACTTTTCTAAGATAAATCCATTAATGTCTCTTTGTCTATCTGTGCTGGTTATTACTGCAGCATTACCGAACTGCTCAGATTAAAGAATAAGGCATGGACCTTAGCTAGAAAATACGGTGACCATTCTCACTGGGCCGCTTTTAGGAAAATTAGAAATACATTTACTGCATCAGTGTCGAAAGCTAAATCAATTTACTATTTAAACAATTTCTCAATCTGCTACTCAAATCCAGCAAAATTCTGGAAACTAGTAAACTCAACTACTAAAAATAATAATATTATAACCATGCCTACTCATATAAAGTATGATCAAACTGTCATATCTGGTGAAGTGGAAATATGCACATCATTTAATAATCACTTCATTACAGCTGGGCACCTCTTTGAAAACACTCACTCTGATAATGTCATGAGGAACCTAGAAACAAATGAGTCCACTTTAGCTGACCCTCATGAAACCCCTCAGTTTACGCTCAAACTCCTTACCTCGGAGGAAGTAGGTAGAGCACTTTCAGCTATTGACCCCAAAAAAGCAACTGGTGAAGATGGTTTGGATCCCTATCTTCTCCAGCTTTCTGCCCCTTTCATTTCTGAATCTATTACTCATATCTTTAATCAATCCATTTTATCAGGTGTCATCCCAAATGTATGGAAGATTGCCCATGTTGTTCCCCTGCACAAAGGGGGAGATAAAATGGACCTAAACAACTACAGGCCTATTTCTAAGTTGTCATGTCTATCGAAAACATTGGAATCCTTAATATGTGAACAATTCACAGGGTTTTTAGCTAGACACTCACTGTTGAGTCCTTGTCAATCAGGCTTCAGGGCTAACCATAGCACCATTTCGGCTGCATCTCTGGTCTTAAATGACATTGTGTCCGCAGTGGATAACAAAAAGCAATGTGCAGCTCTGTTCATTGATCTATCAAAGGCATTCGACACTGTGGACCACTTCCTGCTTTTGCGCAGGTTGCAACACATTGGATGTGACTCTAATAGTCTCAAATGGTTTTCTAACTACCTCTCTGATAGAAAACAGTGTGTGAGAGCTGGAAAAGTTCAATCTGCTCTTCTACCCATATCTAAAGGTGTTCCACAAGGTTCAATCCTAGGACCGGTTTTCTTTACCATTTATATAAATGACATTGCGAAGGAAGTGAAAGATTGTAACATCCATCTATATGCTGATGATACGATACTATACTGTTGGGCAGACACTATGCAATTAGCTTTTAATAATCTACAACGTGCTTTCAATGTTTTACAACGTGCCCTTTTTAATCTAAAGCTTGTTTTAAATGCAGAAAAAACGAAAGTCATGCTCTTCACTAGAGCAAAATCAGTTGATTTTTCAAATCTGTCAATTTGCACTTTATATGGCACTCCTCTGGAAAGAGTCGAGCACTACAAATACCTGGGCATCTGGATTGATGATAAATTCACTTTTAAATTTCACATTGAAAACCTAACCAAAACATTGCGGGCTAAACTGGCCCTACTTTATAGACACAAATCCTGTTTCCCCTTGTTTTGTAGGAAAAGGATAATAGAGGCTGTCCTACTCTCAGTCTTTGATTATGGGGACACCATCTATAGACACGCTGCTGCTACCACCCTAAAGCCCCTAGACGCCATTTATCACTCCGCTCTACGCTTCATCACAGGTAACCCATACAACACCCACCACTGCACTTTATACTCTACAGTAGGTTGGCCCGCTCTCTCCGTGAGACGGGATCATCACTGGTTCGTTTACATTTATAAAGCCCTTTTAAAGAAATCACCAGAATATATATCCTCTCTGCTAATACCAAACCCCTCCATTCACCACACACGTTCTCAAAACTATCTCCCACAAATAGTTCCCACGGCCTATACCGAACTCGGCAAAACAGCATTTGGTTTTAGTGCTCCTTTTAGTTGGAACGAGTTACAAGGTATTTTAAAATTAGAATCCTTGATTTCATTGGGACGTTTCAAAAATCTGCTCACAAATCTTATTGTTTTTGATTGTCATTGTTTTAATTAAGTTGTCTGTTTTATTGTTTTTGTACTGTTCTTTCTTATGGTTTTGAATAACATAACTTGTTTTGCTGCTGTTCTTACTTTTACTATTATTGTTGTTGCTTGTTCTTGTTGTAATCTCGGCATTCTTGAAAATGAGGGCCTGCCCTCAATGTATTCCCGAGAAATAAATAAAGGTTGAATGAATTATGTTGTTAAATTACAGTAAAATAACTACAAATGCAAAATTAACAAAATGGTCACTTTAACAAGGTATTATAATTATATTCTCTTGTATTCTCCCCATCTTGACAAAATGGTATATTCCCAGGTTCCGCAAGCCAGCCCAAGAAACCGTAGAAACGGGGGAAAAAATAGAATGTACTTCTTAAAATAAATGTATCATGCCTGTTGCTAAGGTATGGCAACATGACAGGTGTCACCAGTCGTGTTGCCATACCTTAGCTTTTTCTGAACTGACGCCACTGTTTGTACACTCTGAGAAGTGAGCTCCCTCCCGGTGGGAGCTCCTTCCTCACTGGCAGGAGAGCTGTATCCTCATTTTGGGGATGAACTGCTCCTTTAATTGGAGGAGAATATAATATAATTGATTGATTAAATAGCCTACTTTATTAATACGTAGTAGGCTATAGTACAATCAAAGGTTATGCTAAAAGGATAACACAAAAAGACCCTGAGAGCTTGTTTCCGTTGTGGTCCATTGTACAATTTGTACTCAATTAATCAGTAATGCATACGATACAATACAGTACATATTGGTATAAAGTTCAGTAGCATCAAAAGGTATATTTACATAGGAAGGAGGTGTCATTCTGTATCTCTAATATACAATCAAAGAACAGTTTGAACAAGAGATATGCAGCTTACACCCTGTTGCTTGGATACAGAGTAAACACTCTACTGTATGTCACTTTATCTGGTGTCAAGTGCTGTGTATATGCTCTAAAGTGGCCTCCCGGACAACAGTGCTGTACAGTGGAGCATGTCTGTGTATCAAATGAAACACTCATCCTATACAGCCAGTGCTTCTCAACCTGTGGACTGGGGCCCACTAGAGGGCCTTGAGGACAAGTAGGCCCCCAAATAATTGCCAAAACACTGCAATTTCAGTGTTAAAGTAGCACTACTGTATGTAAAAAGACAGATAATAATAATGAATAAAACGTAAATTTGTCCAATCTGTATGGTAGATTTTGTTAATTAAGCAATATTACACGATAGGGTGTGGGTTATTGTTATTATTGGAATGCCTGGGTGAGTGCCTGTAGGCTGCGCAGGCGTAAGCTTCAATGGTGTTCTGGCCCTATAGCCACTGTGGGCCACTGTGGGCCACGCTGTAGAGAACAAGAGCCTCAAATGGACCCCCAGGGGTCCTTGTCCTTCAAGGGGTTCCAGGGGGTCCCCAGAAAACAACAAGGGTTCATATTTTAGATTGTAATTAAAGAATATAAAAGGTGAGTGTTAAAATGATTTCATTTACTTCTTTCTATTGTTTTAGAGATTCTTATTTCAGTGGTTTGGGGCATGCGTACAAGTGTCTAAATATGTAATTTTACACAGAATAAGCCCATTCCCAAGATACAACGCAACCTTTCATGGTTGGATGTGACTTATGGGGGCTAGAAGTGTTACTGTAAATAGCAATAAAGAAACTGCTGGCTTATTGTGCCCCACATTTTAGCATGGTAAACGCGATAAAACAATAGAAAGAAGCAAATTAAAACATTTTAACACTCACTTTTTCTTTTCTCTAATTACAATCTAAAATATGAACACTTGTACAAAAACAAAGTTGTCCTTTAAGCTCTGTACACTGGTTGATGTGTTTGCGTGTTTGTTCAGTAACATAGTCTTGCGTATAGCCAGACAACTATTCCACAATCTCCGAATGCTATAGAGTCTGGAACGATACCTCCTGAACGGCGAGTAATGAAAGCTGGCATTTCCGTTCATGAAAATATATTAAAATGTTATTTCTGCTAAGCAGAGCTAAATATGCTTAGGTGATTTTTATTTATATTAGGATAAAAAAAACGAAACGGCAGTGGGGAGGAGGCTTAACTTCCGCTTTGCAGGTACTCAAGACTCCCTCAGACTGTATGACGGGAGCATTTGCAAATCACAGGAGTCAACAGTCTGGCCACACGAGACTAAAAGTGACAGGGGTCTCCCTGTCTCTCCATGTCTTTAATAAACAGGAAATCTCTTTAATAAACAGGAAATACATTTTGAGGTGGGTTGCAAATGTCATCCAATCAGGAGAGAATACCCATTTATCAGCTTCAATATAATGTACCAGTTCCTGTTGTCTTTGTGTCATCACTTCCCATTTCACTTCTTTTAATCTGTATCCTGTGTGAGTTCTCTCCCCTGGTTGGATGAAATTGGTATCCCGACATACTAAACAAGCTCAAAAGCGCACAAGCAACACTGAACATGTTCTAAAGAAATCCTGGAAATAAAAATAAAAACATATTTTCAGACAAGGGTCTGTGTCCAAAATACATAATTATGAACTGTCTTGGAGGTCCTTCACATGAAAAATGTCTGAGAGCCTCTGCAGTGGTAGTTTGTTTATCAAACGAAACAGTTATTCCCATTGTCGACTGCTATAGTTATTCCTAAACAACCATTGTGGTCCACTCAGTAGACAGCTAGTTATTCCTAAACATCCATTGTGGTCCACTCAGTAGACATGCTGTGAGGTCTTTGAGCTCCCAGGCTCGGACACTGGAGTAACAACGTGTCTTTGTGTTGTGAGTCAAAGAGTGTATTGTGTGGTGTGATTCCATCCACGTCCCACTGGTCAACAGCAGCACACACTGACCGATGGACTGCTGCAGGGTGTGTCCTGGTTGACTCAATGAAGATAAAAACGTCTAGGTCTGTGTTAACGCTTACATGTTGCCCTACTTGATCATAAGAGCGTCACACAAAAGTATGAAAAGTAGCAGATCTGCAAGCCCTAAATGCAGTGCTAAAGTGATTTTGAACTTGTAGATCTGCTACTTTAGATAGCTATTTTTGAATTTGAATTCTGAAAAGTAAACAGTTTTGGACATATTATAGGTTTCCACCCGACAGAGACGAATAGTACTACTGTCGTACTGAGAACCTGTTAAAAGGACATTTTGGGGAGGTTCTCCAGCTTAGTTTACCATTTCATAAAGGTCTATATCAACAGGATAGAGGTTCTGTTGAGACAAAGAACCAGATTTAATGCTGTCTAAGCACCATTTTTGTTTTAAAGTGTGTGTGTATATATATATATACTGTATATATATATATATATATATATATATATATATATATATATATATATATGAGTGCTCTAATATTAATCATAAGAGAAGTCCAAAGAAAACAGATACACCTTGGTTTTTGATTGGTTGATGTTTTTATTGACGAAAGTGGATAAATATGGCTATATTTGTATGATATATGTCAAAAAAGATAGAACAAAAAAGCTGGAGAGCTTTTGTTCTCCTTTTGTTTATGGATGGAGGGTAGCAGAGGCAGACAGGAAAATGTATTCCATAACCACATTAGACATACTAGACCAGAGCTCTTCACTCTTTTCTTCAGGCCACAAGGATCCCTATTAGCTGAGACAGAGTTGAAGCAGGGATTCCATACAGTTTCATTGTTTAACAACCCAATCATCAGTCTATTTTGGATTCATGTTAATGTGTATTTTCACACATTCAACCACTTGAACTGTCAATACTTATTAAACTTGACATTTCACTGCCTGTGAGGTCAAAACAGCGGTGTGGTTGGTCTCAGGACGTTGTGTAAACACAATCCAATAAAAAAATACTAACTTTGAAGCTAAAGAAATAACCGCACTAGCCTAAGGACAATCCACTGTGTTAGTTATGAGAGAGCCCGCGAAATCTAGCAACAGGAGCAGCCGAAATCTAGCAACAGGGGCAGCTATGAAAAGAATCGACTAAAGCAAGTATGAAGGGGTATGATAAAAGGCAGATTTAACCCTATATGTGTTTTGGTCTGAATGACTCCTTTAAGACAATCAAAATAGAGCCCATATGTGTCCCTCTCTGTTTCTCTCTCTGTGTGTGTGTGTGTGTGTGTGTGTGTGTGTGTGTGTGTGTGTGTGTGTGTGTGTGTGTGTGTGTGTGTGTGTGTGTGTGTGTGTGTGTGACTGTGTGTGTGTGTGTGTGTGTGTGTGTGTGTGTGTGTGTGTGTGTGTGTGTGTGTGTGTGTGTGTGTGTGTGTTTTGTGTGTGTGTGTGTGTGTGTGTGTGTGTGTGTGTGTGTGTGTGTGTGTGTGTGTGTGTGTGTGTGTCTCTCTCTCTCTCTCTCTCTCTCTCTCTCTCTCTCTCTCTCTCTCTCTCTGGCCGCCCACCCTAGATACTGCATGTCTCTGGGGGAGTTTTTCATTGTCACTGTCGCAGAAAAATGTGCTTGCTCAGGGTGGGACAATGTCAGGTCTCAGCTCTGTATGGAAAGTGTCTGGAGACAACTTGTTGTGATTTGGAGGCGTTATACCAAAATGTGATGGAATTGTGTTGTGAGCTTGTAGCCGGGCTATTTACGATGTGTGACACCGCCGGACGATGGAGTATAATGAACCGGGCTTTCAGGCAGTGCTGTAAAGTAACATTTACTCAAGTACAATTTTGAGGTATTTGTACTTGACTTGAGTATTTCCAATATTATCAGTACTTTTACTTCTACTCCACTACATCTCAGAGGCAAATACTTTTACGCCACTACAATTATTTGAATACTATATTTGAAATACTTGTTACTTTGTAGATTTGGATTATTATCACAAAACATAACCACTTCAGCTCGGTATACATTTTGGCCATTTGAAAATAGACTAACTTGTGAGCTTTTAGATCCGCTACTTTCAAAAGATGTTTTGTAGCCTACATTTGAAAGCTTGGAATGGGACATTCTGCAATCTGCAATGATGAGTACTTTTACTTTTGGTACTTTTAGTACATTTAGATGCCAATACTTTTGTACTTTACTCAAGTAAAGTTTGAATTCTGGACTTTCACTTGTAACAGAGTGTTTCTACATTGCAGTGTTGAAACATGTGAGTACTTTTTCTATAGCACTGCTTTCAGGCTAATGTCTAAACGAACACATCACATCACATCACAGTTTGGCCTGGCAGCAGCAGCTGACAAAGACAGCTTGTTGTGTGTGTTCAGCATGGAATGACACACATGATGCCACTGTAAGTGACTGAATGTACAGTAGGCCTACATACCACACATGCTCACATTCTAGTCTACACGTGTGTGTATGTGTGTGTGTGTGTGTGTGTGTGTGTGTGTGTGTGTGTGTGTGTGTGTGTGTGTGTGTGTGTGTGTGTGTGTGTGTGTGTGTGTGTGTGTGTGTGTGTGTGTGTGTAAAGCCCACAACAGCCTACTGTACATTCATTGTTCTTATCTTTGACGGGGAAAAGGTACAGTTTCATGACGGTACAGTTCACTGGTACAAGGTCAACTAAAAGGAGATCCATGAAAAGACTAAGCTTATTTCCAATGGAAACCATTAAAGTATCTCATATAACATTGAATGACAGACAAATAGAACACAGTACTATGCAGTAGATATGTAAAGAAAAACAAAAAAAGAAAACAGTAAGTCTAAACAAACAGTATAAGGCAGGGCAGGGGAGGGTAGGGTTGGGCTAGGTTAGTTTTTTTTACCAGTTGCGAACGGCTGCTGCCTGTAAGTGGTTTTTCAGGGCAATTTTAAAGGATGCTAGTGATCCACACTCCTTTATGGCCTTCGGTAAGGCTTTCCACATTTTGGTGGTATAGCAGAAAAACGAGTTTGACCCTTTGTTGGTTTTGACTCTGGGTTGGAAATTATCTGTAGCGCTGCCTCTGGTGTTGTAATTATGGACATCCTTAATGTTTATGAAGTATTTTGACAGGTACTTGGGTATCATAGTGGTGTAGTGTATCTTGTACACCAGGCCCATTGCAAGTTGCTGTACTCTGTCATCTACTCTGAGCCACCCCACTCTTAACTGGTGAGTATAGCGGTGAGGTGAGTCTGATAGGGAAGGTTAAGCAGGACCCTAATTAGTTTATTTTGGGCTGTTTGGAGTTTAGTTTTAAGGGCTTGTGGGGTGTCACGATACCATACGTGAACTCCGTAGTCAAAGAGGGGCTGGATTATTGCACCAGCTATGGTCTTCAGTGTGTTGAAATTGACTATTGGGGCGATCCTCTGTAGGAAACAAGTTCGTTGGTTGATTTCATTTATTACTTTAGAAGTCATCTTTTCGCTGGAAAGATTAGCTTCAAGGATGCATCCTAAGTAAGAGATTTCGTTTTTTCGTGTTATGACCTTGTCACCCAACCAAAAACTAAAAAGTTCGTAATGTTCCTCATAATGTTCCTCATGATGTTCCTCATGTAATGCCTAGAGTCTGGATCCATCGTTTGTTTACTTCCAGCTCCGCCATTATTATTGATGTAAACAAACAATGGGATCCAGTCTCTAGGCATTACATGCTAACAGGCATGTCGTGAAAAATTGACTTTTGAGCGAGATAAACTGAATTATGCGATCCAAAATGAAAAAAAAAAAGAAAAGAAAGAAAGAAAGAAAGAAATGCTGGACCATCATTTTGATGACCAAAGAGATATTTTTAAAAGGTAGGAAAGTCGTTTTTCCCCAAAATTCTCCTTTAACTGAACCAGAAATGCCTTCATATCAATACAAAACAAATATCACAGCGTGGGGTTTAGTGAGAGAGATGCCACACATGAAAACGCAATATTGTCAAACTAAAAACATTTAATATTGCAGCGTATGCAGTTTGATTTGTCAATCAATCAATCAATCAATCAATCAATCAATCAATCAATCAATCAATCAATCAATGAAGGTTATGGCTCCAGTATGGATCTCAGACTTCATGCGACCAGTCCATGTAAACCTTTTCATGTCAAGGACCCCCAAATTGTTAAATATGTCATTGGACCACCATCTGAAAATATGTCTTGCCAGGGACCCCCATACAAGATTAGTGTTGTTAAAATGTTTCCAAAACATTCAACAATGTGATGGTAACACATCGTGACAGACAGACAGACAGACAGACAGACAGACAGACAGACAGACAGACAGACAGACAGACAGACAGACAGACAGACAGACAGACAGACCTTCTCACAGATGATGAGCTTCCTGCTGAGCAACATTTCTAAAATATTGTACATGCCATGTCATACAAACATAAAATACTGTACAGTACATGCCATGTCATACAAACATAAACTATTGTACATGCCATGTCATACAAACATACAATACTACTGTACATGCCATGTCATACAAACATACAATACTGTACATGCCATGTCATACAAACATAAAATATTGTACATGGCTACATGCCATGTCATACAAACATAAAATACTGTACAGTACAGTACATGCCATGTCATACAAACATACAATACTGTACATGCCATGTCATACAAACATAAAACACTGTACAGGCCATGTCATACAAACATAAAATACTGTACATGCCATGTCATAAAGTAAAGGCCCCCAAAGTGTGGAACAGTTTACCAGAGGAACACAGGCTAACAACATCACTAACTAGTTTTAAATCCCTTTTAAAAACGCACTTCTACAGAATGGCCTTTCTATCTCCCTGAGACATATTGTATTGCCTGTATTTTGTAGGCCTAACTGTTGTTTTATCTGTACTGTAACTTAGGTTTCATTCTGTTGTTTTATTATTGCATTTATGTTGTTTGATTACTGTTTGGTTTTGATTGTTCAAGCACTTTGTAACATTGTTTAAAAAAGTGCTATACAGTTAAGGAATAATTGTATTATTATTAATATAAAAACATACTGTACATGCCATCTGTAAGACTGTAACCAATGTCACCAGGCCAAAACCATGCAAGTTTTAATAGTTATAATCTCTGACCATGTTTACACCTCCCTGAACAAAAGGAACTCTGTGCACTTTAATGAGACGATGTCCTTTCATTCTGTGTAGAGTATAGTAAGGGAAAGTTAGCTGAGTATTAAATCAATCTGGGAACTAAATCTAAATCAATATCTTTCTTCACAAATGTGTTCATAAAGGTGTCTACTATCACCTCTGAACATTCTCAATCACAACTCCCTCTGGAAACCTTGTGGGAGCCAATCAAAGTTGGGGGTATCCCGAGGGCCTGGGATTAAAGGGGGGGGAAAAAATGGCCAATATGAGCGTATGAGGTGTAATTAGGGTATTTTGGGGATGCTGAATCCATTCCGACCATTAGTTATCAGTAAAAATGACTCCTTGGCCATAAAATAGTCCACAACTAACTACCTTTTTGTGTCCACGAGACATATAATATTGGCAAAAAAATGGTTGGAGTAGGGTTTGAATTCATGAAAACTATTCAAGATCAGGTGGGTAAGCGCACATCATGACACATATGATAACATGATACAATCTGACAAGGAACACTCAAAAGGGTTTAAAACATAGGGACTAACAGGACACAGGTGAACTCGAATGACATGATTGGCTAAGCCTTAGCCAATTAGGCCTATTTCATGGCCAAGGAGTCATTTAAACTGAAAACTAATGGTTGGAATGTATTCAGCAGCCCAAAAATACCCTAATTACACACTCCATATGCTCATATTGGCCATTTTTTTCATTTATCCCCTTTAATCCCAGGCCCAGGTATCCCGATACCCCCAACTTTGATTGGCTCCCACAAAGTTCCCCAAGGGAGTTGTGATTGAGAAAGTTCAGAGGTGATAGTAGACACCTTTATGAACACATTTGTGAAGAAAGATATTGATTTAGATAATAGTTCCCAAATTGATTTAATACTGGGCTAACTTTCCCTTACTAGTAGTAGAGATCTCAGTGGAGGGGGAAAGAAAGTCATGTGGCTGTGACTGTGAGTTTGTGACTTGGTGCTCAAAGGCGCTTTGGCGGCCTCTGTGGCATCATTGCTCTCATGACACGTTCAACCAGGTATTGCATTTAGTGGTTATTAAACCATAGACATCGAAAGGTATAGTCTCCTCCGGGCTTTGGTAAAAATGTTTTGGCAATTTTTATGTAATTCTTCCGCGTGTGTCACCAAAACGGACGTTTGGTGTACACATGCATTTACAACTCCCTATAGTGTGTGCCAGCGCCTACTCATTGTAGTCCTTATAGCGGCCATTTCTTGGGTAAAAACACAGGTGTTTCAATTGTTTGATTGCATACATCCACACCCTATAGTGACACCAGCCTCTCTACTGCAGTCGTCGTCCTCATTAATTTGGGGGACCTTGACATGAAAAGGTTTGCATATTCATCTGATGGTTGTACCCATACAAGATGTGCGTTGTTAAAATGTTTAAAGAAAGATGTAAAAAAGACATCTAGGAAATATAAATATATATTTGTTTTACTAGCAGAACATAGCCGATGTATAGGCCTATTTTGTATACTAATTTAGCTGGGGACCCCCTGGAAGCTCCCAAGGACCCCTGCTCTAACTGTATCCATCTCTCTCAACTCCTTTATCCCCCCTCGCACTCTCTCTCTCTTTGCTGCCCTCTTGTGGTTTCAATGTGTCACTACTGTGTGTGTGTGTGTGTGTGTGTGTGTGTGTGTGTGTGTGTGTGTGTGTGTGTGTGTGTGTGTGTGTGTGTGTGTGTGTGTGTGTGTGTGTGTGTGTGTGCTCGTGCGTGTGTGTGTGTGTGTGTGTGTGTGTGTGTGTGTGTGTGTGTGTGTGTGTGTGTGTGTGTGCTCGTGCGTGTGTGTGTGTGTGTGTGTGTGTGTGTGTGTGTGTGTGTGTGTGTGTGTGTGTGTGTGTGCACGTGTGTGAGGGAAAGACAAAATGAAAGACAAAATGAGATTGCCATGTACTAATTTCTACACACGCACACACACACCCGCACACGCACACACATGCACACTGAGGTGTGTCACCGGGGTTCAGGATGAGTTTCTCATTCTTTGATTTTGCATTGTCACAGTGTCCCCTTCAGTGTTCATTTGATTAATAATATATCCCTCCGCTGTGCATTGCAATCCCCTTTGCCTTGATCTTGGTGTTACTTCCAAAAGAAACACTATTTGATTGTACATCCATATGAAACCAGGGTGAACCCAATCTGGGACCCCATTCGGCTTTGGCCTCTGGGGGGCACCGTTCTCCTTTTTTATGTAGAAACAGGAACTTGGTTTGGCTCTTCCCCTTTCTTAGTCCACTTCCTCCCGGGTGCTACTGTGTTTATTCCTACAGTACCAACAACAACATACACATGTTTAGTGATGAGAGGATGAACTAAAAGGCCTATTATGTCAGGCAAAGAGTGTGGCAAAGAGTAATTTATCTTTGGAATGACCTGCCTCTGAATGTCAGGCAGTCTCATTCTAAACCAGCACTAGTCAACCTGCGGCCCGTGGGCCACATGCGGCCCCTGCAGCATGCCTGTGTGGCCCGGCGGTCATGGTCATACCAATAAATATATATTTTATGTACTTTCACATAAAATAATTTCTATTTTTCAGTTTCTCTCCAAAACCACTAGGAAACTATTTGTTGTCTTGTTTTATACAATACTTGTTGTGCTATTTTGTTTGTTCAAAAAGAAGAAACTTCATAATTTCACCATTATTCATTCCATGACAATCTTTTTGTTCAATGAGGTTTGGACTTATCTGTGTCTGTTTCTGTGTTCCCTTCATTTTTAGTGTGTTACAAAATCATTGTCTAAACGTCCAACATAGGACCGTCATTGCAGCCCTTTGACTTTTTGTATTTTGGCCATCTTAAGTTGAGTATCCCTATTCTAAACTGTCCTTCAAAACATTGTGTAAGAATACTGGTGTGCGGAAAAAAGCTACTGATTAGTGATGCCTTTTAGTGGTTTTGCATCTCTTGAGTTCATGCTGCATGTTATGTAAATTATTGGACGATTTATTTTATTTATATTCAGGACTATAAGGGAAGTAAGTGTTTTGTTACCCTTTACGTGTACGTGCTGGGTTGAAGTTATATTGCGTTGGAACCTTTTTCTTTCACTACAATCAAGTAAATAAAATCAAATAAAATCAAATCAAATCAAATAAAATTAAATCAAATCAATCACTTACACTGACCACTAGTAAACATACCAGTAAGACTCCCTAATCGGGAGATAAGTGACCGTTGGTCGCTTATCTCCACAAATAGGCCAAAAGTTTGTTTTACCAATTATCAAGACATACGGGCAGTTGACAGTTTGCCATGGTTACTCATTGAAGTTGAATCTCCATATATGGAGATAACCTACGCATCACACTAAGTCTGACCTCACCAGCCCATATTTGGGCATGAGCAACTTATGTCTCCATATATGGAGATATGATGACATCACACAGTCCTCAGCCGATGATGTGGCGTGATGTCATACAATACACAAACGAGCCCTACAGTATAAAGGGGCAATTCTTGCCAGGAAAGAAGCATTTCTTCGACTCAGACCTTATCGCCAGGGTTGGCTTATAGCAGCTGTCGGTAGGACCATATATGGATTCTGTTAGTGTGGATCTCCTAACAGGGCATCATCTGGGATACAATCCCTTTTATGCCCATATATGGAGATCCCTAACAGAATCCCTTTCATGCCCATATATGGAGATCCCTAACAGAATCCCTTTTATGCCCATATATGGAGATCCCTAACAGCATCCCTTTTATGCCCATATATGGAGATCACTAACAGCTAACAGAATCCCTTTTATGCCCATATATGGAGATCCCTAACAGAATCCCTTTTATGCCCATATATGGAGATCCCTAACAGAATCCCTTTTATGCCCATATATGGAGATCCCTAACAGAATCCCTTTTATGCCCATATATGGAGATCCCTAACAGAATCCCTTTTATGCCCATATATGGAGATCCCTAACAGAATCCCTTGTATGCCCATATATGGAGATCCCTAACAGAATCCCTTTTATGCCCATATATGGAGATCCCTAACAGAATCCCTTTTATGCCCATATATTATGGAGAAATCCCTGCTCTGAGTATCTGACATCAGTGTGATGTCACCTGTTTATGCCCATATATGGAGATCCCTGCTCTGCGTATCTGGTTGCTATGGTAAACAGTTGGTTGCTAGGGTAAAAAAACATGGTTGCTATGGTAAACAGTTGGTTGCTAGGGTAAACAGTTGGTTGCTAGGGTAAAACCATGGTTGCTAAGGTGGTTGCTAACGTACACTAACAAACCAGCAACAACAGACTGTTGCCACAGCAACGTACACAAAGGTTTGTGTACACATGTGGTGTGATGTCATACTGATGCGGAGATATGAGCAGGGCAAAGGTGTGACGTGTGACGGACGGACAGACGGACGGACGGACGGACGGACGGCCGGTGGAGGTTTTCATAGTAAACTGCTCCCTGACGGTCGCAACCAGTAAGACTCCCTAATCGGGAGATAAGCGACCGTTGGTCGCTTATCTCCACAAATAGGCCAAAAGTTTTTTTTACCAATTATCAAGACATACGGGCAGTTGACAGTTTGCCATGGTTACTCATTGAAGTTGAATCTCCATATATGGAGATAACCTACGCATCAAACTAAGTCTGACCTCACCAGCCCATATTTGGGCATGAGCAACTTATGTCTCCATATATGGAGATATGATGACATCACACAGTCCTCAGCCGATGATGTGGCGTGATGTCATACAATACACAAACGAGCCCTACAGTATAAAGGGGCAATTCTTGCCAGGAAAGAAGCATTTCTTCGACTCAGACCTTATCGCCAGGGTTGGCTTATAGCAGCTGTCGGTACGACCATATATGGATTCTGTTAGTGTGGATCTCCTAACAGGGCATCATCTGGGATACAATCCCTTTTATGCCCATATATGGAGATCCCTAACAGAATCCCTTTCATGCCCATATATGGAGATCCCTAACAGAATCCCTTTATGCCCATATATGGAGATCCCTAACAGCATCCCTTTTATGCCCATATATGGAGATCACTAACAGCTAACAGAATCCCTTTTATGCCCATATATGGAGATCCCTAACAGAATCCCTTTTATGCCCATATATGGAGATCCCTAACATAATCCCTTTTATGCCCATATATGGAGATCCCTAACAGAATCCCTTTTATGCCCATATATGGAGATCCCTAACAGAATCCCTTTTATGCCCATATATGGAGATCCCTAACAGAATCCCTTGTATGCCCATATATGGAGATCCCTAACAGAATCCCTTTTATGCCCATATATGGAGATCCCTAACAGAATCCCTTTTATGCCCATATATTATGGAGAAATCCCTGCTCTGAGTATCTGACATCAGTGTGATGTCACCTGTTTATGCCCATATATGGAGATCCCTGCTCTGCGTATCTGGTTGCTATGGTAAACAGTTGGTTGCTAGGGTAAAAAAACATGGTTGCTATGGTAAACAGTTGGTTGCTAGGGTAAAACCATGGTTGCTAAGGTGGTTGCTAACGTACACTAACAGACCAGCAACAACAGACTGTTGCCACAGCAACGTACACAAAGGTTTGTGTACACATGTGGTGTGATGTCATACTGATGCGGAGATATGAGCAGGGCAAAGGTGTGAAATGTGACGTGTGACGTGTGACGGACGGACGGACGGACGGACGGACGGACGGACGGACGGACGGACGGACGGCCGGTGGAGGTTTTCATAGTAAACTGCTCCCTGACGGTCGCAACAACACTAGGCTGCAACCTAGGCCCAATCCAGCTCCCAATTATGTTTGTCTCTGTTTTATTTCAGCAATTGGCCAGCAAGGTATCTGTACCATGGACAGTTTAGAAGAAAGATTGTCTGAGGAGGTCATTCTAGCCAGAGGTGTAATTTCAGAAAGGCAAAAAATAAGTTAACCATATGTTCATCTATAATGGCATTCACAAAATAGGGATGCCACATGGAAAGTGGTTTATAAATGAACAGTTGCAAAATTATGCAAATTACCAGTAAGACTCCCTAATCGGGAGATAAGCGACCGTTGGTCGCTTATCTCCACAAATAGGCCAAAAGTTTGTTTTACCAATTATCAAGACATACGGGCAGTTGACAGTTTGCCATGGTTACTCATTGAAGTTGAATCTCCATATATGGAGACATAAGTTGCTCATACCATAGCAACCATGTTTTTTACAGGGCCTGGGATTGATGACATCAGAAATCTCCATATATGGGCATGAAAGGGATTTTGTTTCTGGAAATATGTCTGTGGGGTGCCACATTTGGAATAAAACACTTACATCACACATCTGGATATCCATACAGCCCATCTAGTTTGCCTGTGTCCATTTATGCCCATATATCTGATGACATTGGGACACTGATCTCCATATATGGGCATAAAACTTATGTTAATTAGTAAAGCCTGGGGATCTCCATATATGGGCATGAGGGGTACCCTAAAAGGGCATCATCTGGGAATAGCAAATATAGTTATCCTAGAAAGTGAAAATCTTACATCAAAGGCCATAACTACCTACCTACCACCATACTGCATTCCTCATTAAACTACCTACCAGTAAGATGCCTATAGGGAGAAAAGCAAAGGGCGAGGTTGCACCATTTCTTGGTCTTCTGGCCAGTGATGTATATCGGACCATTTAACCATATATGGAGACATCTGGTACCCAAAGATATTCACAGATATGGGCTTAATATTGATGACATAAGGGATCTCCATATATGGGCGTAAAAGGGATTTGGTTCCCCTGGCATCACAGGGATCTCCATATATGGGCATAAAATGGATTTGGTTACCCTGGCAACACGGGGATCTCCATATCTCCATATATGGGCATAAAAGGGATTTGGTTCCCCTGGCATCACAGGGATCTCCATATATGGGCATAAAAGGGATTTGGTTCCCCTGACATTACAGTGATGTCAGTGGCTGGTTCTACAGAGGGGATCTCCATTTATGGGCATAAAAGGGAATGTATGTATGATGATGTCAGATATCATAGACGTCATAGGACTTTCACATAACGAATAACTGAGTAAGCATGTAAACCCGTAAAATCTATATTTGGGCATGGCTGATTTATGACCTCATCATGATGACACGAGCAAACACAGCTGAATTGTATAAATGATCAGTGCAGAAACCAACAGAAGTATTTGACCAAGACTCTTCGATTTAAACATCATAAACCGTAAAAAAGTGTACACGTCCAGATGGAGTCAGCATGTGCCGTTTCACAATCATCCAGAAATAGTGAAATCCACAAGCTTGCAGATATATCGTCACTGTCTTTTTAGCCCTGTTTAAAACTGTCGCACAAAAAGAGTGAATCTGTTTGCCCTCCAAGTCCAACTCTCTCTCTCTCTCTCTCTCTCTCTCTCTCTCTCTCTCTCTCTCTCTTCTCTCTCTCTCTCTCTCTCTCTCTCTCTCTCTCTCTCTCTCTCTCTCTCTCTCTCTCTCTCTATCTATCTATCTATCTATCTATCTATCTATACATCTCTCTGTCTCTCTCTCCAGTTTCCACAGGGAGGGCTACACGGTGCAGGTGAACGTCAACGACC
Organism: Nannobrachium achirus; assembly: GCF_963921795.1. Classification (NCBI taxonomy): domain Eukaryota; kingdom Metazoa; phylum Chordata; class Actinopteri; order Myctophiformes; family Myctophidae; genus Nannobrachium; species Nannobrachium achirus. Next base: position 17,144,670 of record NC_137811.1, on the reverse strand, counting down.
ACCTGGACGTCTACTGCCCGCACTACAACGACAGCTAGTGCATGGTGGGCATGGGCGAGCAGTATATCCTCTACATGGTCAGCTACCGTGGCTACCGCACCTGCGACCCACAGCTGGGCTTCAAGCGCCCCACCCGCCCATCAAGTTCTCCGAGAAGTTCCAGTGCTACAGCGCCTTCTCGCTGGGCTACGAGTTCCACGTGGGAGTACTACTACATCTCTGTGAGTACTAGTATTACCGTTAGTACTGCTATTACCAGCACAGCTGCCTTGTGGTTAGACTCTAACCGTCAGTCCGCCCTGAGATTGGGGGGTTGGGGTTCGATTACCTGCCCGGCCGGGTCATACTTAACTCTTTTACTGCCACAGAATTGAACAAAAAGCTCAATCCACTGCCAGCTAAATTGAGAATTGTCGCTCATCTTTGAAGGCCTACTGGAGAAATTTGGTTTCGACTATAAAGACAACAATTATATGGCAACGAAGAATAGAATGTCTACTTTGCAACAGAAAAAGATTTCGAGTTTTTATCTTGTTCTGTTCATTAGCTAGAAGCTGCAGAATGTGGCCTAAAAACAGCTCTTTGAGAACATAAAGCTGAGAAAAATGCATTTTTGTGAAGAATACATTTTCAGGCAGAAATCTCTCTTTAGCCTTTTATTGTTGGCTTCAGTAACATCACACCTATGATCAGTGGTTGTTTACAAACAAATTCAAAAAAATAAAAACAAGAAAAAGTGTCTTTTTACACACTTTTAGTGTGTAAGAGAAGTAAGAGCAGTAGTAAGAGCAGTGCAGAACATTGACACAGTGACATGAGCTTCAGCCTGAATCCTGCTTCAGCTTTCAGGGTTCTCTTTATCTCACTGTGACACTACTGTGACACTACATGTCTACAGTACAGAGTGTATATGTGTGTGTGCGTGCGTGCGTGCGTGCGTGCGTGTCATTCAGCCTGCACAGGGCCTGGGGCTCCATTCTGTTTCACTCCAGCCAGGCTCCTCCGGAAGGGCTCCACCGGGTCTGCTGAACTCGTACACGAGCCCATGGTCGATCTGTAAATTATACAAATACATAATTACTATAAAATACATGAAAAATAGTACACCTTCAAGCTCACAACGCGTCACAGCAGAATGCGTGGAGGTTGGGGGCCTACTATTTTCATCAAAAGGCCGTTTTAGAAATGTCAACCCCTGCCTCTCTAACATTCTATGCACTTCCTGCTTACCACACAAATATATATATATATATATATATATATATATATATAGTAATTATGTAAAAACAGCATTCATGGTCTGGAGAGGGCACTTTTTACAGATGGATAAAAGGGCAGGGGCTCAAGCCCCCTTTGATGTCTATGTGAGCATGTGCATGGTGCTAAGTCTGATTTACAGAAAAAAGTTTGTTTTTCCACGATGTGGAAATGAAGAAGTAGGCTCATCATCATCGTCGACTCATCATCTAAAATCATAGCCAGGAAAATATCAAATAGTTTATATCTAAACAAATCAATTTACAATTTTGACATTTAGCAAATGACTTACAATAAGTTCATATATAACATAAAATGCAGTTATAGTAAATAGTTACCATGCATTTACTGTCACAGTGAAATTCCCTTTATACCCTGTATACCTATATAAAATGTCACAATGCAACATAGCTCTGTTTACACAAAGCTGTACTCCCTCCAACTGTATATGTTCCCCATTTTCAACAATTTTTATTTGTAACACTTGCTTTGGCAATGTAAACGTATGTTTTCTCATGCCAATAAAGCTCCTTTGAATTGAACTGAAAAGCTACATCCTCAGCTACTGATGATGATGATGATGATGATGATGATGATGATAAAAAGAAACCTCTCCCTCTCTCTCACACACACACGCATCGTACGCACGCACACACAAACTAAGCCAATAAATCCTAAATTCCCATCAAATAATCCTAGTAGGCTGTGCAGTGCACGTACACTACACGCGGTACGTGCACGCGCGTGATAGGAACTCCACGTGTGTCCTGAGTAGCGACAAAAACAAACCAAGCACGTGGATCCTAACTGCTTGGATCAAGTTACTGATCCGGTCCGGATACGGAAACATTTCTTGCATGTATGTGTACGTGTAAATAGCCGGATGCAGTAGGCGGGCTCTAGACCGGATCCCAATGTCGGAGTGGCAACACGTCGCAATGGAAAACCGTTACCCTATCTCACTGATCACTGACCATCCCCCCATCCCAGGCTTCCAGTTCCACACGGATGCTCTGTTATCACACAGTATACAACTATATACAGTATACAACTATACAATACATACATGCACTGGATTGGAAGTCTTACTTTGGACAGTAGAATCGTGGCCTCTGTTCTCCGAGGGGTCTCTACGCGGAAGCCATTCTTCATTGGCCAAATCGCCCAGTTCGTCTGTCTCTTCGCGGCGGTGGCGGCGGTACATGGGTCTCTGCTGCTGCGGCGATGTGAGCCCCCGGGCGGGGGGATCCATCCTACACGGGGGTCGAGCTCCGTCGGGATCGGTTTCCACAATATCACGAGGCTCTTGATCCACTTCTGGACCCCGGTTCTTCGCGACTGGCACCATCTTCAATCTTTTTATCTTCAATACCAACGGCTACAGTGATCTTTTTCTCTTCTTCATCATCATCATCATCATGATCATCATCACGACCACCACCACCATTCGTGGGCGCTGCCTGGTCCTGAGTCACCAACGCGGGTAGGTTTGTAATCCTAATTCTAACAAAGTTTGTTTCTATCCGTGGATCTGCTCTGCTGCTGGCTGCTGCTCCGGCCAGGGGGGGAGGGTCGCACTTCGGCGGAATGATACCAGCAAGTTGAGGCTGAGTTGGCCTAATACATCTCAATATTCTAGTACTGCTAAATACTACTACCTACTACAATTACTATACTACTAATACTATAAAACAACTGATTTCCGACAAAATGATCGCTTTTACCAACGTTTCTCTCTCTCTTTCTCTACTAACAGCCCGATGCATAAAACAATATAGTCCCTCAAGGCTGCTAGCAGCTAGCAGTGGCGTCAGTTCAGAACAAGCTAAGGTATGGCAACATGACTGGTGTCTGGTGAAGACACCAGTCATGTTGCCATACCTTAGCAACAGGCACGATGAAAAGTACATTTTTATTATTTCCCCCTGTCAAGGTATGGCAGCTGCATACCCCTGCCATACGCAATTGACGCCCCTGGCAGCTAGGCAGGCAGAGTCGCTCTGGGCAGGCGGAGCCAGGACAGTCTGTTTACTTTTTTTTTTTATGAACGGTTTCCGGCTGTCCTCAAAACGACACAGACGACCAATTATGCATTCAAAAGTTGCGCAAGGACGTCTTTTATCATAATCCATAAAAAACATCAAACGAACGAACGGCCGTATTGGCCCTACTCGACCTCAAGAATTGGGGCGAACAGGAACGTTCAAAGCAGTATAAGAGTTAAGATACAGTGCCTACTTCTCCAAAGTGAGTGACACCCAAAGCATCAACACTAGAGGGAGCGATTACCCAAATATAGAACAAACATGGGATAATTCTCATTCTACAACTCTACTCTACCACCAGGATGTGGAATCATGCCCTGACACCATCAATCCAAAAAAAGAAGGAAAAAAAAAAAGAAAAAAGAAAAATGCAATCACAGGTTTCTTTCAAAACTGGCCTGAAAGATCAAGAGAAAAATCAGGAGGTATAAATGCAATTTCTGTCATAAATGCTGTCATTCACTGCCACTGTTTTCCCTTTTCTCCTTTTCTCCTTTTTATGTAGTAGGCTAGTATTGTATTTGTTGAAGACATGTATTTTTGTGTTGTTTTTGTGTTGATTGTGTTAATATGCTATGTTGATGAATTGTATACATACTGTAGGACCACAATGGAAACAAGTCCCCAGGACCTTTTTTGTGTTATTGTGTCCTTTTAGCCTTAATGTCTGGGTCTATACCAAAATATATAATAATACAATAAATAAATAAATAATAATAACTACTCATATTAGCACTACTATTACAACTACTACTACTACTGCCATTACCACTACTACTATATCTTCACTGTCCGGCGGAAACTTCATAAATCCAAAGCCGTTACTTTTCAGAAAATGGAAAAAAAATGTAGGGGGGAGAGCGGCCTCATTTGTAACACTTCATAATTGTAACAAGCACATTACCTCTTGATTGGTCAATGCCATCATGACATCATCGCATCAGTATGCGACCAGTGTCCAGGAAGTAAGAATTATTTGTATCCAGCCTAGACTGAGTTATTGCAGAAAAACTGGTATTTCTCAAAATACGTAAATCTGCAAATCTTTTCTTTAATGTTGCTGAGATAAAATCTAGATGGCTGACTGCATGTATCTGTTCTTCATTTGTTTACATCGTTTTAACATTAGTTCTGTTCTGTAGGCAACGTCAAAGCAGGGGTGCCAAAACTTTTTAATTAACACAATTTAACATGATAATGTCATATTGACATATTTGACATATTGGCCAATATTGTGTTCAGTCAGCTGACATTCAATTACAGTGTATTTTAAGTCAGATTAGGGATGTACGTATAATGTGTTGCATTGATCAAACTTGCTATTTGTTTAGGTAATCAATGTATTTTCCCATGGAATTCATTCAAATGCTCGAACTGGTACATCTGTTAATATTTAATATTTTCTTTGCACATGATATAGGATCTTATCACATCCTTGGTATGAAAACAATAAAACAGTTTCTTGAATGAAATGTAATTGATTTAAACTAAAAACAATGTGTTTAATGCAGTTCTTTAGCTGTTACATTTGTAAATCATGCTGTTACAATTAATCCCATGCAGGCTTCAAATGTAACTTCGGAACAGTGTCCACTTTCGGTTTAA
>NC_137811.1:17067263-17137263 GCF_963921795.1 Nannobrachium achirus | reverse complement strand
TATTATTATCTCTAAAGTTTTAGAACACCCACTCTGTTCATTTCAGCTCCCAAAGCCTTTTCTTTATATGTGTTCTACTGAGCCCTGGTGGCCGTAACCGGGGCTGTTTTTCCCGGCAAAATTACGTCATATGCATCATTCTGTACACGTGTCTCCCTACCGGCCAATCAAAGCCCAGATCATACACTGCCGAGCTCTTCAGGAAATACACTGCAGTGTTTACAATGGGCTAGGAGTCTAGCATGTATCTCCCCAACCGAGGCTCGTAGAGGGACACGAAAGACCTCTATGGATAGGTCTCGGCGAGGCGAGGCGGACGCGGTGGTCTGAAGGCCCGGTCCGCGGCGAAAAACAGACAGAAAAGCAGACGCGACCGCGGTTTGCTATACCGCTACTGACCACTAGTTGAGCAACTTACACAGTATAGCTTTAACTCTGAGAATGTACACATGGGACCAAATGGACCCGCAAGGGTCATTTGGTTCCATTTGTACACTCTCAGAGTTACAGACCTGTTATAGTCATTCAGGACTAGCTCTTTATGTGTGACAAATGTCCACCAGAAGCCAACATTCATACATAATGCAGAGAATATCAAGTCGACGAGCTTATCGATTGATCAACAATTTTCAGTGTGCGTAGGAGCAGGCAGTCAATGCATGACAAAATACAAATACACTGTCTTCACTTACAGCCAAAAAGATTTAATGGAAATACAGAGTTTCGGTCGCACTAACCTTTAGCAAGTAGGAGATACCCATGCCCCCAAATAATCTGTTATATTATCAAATAACACAGTAACTCCCGTACCCGACTGTCTGGATTTCAAATCCAACCGTTGATTGCAAACCCCGACTTAAGTCGGGATGTAGCGTTTCCTATTGTAAACCGTAACGTGCGGTCTGTGGCATCCGGCACGGATGCAAAAACTCAAATTCCCATAATCCTTCGGGAGATGACCGGGTCAGGAAATGAAAAACTCTGTTTACAGCAACGGATTCAGTGCTGTGTTCTACCTGTAACACACGTATACAGCGTCTGCTGTCGGAAATAAAAATATGAATAGCGTCTGCCCTCGTGAACCTTTCAAAGTAGCGTATTTGATAGGCATTATGCACTGGTGTATGCCCTGGCCACACGAATAGCTGTGGATCATAGATTATAATATGCCCTCAAAAAAAGTCTAGAACACACCACTGAACGGATTGCTGTGAAGGCAAATTGATTAATCTTGTAATGTATCTCCGTGTCCTTGTTTAAAACAAGTCCTTATATGGACTTATATGGGGGTTTAAGTGGCTAATGTGTTCATTATTAAATAACAATGCATTTCTTTTTTCTTTAACACCGTGATACCGATAAATAATAAAACGTATTCTAGGCTAGTTCCAATTAATCCAAGCTTGGAACACTATCGATTTGACTGATGCATGAGAATAAACACACTCTGAAAACTCACTTATAATCAAAACAGATGTCGGGATGATCGGGAAACCTCTGACATAAGACAATCAATCTATTTAGGAGAAACTCATTTGGTTCGGGTAATGGGGTTCATGTTGAGACGTTATTATTATTATGTCTTGTGGAACAGAAACTGGGAGGGGATTGTGACAGGTTTACGAGGTTATGGTTTGTGAACGCAAGGTTGTCAGGTGTGGTTGTACTGAACATAATGTCATGACAACAACCACCAACCAACACATACATGTTTATCAGCTGAGACTGGAACACACACTGCGTGCGTGCGTGCGTGCGTGCGTGCGTGCGTGCGTGCGTGCGTGCGTGAGAGAGAGAGACGCGCACACACACACACACACACACACACACACACACACACACACACACACACACACACACACACACACACACACACACACACACACACACACACACACACATACACACACACACACACACACACACACACACACACACACACACACACACACATTAGTGTGTCGAAACGGTCCTGCAACCCGAGAGTTCAAGTTCAACTTCTATCCCATTTTAAGCCCCTGAGTGTGTTTCATTCGCACAAGAAAGTAGACGACAGTTCTCTAAAGAAGCACACGCTCCTCTATGACCTCTTGAGCCCGGCTCCATTCCTGCATTTACCATTTTCTGGAAGCGTAATAAGAAAAACGGGCTGAGCTATAAAACGTCACATTGCACTCGCATCGGTGTGCAAAGGGGCCTTAAGAACCACTAAACCTCATCTCAGTGTGTCATTAAGCACCGAGTCTGACACTTAAACAATGTTATTTTTCATTATCTTGTCTTTTAGTGACTTTGAAAGGGTGATACTGTCTTTTATTACAACTCGCCCTGACTACCGCATTGGCCTCTATGCCGGCATCACTCAAGCTACCTTCTCTCGACTCGACTGCAGCATTTTATATATAAAAATAAAATAAAAATATATCTCCTCACAACGGTGACTGAATGTAAACAAGAGAATGGGAGGAACAGTGTGGTTTAGAAGAGAGTGGTGTCACGCTTTGATCTCGCCGCAGACCAGAAGTGGCGTCGCATGGAGCCTATTCTCATTCTTAGCGAGCCTCTGCTGCTCTTCAGCCCCCTCTGCCCCCATTATAACCGAGGCATTTTCACTCGCTGGTAGACTAAATCACATCTTTTTCCCGTTTTAAACTCATTCACGGGCCTCTCCAAGGTAGACAACATTATTAAAAGGAGGAAAAAGACGTGATTTAGTCTACTTACCAGCGAGTGAAAATGCCTCGTTTATAATGGGGCAGACGGGGCTGAAGAGCAGCAAAGGCTCGCTAAGAATGAGAACAGGCTCCAGTAAGCTAGGCTAAGCTAGCTACTTCCATAGCTTTCCACGCTTACAATGGGATTCAACGTAAACTGTGTCATAACTCTCTCCATTCTACGGGTCTGGGGCAGAAGTGTGTGAGCGGTCTATCTGACAGTAGCCATGTTTCCATAAGCTTATTCGAAAATAGGAAGCGAATTATCAGAAATTTGCATTAAGACAAAGCGAATTTAGCCTGTTTCCATTTTGGGTGTCATTCGAATTAGCGACGGTCGCATCAGGCTGATTTTTTCAGACCGAACCGAGATGTGAGCACTGCACTTCTGACTGCTGTGACTCGATTGCTGCACAGTGCACACTCATCTTGCAAGTTTCAGCGTCCTCTGGAATGTGGCCAATCTGCAAGCTCACAACGTGGCGGGGAGACACAGATGCGAGCTGCTGTGAGCTTGTAGATCGGCCACTTTTGGCACACAACACGGTGTAATGAGGAAGGGTTAGCCACGGATGGCTTGACTCATGGGAGGTGAAAACGGGAGGAGTTTACACACGGTCCGTGTCACTCGGTGTGTAACAAACAACTGGTCTGTTTTGTGGGCTAACGCTATACAATGGACGTTAAGCGGCAGGGGAAAGTGTTAAGTTGGAGGACGATATGGACCCAAAACGTCATAATTTATTCACATTTATTGTCTGACCCATTTCCATTCTCCAATGCACATTTAGTTTATTCGATAAAGCCTCAAAATCCACCTCCTCCAAGCGGATAAAAGTTTTTGCGGATAATGATTTATTTATTCGAATTTTGAAGTGTTTCCATAAAAAGATTTAAGCGCAAAAGGCTTAAATGCGCATTAAAGGAGTAGTTCACCCCAAAATGACTTTTTTTCTATTGATTACTCATGTCATGGAGAGTAGAGTTCAATAATATTTTTTGGTTTTTGTCACATTCCTAAGACAAAAATTTGATTTGAGTAAATTTACCCCCATTGATTCCGGATGGTGACCCGTTTAGAAACGGGTCACTATCCGGAATGAATGGGGGTAAATTAATCACATTATTGTCTTAGGAATGCGACAAAAACCAAAAAATATTATTGAACTCTAGTCTCCATGGCATGAGTAATCAATAGAAAAAAAGTCATTTTGGGGGTGAACTACTCCTTTAAGAGGCTTTATGGAAACGCCACTAGTGTGTCACTGCTGGACATTTCGATAGGCCGACGTCCCACAGCCCGTCCTGCGGTTAGGGTTAGGATTTATAATGAGCTGTTGATGTTTGAATAGGCAAATTAATGCTCTCGTGCCCTGGCCTATTAGTGGCACCTTTAGAAACTGAATCAAAGTTGTAGTTGCACTGCTTCTAAATGGCCACCAGATGGTGGCCTCATAAAATAATAGTGTGATGATGTGGTACTATGAGTAGACTATGCATGGCAGGAGCCTCCAACCAACTTGAGTTCTACCTCTGTGGTCTCAGTTGTAGCTCAAAAACTGTGCAACCAGCAACCACATCATGTCAGGCATCTTAAATATTTTATAATTAAAGTTGGATTGGATTACTTTGTATGACATAAGCCCCCCCCTCCCTCTCTCTCTCTCTCTCTCTCTCTCTCTCTCTCTCTCTCTCTCTCTCTCTCTCTCTCTCTCCCTCCCCAGATGACTTCAATGAGTTCAATCCCTTCAAGTTAGGAGAGGAGAGGAGAGGAGAGGAGAGGAGAGGAGAGGAGAGGAGAGGAGAGGAGAGGAGAGGAGAGGAGAGAATTCCACTCAGAACAAATAGGAGGAACAAGACTCTGGAAAACATTATCAAGCATTTTTGAGTCAGAGGTTATGGGGGTCATGAGTGCATGGGTTAAAGCGGTTAAAATAAAGCGAATGAAACTTGTATTTACGGGCTGCCTTTAAATTGATCCATTTGTTCTCTGAGAGTGTACATTTGTAGCTTGGACAAGTAAGGATTTGTTTCATCATTATTGTCTCCACCAGCCGAAATGCATGGGGAGAGACTATGTTTTCGTCTCCGTCTGTCCGTCCGTGTGTGTGTCCGTGTGTCCGTCCATCCAGTTTGTTACTAGCTAATCTCCGGCACCGTTGACCCAGTCGCTGCCAAACTGTGCACACACACTCCCTGGATGCCAATTCAGAACTTCTGCCCCACATTTTTCACATGGGCCTGTTAATAGCACCACCAGGAGGCCGATTTTCGCAAAACTAACTTTTGGCCAGTAATACTACAGATTTTGTCCAAAAGTCGGTATAGTATCTCCACAGTCATGTGATCGACATGGACCTGTCCGATTTTCCATATTTCATCCTGATTGGCTAAAACTGGCTTCCAAAGTTTGCAGGATTGGTCCGTTTTGAATAAAATGCCTGAAATTATGAACGCAGTGTGCAATTTTGTTGACATTGTGCATGCACATTCCCAATAGGCTGAGGAATAAATGCCACTTTACACATTTCAAATCAGCCTCATGGTGGCGCTATAACAGGCCGATTTGTGATCAGTGTACACACACATTCAAACACATTTTTTTCCTTTTATTCATTGAGCTTATATCCAAAAATCATGCAAATCAGTACACAGTATCTCTATAGTAACGTGATCAAGACGGCTCTGTCCAATATTTCATATTCCATCCTAATTGGCTTCCAAAGTTTGCACTCTTTCAAAAGTTGCTTAGACACTAAAGTAAGTGTGTGTGTGTGTGTGTGTGTGTGTGTGTGTGTGTGTGTGTGTGTGTGTGTGTGTGTGTGTGTGTGTGTGTGTGTGTGTGTGTGTGTGTGTGTGCTTGTGTGCCTGTGAGAGAGAGCGTGCGTGTGCAAGACACCAGTCATGTTGCCATACCTTAGCTTTTGCTGAACTGATGGCACTGCTCTCTCTCTCTCTCTCAATTTTGTCTTCTTTCCACCTCTGCTTCCATAGACAGACCGACAGACACTGTACACATGCATAAGAGACAGTAGAGATGGTGTGAGTCGAGAGCAGAGGTTTGGAACACCTGGAAGGAAGAGAAAGCCACCTGGATCCAGACTGTTGTGAGTCACCATCTCCGTGTCTGTCTCACATCTGCACACCTCCTTCAACAAAGACCACACAGTTACAACAGACCCAGAGACAGACAGCGGTCTAGACGCTTATACGACAGTGGTTTTCAGTCGTTTCAGGCTGTGACAAAATAATCATATTTGAACTTGGGACCCCCAACCTGATTGGCACTTGGAATGTAGGAGTTGAGGCATTACATTTTCGTTTCCACAGATAAATTGACGATCTATACCGTACAAGCTCTGGCCTCTCATGTTATTTGACAATTTGGCCAATGTTTAACCAGTTTTTATAGTATAGTTTTGATGCAGTAATGGGCTTTTCTTTCTTTTTGAGGTATTAAAATGGTCTTAAATTGTCACTTGTCACTTATAAGGACACATTCAAATATCTGACAATGTATAAAGTCACCGTACCAACTTTGATGAGGCAGTATTGACAGCAGAGATAGGCATTCATGGATAGAGATAGGCCTATATCTATCCATGAAGTCGTTTCATGAAACCAATGGTAGCCTACATACGTTACCATGGTGATTATAGTCTGCTCCAGATCAGGCAAACAGCCAGGTTTAACTCATCCTGTTGCCGTTGGCCTTTACTGAAGCAATAAGCCACAAGAGGCGAGTGGTTACCTGGTATTTTACACCGGCTGAGAGGCGTAGGGAGACACGAGGCGCAGCCGAGTGTCTCCAACCCTCTCAGCCGGTATAAAATACAGGCAACCACAAGCCTCGCGTGGCTTATTGCTTTTCTAAGACGGTTACAATATGGCAACATGAAAAATCATAGACATGTATCAATTAAAACTGTTCTATTTCACTAATAATTCTGCAAGAAAGTAGTCCCCAGCTACAAGAAAGTAGTTCCCGGTCAGGCTGCAGAAACAACAAACCTGTTACTTGCAATCAAGTTCTCTAGTCTAGCTTGGCAACACTGTGGAAAGAAATAACGCACCTGGGTTTGATATAAACTGATTAAAGGTGTGGGTCATAGTATCGTCATACCACAGCAATTAAAGGGAAACCAGCCAATCAGAATCAAGGAATGGAACTAGCCGTTTTAGAATGCTCATTAGGCAGTCAATCTAATCCCAACCAATGACTTTTTTCCATTTGTATTCCTTCTTATAGATGTAGCCTAAGTATATGTTTTTATTAGCCTACATTAAAATAAAACAGGTAAGCCCCATACAGTATTATACTTAATTGTACAATGATAGGATTTTCAAGTGTTGTGACTTATGAGCTTAGAGCAAAATGATAATAAAAGAAAACTGGATTTATCTTTCATCCTGAATGATGTAATAATTCCTTTGTGAAATGGGCCAGGGCATGGCATTAAAGGCCTAGTATGTAACTTTGCCCTGTGTTTATGACAAAACAATCTCTGCTGTCGGTAAGAAACCAGCTATGCTCAAAATATTAACTTTTCAGGAAATGGCAAAATAAATAAAAACTGAAAACATGGTTTTAGAACGGCGCAATACTGCACAAAAGTCAGTATGATGACTTTATACATTGTCAGATACTTGAATGTGGCCTTATATTATTATCACTTTGCCCAAATAGGCTATACAGCTACTGCACAAGGTGGAGTTAGGAGGTTTGACGACAGTTTGAGGATCCAGTGGAGTTAGGAGGTTTAGTCAGAAGCACCTTTTTTATCATTTTCATTGGTTCAATAAAACCCACCCACAGTCATAAAGGAGGTTCAATAGCACTGATTTATATATACCGGTATTCGTTAAATTGAGATAGCTGATTTCTGCCTACGACAGTGGTTCTAATTTTCTTTTCCTTTTTTTTTAGATTTTTTGGTGGCTTTTATGCCTTTATTGATAGGACAGTATACTAGACTGACAGGAAATGGGATCCAGCAACGGTCGTTGGGATGGAGATGCGAACGCGCTACACACTGCCAGGCATCAGAGCCTATGTGGTATGCGCCTGGACCGCTAGGCCAGCGGGAACCCCGTTCTCAATTTCTCAAGCTTTTCAGGCCATGACCCCCCAAAATAATCATATCGTCACTGTCGGGCAGAAACCTCGTATCTCCAAGTTTCAAATTTGTACTTTTAAAGCCCTGCTTCATCATACAAGGCCGTTGCACAAAAGTAGTGAAAACAGACGATCTACAAGCACACAACGCCTCGCGGTGAGAGGGGTTGTGTGCTTGTAGATCTGCTGTTTTCACTAATTCATTTTTAAAATGATAAATACAAAAGGAACGGTCTTGGACATACAAGGTTTCCACCCGACAACGGCGATATATGAACTGGGTTCCACAGATAAATATTGTGAAAAGATATTGTGTCAATCTCATGGTCTATGATGTCACATCTATGATATGTCAGTCATCTCCATATTTGGGAAAAGTTACAATTTTAATTAAAGTCAATGGAGAACATTTATTCACAAATATATGTATATAAATTAAACTATAAGCCTATGTAACATATCTCAGCAAGATGCAAGGAATTGATGAAGTTGGTCGATTTTACATAATTATGGCGCAAGTGTGTGCCACCAAAACTGTGGGACGAGTAGCTGCGGTAGAATTAAGTGTATCTAGGAAGGGAAAGATGGAATAAAGTCAGACAAGTACTACACTCTGGACCTGGCAACTACGTGCCTAACATGCTATCCAAGTTACATTTTGCCTTTGCATAAGCCTGCAAGACCCTGAGGCTAGGGCAAGTGCTACGGCAAGTGCGCTACATGCCAAAGTGGAAGAAGCGAGTCTTCAGGTGGAAGAAGGGAGATTGGGAGTGAGCCTGCAGTTCAAGACAGAAGGGTTCTAGAAGAGTCTGGGACGAGTGAGTTGTCCCGGATGTTTTAGTGAAGGTTAGCTGATCTGAGTCGTAGGGTTGGATGAGGCTTTGACGATATTCCATATATTCAAGATATCCCACTCTACTCCAGTGGCTGATACATTTTTGGTGTAGAATAAATACATATAATATATCGTTTTGTTATGTAAACATAAGGCAAGGTCAGACACTATGCCTTTATTGCCAAAATATTGAGGAACAAAATACTCAAAACTAGAAGCAGTGCTCTTCCGAGCACAGGTCTCCACCAGGCCATACAAATTGGCCTGTTATAGCGCCACCATGAGGCTGATTTGAAAAATGTGGGGCAGAGGTTCTAGATCAGGGGTGCCCACACTTTGTTGACGTGAGATCTACTTTTAAAATGACTATCTCAACATGATCTACCCATTCACAATGTTGCCATTTTCCGTCTTGTTGACGTTGATCATGCTCCTGCTGAATCCATCACAGCTGAGAGTGTCCACGTTCCACGGCGTCATCTTCTCCTCCAGCTGGTGCGCTGCTAGTTTCTTCTCCCACTCCTGATGCTCTTGCTTCAGCCTCTCCAATTCCTCGACCCGTGCCTTGCTTGACTTTGTACCCCGGTGGCGGCGGCTGGCGGGGCCGGCAGCGAGCTCCTGTGCGTCTGCCAGCTTACGCTTGGACTCGGTGAGTGCCTTCTGCAACTCCTCACCCGTCTTCTGGAGTTCTTCCCTTCGCTTCACGCGCGCCTGGTGTCTCCATCTGAAAAGGCTGGCCGTGTCGACGTTGGGATGTGTGTCGTCTTCGTCGTCCGAAACCTCGATGTGGTCCCACACGCTGTAGTCTATTCTGGACATGATGCTAGTAAAGCTGCTATCGCGTTAGCTTCCGAGGTTGTTATGTTCGTATATAGTGTTTATCGGTGGCAACAAACACCATATGAAAAGTAACTCACGATCCAGATCTGTCTGTCCCTTTATAGGCTGTCTGTTCCTCCCACATGTCATCATTGATTGTGACATCATTGTGACCAGATATGGAGAAAGAAAAATAAATAAAATATAAATAGAATATGGAGAAGAAAATAAAATAGAATAAAAAATAAATACAAAACATACTGTCTTTTTTATGAGTTCATAATAAATAAATTGTAAGTGTAGTTTATTTAAATCTATAATTAATATTATAGACTTTCATGTTTTTGGATATGTAAGACTGTGGTAGTGAAATGTTCTGTATTCTTATATGTGGTTTTCTTGACCAAATTACTAAATATATAGGTCTGACATGCTCTTTGAAATATAAGGTCAATTATATCTGGATACGTCTCAGTACAATCTATTATGTATTCAGTAGTACAACCTAATAGGATTTGAGCTGTGTCCTCAAAGCAAGTCACCCATAAACATATGTCAGATTGCTTTATTAAAACTGAAAGTAAAAGTGCTGTTCTAAAATAATAATACTCCTTATTACATTCAGTACAAAGATAATTACCATTAACTAATGGAGAAACGTTCATATTACATTCGAGAGAAGGACAACATTTATAAATGTATATGTCTTGCTTAATCTTCATCACTTCTGCAACACAAGAATAGATCTCTATATTCTGTGTTGTTGGTCCGTTTTTCATTTGTGCTAATGATTTTACATTTGCTTTTGCAACTGAAATAGGTGACCATTTCTGTCTTAAAGCCTCATTGGAAGGATGGTCCGAGTTTGACATAAGGTCGTTCATGTTGCTCTCGGCCTCCGTGAACTCCATCTCGTCCAGCTCCTGGATGGATGTGCTGTTGCCGATGAAGGTAGAGGCCATCTTGAGGCTGCATAGCGGGACGTCGCACACGGCCATCTTCCTGTCGAATATCTGATGGATCACCTGTGGCACGGTGAGCTGTATGTACTGCTGGCTCCCGCGGCTGGTGAGCGGCGCGAAGCTCAGCAGGAAAAAGTGCAGGCGGGGGGAGCAGATGTTGTAGAGCGCCTTGTTGTCCATGCAAAAGGTCTCGTCCGTGTTCTCCACCAGTTGGTGCATGGTGACACCGCTCATGTTGGCCGACACTAGGTATTTGAGGTTCTCCACCAGTTGGTGCACGGACAGCGTGGCATTGTAGGGCTCCACCACCATGTCGGACACCTTGGGCGAGGGCGACACGCTGAAGTTGTTCATGATGTGGTCGGGGTACTCCTCGTGGATCTTGCTGTAGGTGGGTGTGGTGAGCTTGAGTGTGCGGAAGCAGATGTTGTAGAGCGCCTCGTTGTCCATGTAGAAGGTCTTGTCTGTGTTCTCCACCAGTTGGTGCACGGACAGCGTGCACCAACTGGTGTTTTGTAGGAATTTGAATGCTATGTCTGTGCGCAACATAGCTTGCACATTCAGTGGCGATTTGATTATGCCTGCATTCACCTTGTGACTTTGGAATGTTTGACCACGGCTTTGTCGTAGGGAAAGTTGAACTTGATCTCTGACTTGTTGTGCTTCTACTATGTACTGAGCTGTCAGGAGATAGTCTATGTCTTTAGCAAAACGGCCATCCACATGCAAAAGTTGTTGGTGAAAATATTTTCTCAGTGTGATATGTTTAGGTCTTTCTGTTTTTAAACCACCGCGTCCATAAGGGTACTTTGAGGGGTTTGCCAACTCTTCAAACTTGTCATCTTGGTAGAAAGCGCGTGGTCTTTGGTGTTCCGCAGGAGCAACTGAATATATTGAGTCTGCATCTAAAAAATGCTCTTCTTGAAGCAAAGTGTCATATGGGAGTCCTCGTAGTTGACTGGTTTGTTCAAATGCTTTTCTGTCTTCTTCATCTTCAATGTCTTGAATAGTTTCAGTACTTGATTGCTGTGTTTGCTCTGTGTCGATTGTGTCATGTGGGAGTCCTGCTAGTTGACAGGTTTGTTGAAATGCTTTTGTGTCTTCTTCATTTGGATTGTCTTGAACATTGTCGGTTGTTGATTGCTGTGTTAGATGGGGGTCAATTTGCTCCAATGCTACATAATGTATTTGAGCAAGGTGGCCAATTGTGACAGTATTAAGACTTCGGCCTTGTTGTGGGGTCAATTCAACTGTATAGTCCTGCTCTGTGTCACTGTTGTAGATGAGTATGTTGATGTTTAGCATGTTTGCCACTGCATTTACTGCAAGGTTGTCAGCCCAATCACCATTGCGTATCTTCTCGATGAGCAAAGTCATTTCCTGCTGTTGTTGAAATATAAAGTCAAGTGAATTGATTGGCTGTGCTTCAGCATTGGGCAGTTCAAGGAATTGCATGTAATGTTGCTGTACATTTGGGTCTTCTAGAAAGGTAACCAACTGTGTGCGTATGTCAGCACCTCTGATAGTTAGTATACCTGCTTTTTCAAGTGTTGTTGCTACAGCATGGTAAAAACAATTCCCATCATCAGGAACATCGTAGATAGTCAAGTCATTGTGCTTAACATAATCCGCCAATCTCTTGTACAAATTGCCCAAATTGGGTGTAAATGCAGTTGCGCTGATATTTGCATTGTTTTTTGGGTAATTCTGTTGTGGTGATGTCATGGCTTCCCACAATTCAGTATTGTCTTGGAGCCAGCGATCCTCCCAGTCCTCACAGATGTCAATGTCACTGTACAGAGTATTGTGTTGCTTTAGCCAGCATAGAGCTTCAAGTACCTTCTTGGGACGCACAAACTCATGTATGTAGTGCCCCTCGTAAGCAAGTTTGCGTTTTAGTTTCAGGGCAACAACTTCAGCAGTGTCAGGGAGTCTTGGCAGCAACTTGATAATAGTGTTTAGGTTAGATGGTACATTGACTGCATTACCGTGGATTGCCTTCTGTCTGCCTCTTGGCAAGCCAACCAGTTTCATGAAGGCAATACGTTGACTTATTAACCTTTCTTCTAATTGGTGTAAGTCCTGTAATTCTGGGGGAATGGCGTCCAGTAGTAAGTTGTTTGCCCAAGCTTGTGTGGGGAGTTTGCCTATTTTCAGGGACTGATGACATGTGTGGCAGATCCAAGTTTTGTTTTTATTTGTGACAGTTGGCTCTTTGTCCAACAGATTTGCCGTGTGGATTGTTGCATTGTACTTTTCAAGTTTTAACTCTAGCACTGACTCTCTGTAAAGCATTCGTTCACAGGAAAAGCAGACATAATTGGGTCCACTTTCTGACATCTTTTTTAAGAATGCATCTGCAGCAGCTGCAACATCATCAACTGTTTTCACTCGTTTTCTCTCCAATGATCTACAGTGTCTTTTGTTTGTAGTGTTGGTAGCCCGTTCTTGTTTCTTCTCGTCAGTGCTTTGCTGGGATCTCTTTTTCCTCTTATTGTAAGTGTTGGTAGCCCGTACTTTTTCTTTGGTGGTCACGCCCTGCGCCGCTAGTTTCTTCTCCCACTCCCGCTGCTCTTGCTTCAGCCAGCAGGCCTCTGCCGGCTGGTCCTCCATGGTATCGGAGTTAGACCATAGTGTGGAACTACTCAACTCTACAGGGGTTGTAAATGCCGGACCTGCCGTGGCATTGACCCCTGCAGTTGGAATAATGCTGAATCCGTCCCTGCTGAGGGTGTCCACCGCCGCTAGTTTCTTCTCCCACTCCCGCTGCTCTTGCTTCAGCCTCTCCAACTCCTCGACCCATGCCTTGCTCGACTCTGCACACCGGCGGCGGTGGCTGGCGGGGCCGGCAGCGAGCTCTGTGGCAGGGAAAGCTAAGAAGGTTGAGGGCTCGCCAGGGGGCTGCTGGATTCTGTGGGGGAGGTAGCCTGTGGTGCTTCTTTGGTCGGGAGCGGCTTCTTCCAGGTCTTTCTTGGATTACAGCGCTCTTTTCTCTTACTTAGAGAAAGATAAGGCTGGAGATCTTGTTTATAGTGGGATAGTTTATTCCGATGTGATCTTATCTATTCTAGATCTTATCTTAATCTCGTTCTGAAAAAGTAGTTTATACTCAATTGTGAGTATAAACAGAGGGGGAAACAACATTGAAGCCAAAAGCCAAAATGTCATGTGAAGCTCGACCAATCCTCAAGCGACGCAATATGACGCAATATGACGCAATATGACGCAATATGACGCAATATGACATCATATTGCGGGACGGACGGAGGGGAAAACATACTCTCCAATATGACGCAATATGACGCAATATGACGCAATATGACATCATATTGCGGGACGGACGGAGGGGAAAACATACTCTCCACTCAGCCTTCGGCTGGTGGAGACAACAACTATAATTTTGGCCCTGTATTGTTGCTATGTTTGCGCAATTTTATAGTGTTGCAGTTTTTTTTTCCAGGGAGGAGGCAATTGTGGGGCTCCTTGTCCATGTAAAACAAGGGTGTCTGAACTTGTTTCAAAGGGGTCCACATTGAAAAATATTAAAACATTTTAATATTTTTGCCGTTTATAATACAATTATTAAAGCAGCGGGCTGCTTTTGGCCCCCGGGCCACACTTTGGACACCCCTGAAGTTTAGTTCCCCTGATCTAACCATGTTTGTCATTCAGGAGTAGCCAGCAGCGTCCACTAGATGTCGCTGTTCTATCGTGTTCTATCACTGGTACTGTGGAACAGAAGCTCAAGGATTCCATAGAGTTCTACATGTAGGCTGTAAATCCCCATCTGAAAGAATAAATCCATTAATACAACAATGGCCATTGTGTAACTGCGGCTATAGGGAGTCTATGGGATTAAGCATGCAGATGTGTTTGAATAGTTCACTGTTAATCCGTAATACGTGGTTTAAAGCCTGCTACTGGAACACAGTGAGTGCTGGTCACCTGGGATCTGCCCAACACCACCAAACTGTACTGAAGTCCAGTGGTGTAATGTAACTAGCCTACGTATATTTACTCAAGTACAATTTTGAGGTATTTTTACTTAAAGCCATACTATGTAACTTTTCCAATAAAACTAATCTTAAAATTGTCCTAACTATTAAATCGCTAAAGTTTTAGAACCCCAACTCCGTTAATTTCAGCCCCTAAAGCCTTCTGTAAATATGTTTTCTATGATCCTGGCCGGGGACCGGATTTCCCGGCAAAATTACGTCATCTGCATCATCCATATACGTTGTATATACGTTGGCCAATCACACAGCGCCGATCATACACTACCGGCCAATCACAGCGCGTCTTGCCGTCTCTTCAGGAAGTAGCTTATTCCGTCAGCAACAGTGTTTACACTGGTGAAGGAATCTCCTCCAATCCTGGTCTAAAAAGGACGGGAGACGGCTCTACGGATTCGTATCGGCGAGGCGGAGGCGGTCGCGGTGGTCCCGTACTGGTGGTCCGCGGCGACTCCGGGCGAAAAACGGCCGAAAAAAGCAATACCGCTACTGACCAGTAGTTGAGCAACTTCCATATGTTTCCAATTGTCAATACTTTTACTTCTTCTCCATTACATCTCAGATGCAAATATTGTACATTTTACTCCACTGCAATGATCTGACAGTTTTAGTTACTTGTAGATCTGCTATTTACTTGTGCCAGCAGAGCGCACAAGTAGGGTGATGGTAGCTGGCTGTATGTGGGTATACAGTATGTGGGTATACAGTATGTGGGTATACACTATGTGGGTATACACTATGTGGGTATACAGTATGTGGGTATGAGGCTGACGGTACAAAGGCTGGGCCTTTAGCCAATGAGGGAGCAGCGTTCTCAGTGACGTCACCACCAGCTATCATTCATCACCCTACTTGCTGCCTCTTTTTGCATGAATTACCAGCCATATTTGGCTATGAGGGCACAAGGAGAAAGTTGGCACCTAGTCTAGTAGTTTCAAAAGATTGTTATACTTTTTTTTTTTTACTTTTTGAACTTGTGAAACGTGATTCTGCACAATGAGCACTTTTACTTATGCAAACAAGTACATTTTGAATACTGGAATTACACTTTACTATACTGCATAATTGTACTTTAGTATAACATGTGACTGTGAGTAGGCCTATGCTTATTTCATCACTGTCATATTAGTAAGACCAGCACCAACATCACAAGTCCAGAAGCATAAACCTCTCATGAAGCCTTGCCTACAGTTTATCACTCAAGGAGTCTGACAGCCCTATCAGAGAAGCCTGTGCTCCAGGCCTGTTTCCTTTGTTGAGTGATGCTGTATACCCGCTCCTACATCTGGCTTTGTCCGTATGTATGTGCCAAGCTTCACAGGGTGCTAAATGAAATGAACCCATAAATAGCACCG
Source organism: Nannobrachium achirus (assembly GCF_963921795.1). Taxonomy (NCBI): domain Eukaryota; kingdom Metazoa; phylum Chordata; class Actinopteri; order Myctophiformes; family Myctophidae; genus Nannobrachium; species Nannobrachium achirus. The sequence goes on along the minus strand of NC_137811.1, from coordinate 17,121,449 downwards.
CTCACATCGCACTAGGTGTGATTTTATTTTTATTTAATTGTACTTTGTATCCTTATGCTCCTCCCAATGGGGCCGTTCGGCACGTTCCATCAAGGGGTCACCTGAAGCTCACACCCCAAATATAGGACCTTGTGGTCTGTTGCTCCCCGAGTTATACCTAGAAACTGATGACAAGGAAAAGACATCACGTGACGGCGACGATGCGCCATGACGCTCTCGGTGGCAAAGTTTGCACTGGAAGTTGGATGAAATACATGGCAGTGAATGGAGCCACCTGGATCAGCTCATGAACAAACACTATTTATGAATGATTGTGACTATTGTAATATAATCAGTTCAGGAATATAAAAGAAGACATATCACAGGTATTTTTACAATCACTTGCTTTTCGATGTGCACAGTACATAATTTTATTAAGGCATTAACAGCAGCAGGTATCAGAGGTAATTTGGTTTCCAGACAAGAAATGGTGGACAGTCTCACGATACTAGCTAGTTCAGAAACGTACTTTGTGCTAAAATTGAGCATAATAATACAATTAAACAGTGTACACACCGAAAAGCAACACGGCAGAAATGTGTGAAATGTTTTATTTTATTTTCCTTAAATATTGTTTGTTCATAAGCTGTTCAGGCAGCTCTCACAGGGCTCTATTATGATCCAGGTCTTATGCCTTAACTTCTTTGCCTTTTTTTACTATACATATTTTTTTAAATATTTCAAATAGCTGATCTGCAAGCTCACAACGTGCGGATGTAGATCAGCATTTGAAGTATTTAAAAATGTTTTTCAAAATAGTAAAACAAAGGCAAGAAGTTAAGGCATAAGGCATAAGACCTGGATCATAATAGAGCCCATAGACTCCAATGTTATTTCACAGAAGTTCCGGTGTGAGTTCACCACTCACTGCGACCGGGAGGAATTGCAGGCAAGGAACGCAGGGTAGAGAAAATGACGTCAGTGTCCTTTCCTTCTATTAGCTTCCTTGAGTTATACCCTAAGGTATGACTTCATCATTCTTACCGGTATGTCACAACAACAACGCAGAGTTGTAGAAATAGGAGCAACGTCAATGCTGCAGGCTTGCATTCATCGGTCACTCCTCCTGAGCGTATCACATGAAGCATCTCCCGACTTCTAGTACAACTGCTGCATCAGAGCCCTAATTAGCCTCAATTCAAACAGGCTCCTGTGACTCACTGGACTGGTGTCGATTTTGCTTCACGAACGCCGCTTGAGCATCAACATTAGCTTTCTGGCGTTGGCGCTTTGAAGTGGCCAATTTGAGAACAACCTTCTGTACACCTTGCAAGACCCCCATGGCTCGGACTGAAGACCAAGACTACGGATACAACCAGGCTGACAGGCACAACAAGTGCAAGGCCATGGTACAATCCACTGTGACACACGATCCACAGGCAAAACAACTAATTAGGGCCATGAAAAGTGCGGGATGTCCATCGCCGATTAATCGCCGTATTTGGTCCCCTAAACTGTGTAAAGATTGTCCTGGTTCTTGGTTGGGGATGTTTGAGATATGCCCGCCTCTAATCACTGTATGTCAGAACAGAATTTGCGATCAGTCACAAGTGAACAGCACGGTCAGGCACGAGCTCATCCACGCCTTCGACAACTGCCTGTGGCGCGTGGACTGGGACAACTTAAAACACCGGGCCTGTGCGGAGGTTCGAGCGTGTAACCTCAGCGGAGAGTGTGACAAATACTTCAAGCGGCAGTGCGTCACGAGCGGAGCGGTCAATTCTGTCCTGGTGTTGGCCCCCAAAGTGACCAGAGAAGAGGCGGAGAAAGCAGTGGCCGAGGTCTTCGACACCTGCTTCAATGTCCGCACGCCGTTCGGACCGACTCCAAGCAGCGAGAAGAACGTCTTCAGAGAACTGTGAGAGCATCTTCTTTCGGGGCCATTTACTTGCGCCAGCAGAGGGTGCAAATACTGCTGTTTCCGGCAATATCTGTCCCTCTGTGTTTACGCCCGTAGCCAATCAGAGAGCACCGTTCTTGGTGACGTCACCACCAGCAATTGTGACCTGATATAAATTACAAGGCACCACTCGCCCACCTACATACATACAGACAGCGCCGTACAGCACCGATTGCAGTACCTGAACAAGTAGGCTATATGGCCACGAGTGCACAAGGGCAAGTTGGCACCTCGACAGAGTGCAGTCTAGTTACTCTCTATGCGCAGCAGCCGTATTGGAAAGAAATTAGGCTGCTTCCTTTACTTCCTCCACAGGTGTAACCAATGATACTAATGAAGGCTGTGTTCCATAGGTCAGACAGAGTCAGGGGGCTCTTGGTTCACTGAGACCTACCAGTGGGTCTCCAAATGGGGTCCAGGGACCCTCGTGGTTGGAGGGGGGTTCCAAATGACCCCTTACGGTGTGCAACTCTGAGAGTGTCATTTTTACACTCAGAGTTATGGGGGTCCATGCATTGTCGTCTCTCACCCACTCCCATTGAAACCTCCTCTTTGGCCTTTTGCCTGGCAGCTCCATCTTCAGCGTCCTCCCAATGTAAGGTAACTAGAGGGTCGCGGCCCTTCGGGCCGCTCCCATCTAGTTAAAAAAATAATAATAAATTAAAAAAAATAAAAAATAACAAAAAATTTGGGGGGGGGGGGGGGGGGGGGACTATTGTGGCGGAACTATTGTGGCGGAACTATTGTGGCGGAACTATTGTGGCGGAGCGCACGTTTCCGGTTGGACATATTTGACCGCCGGACACACTTCCGGTTAGAAACTCCGTGTGCCACGTGATCAGCTTGCAGGCTTGTTATATGTGCTGGTGTAGAGTTACAGATCCATGGGCTGGGCGGACGTTAAGATCCCCTGGACTGGGCGGACGTTATAGCCAATTGGAGTGCTGCATGTGCCACGTGATCAGTCCTAGCCAATTGGAGTGCTGCATTTGGTCGTGTCTACCTACCGCTGCTGGCTGCAGTTCTAAAATGTAATATAAGATAAGGCTTATAAGGTTTATTTGTATAGCTCATTGGTTCTCTGGGGGATGTACCGGGGGTCCCCAGCAAAATGTGTTAATATAGTGCAGGGGTGTCCAAACTTTTTTTCAAAAGGGGCCCCAGGCCACATTAGAAAGTATTAAAACACCCAAGACCCTACTATATCTCCTGACAAAATGTACTTTTGGTTGGACCATAACAAACTCACATACGCACCGCAATTACAATATTTTATTTAACTATTATCATCAATATTTAATATCAATGGTCTTTTGTCAGGTGTGTGCTCTGAACAAAACACAAATAACTCACATTACCAAATGTAACCAGCAAAGTAAAAAATCACACCCAATGTGAAGTGAGCAGTGGTCGTGCTTGCATAACGTCTTCAATTGGTAATTGGTGATGTAATACAGGCTACACACACACACACACACACACACACACACACACACACACACACACACACACACACATACACACACACACACACACACACACACACACACACACACACACACACACACACACACACACACACACACACATTGCTATGGCAAAGCGCTGAGGAAAACACATTGCTATGGCAAAACACTGAGGAAAAAGACTAGGATACTAAGTATAGGATGTAATTGGTGATGTAATATGGCTACACACACACATATTGCTATGGCAAAACGCTGAGGAAAACACATTGCTATGGCAAAACGCTGAGGAAAACACATTGCTATGGCAAAACGCTGAGGAAAAGTGGCTACAGATAGGTCTAGGATGTAATTGGTGATGTAATATGATGTAATATGGCTACACACACACATATTGCTATGGCAAAACGCTGAGGAAAACACATTGCTATGGCAAAACGCTGAGGAAAAGTGGCTACAGATAGGTCTAGGATGTAATTGGTGGTGTAATATCATGTAATATGGCTACACACACACATATTGCTATGGCAAAATGCTGAGGAAAACACATTGCTATGGCAAAACGCTGAGGAAAAGTGGCTACAGACACACGCACAGCCACTCTATGGAGCGGTTTACCACCGCTTAAAAATAAAACAAAATAGCCTTTCTTTGACCCCTTCAGAATGAGACAACAGGGAACAAGGAATCCTGACAAATTATAATATAATATCAAATATATTGACGTGCTGGTGGGCCATTTATACTACAATTTAGGAATTAAGCCACGTACCGCAATAAGATTTGTCATCGGGACGGATTTGGCCCTCGGGCCTCGCTTTGGACACCCCTGAGATAGCGTCACAATCATTTTAACGACCCTAACCGTGCATATTTTATACTTTGGCTGTTCAAAAATAAGAGATATATACAAGCTCATGTCGTGGGTCACTTTGTGCCACGCTACAGTATGAGCCTGACATTTTAGCAAATCTTTGAATCTATGTTTCTAACTAAAGTGTCTTCTGAAGGTCCCTGGCACAAAACTGTTTCTGGTGGGGGTCCGTGCAGGGGTGTCGATCGAACCAAATTCTGGGCCCTGGGTACAAGGATCTACTCACATGGTGTGCTTTAACTATTGAAAAATAGCAGATATACAAGCTCACAGCGCAGCACCGAGTGCCGCACTGCGAGCTTGTAGATCTTTGAATATTTCAAATCCTTCTAAGTTTTTTTTTTTCTCTTTTTTTTTAAACCTATGTTTCTATTTGGTGCTCAAACCTTTTCATGTGAAGGACCCCCAAAATGATATGCATTCGGCCTCGGACCCCCATCTCAAAATCAGACACAGTGATGTATATCGGACCAGTTACCCATGCAGTATATGGAGACCCCTGGTACCCTATGGTCCATGTACTGTACATGGACATATGCTGTGAGAGCCCAAACATGCTTACTCAGTTATTCGTTATGTGAAAGTCCTATGATGTCTATGACATCTGACATCATACCCTTTTATGCCAATACATTGAGATCCCTGTCTGTACCAGCCACACAGATATGGGCTGTCTTGGCCATCTGTCTTGGCCATATATGGATTCTGTTAGTTTGGTGTGGGGCCGATCTGGCCTCCTACATATGGGCATTCCCATATGAAGTCCTGTTAGATATGGGCTTAATATTGATGACATAAGGGATTCTGCATTCATGGGCATAAAAGTGATCATAGTGTGCCATCACAGTGAAGCCAGAGTGTGATGTCATAGCGGCAGATGCATTCTGTTAAGAGTGGTTCCCCTGACATCACAGTGATGTCAGAGCATGAAGTCAGAGCGACAAACCCATAGACCTGTGATACAGGGGAACCACAGTGTCAGATGACAAGATGTGCCGCTTTTCATAGTTAACTGCGACCTACTCGCAATTATTATTTCAACAAGAAGGCAATAAATTCAATGTAATTACACAGATCGACCAGATGGACACTTTCACAGCTAACTATGTCAGGGACAAATTCCTCTGAATATACAGCACCCAGAAATTGACCGACTGATCAACAAGTTCACAACATGTCACAATGTGATGCGTTTTGTGCTTGTAGATCTGCTATTTTCAAAGGAAAGGTTTTATGAATTGGGAATATGTGTGAAACATGTTAACAACACAAATCTTGTACAGGGCACAAATGAAAACCTGTATCAACTTAGGGGTCCTTGACATGAAAAAAAGGTTGAGAACCACTGCTATGCAAGACAGAGGGCGCCAGATCCCTTTGAGTCAGGCTCTACCACTACTTCCTGTTCATCCACAGAGCTTTGATTCTAGTTGTTTTCTCCATTAGATTAAAGTGCTTTCTTTTCACTTTTTTCTACTTTACTTTTTTCTACTTGTATACATTGTATTTGTATTATTTATGATTTATATTATATTATATCATTGTATATAGTATTGTATTATTTTTACACACACACACACACACACACACACACACACACACACACACACACACACACACACACACACACACACACACACACACACACACACACACACACACACCAGGCACAGACGCAGCAAGTCTTTATGAGCGAGGCGACGCAACTGAGAGTCAGGCCCACTCAGAAAACCGGTTCTGTGAATTATCTTCACTACTAATTGACAGGCCAGCTCCTGGTGTTGTTTAAGCATGTCATTGATAGACTTAAACAAAACAATAATTTAATGCTATGACGCGAATTACATCATAGTACGTCCATTATAAACCTTCCGGCCGAAACACAGACTTACAAATAGTTCCACGGTGCAGTGTACTTATGAGTGTAGTAGGCCTACTGTGTCCCCTGGTGGCAGGGACAGTGTAGTGCAGACATTATGATCTTTCCCAGTACGGGACAGTAGATTATCTTTCCAAATTCCCAGTACTGTTCCACTGTCTCCAACACAACCAAAACAGCAGCACCTGATTTAAAACCTAAACCCTTATGTTGATCAAATATAGAGCAGTCCTGCCTGAGCGCCCGGAGGGCGCGAAGTCCTAGGAATGGAGCGGCCGCACAGCGGCCGCGAATTTCTAGTAATGACAATGGGGAGGCAGGCAAGGGTAGACTCATTTCACACTCTTAACAATGAAACCGCACTTTGACGATTTGAGCATAATGTGTATTTTGCTGTCTGTCAGCCTCGCCGAGGGGAGGCAGTCATTACGTGAGGGGAGAAACTCGCCTGTCCGCGCCTGACACACACACGCACGCACACACACACACACACACACACACACACACACACACACACACACACACACACACACACACACACACACACACACACACACAGATGCTGCAGGATAAACAAGTGCAAGTAATGAGACAAACTTGGAACTGGAACACTGTCAAATTTTAAGTTGATGAATTATCTCTGCATGTGGTCATTTGCTGGTCGGTCTCACCACCAGCAAATGTACTGGATATTCTATTTACTTAAAGAAGAATACCCCCCCCCCCTTCTGTGTTGCCTAGAACTGGAGGATTGATTGTGGGGTCATGTGGTAATCAGTGACATCATGAAGGTGTACACAGTGGTGTGATATGGATTTTAGAAGTGGTGCCCCTCTAAATTCATGACGTCACACACGCGCGTGCACGTGCATGTGCACGCCTGCCGTGCGGTGCTAGTTGAAATACTGTATTCAACATCACAACATTTTGAATGTAGCCTAATTATATTTCTTATTATTTAGTTACATTGTTAATTAGTTTCAATTAATGTGTTTCAATTAATGTATTTTTTTATATAAAATAACTTGACATATTACATAGACTTTACTTTACAATCATAGACACTTTCGGAACTCTCCCTCTGCTATACATGCAGCTCTGACAAAACAACACACTGCTTAGTTTTTCTTCCACTCTTGTGAAGTAAACAGATGAGATGTTCACAAAAGGTAAGACGTGAGGTTTCGCGAACGGCTGAGCTTCCCCGCAACGCTAACGATTGTGGATCACAAGAGTGGGGAAGCTTATCTCTGAGCTGCATAGCGGAAGGTCCGAAAGGAGCTAAATGTCTGCAAAGAATGCAAGGCGAACGTGCAGCTGGCCGTGTACAAGTGTAAATGAGGATGTAGGTGAGAACTGCCTACCGTATTGTTATGCAAAGCAGCTAGCCAGGTATAGGGGGACTGAAGTGTTCGCGGCGTCACACAACTTGACGACGTGCGTGCACGCGCGTGTCGTGTGTGCGACGTGCGTGTATGTGGGGCGTGCGTACGTGCAGCTTGAAAAAAAAAAGTCTGGGTTCGCCGAGCCCAACCGAGCCCATGGCATCTCACCCCTGGCTGTACAGCCAAAGAGTACATATTCTACCCTGTATTGATTTGGTTTCCTGTGCTGACATTTTTACCATTGAGCTGCTTGCTCAGGGGATAAATTGAATCTTGACCATCATGTCTAGGAGTTACATGACCTTTGACACGCTCTAAATGTCTCAATAGAAGAGCAGGGAAACAAAATAAAAGAGTTATATTGTTGTTGAGTTATTGTTGTTTCGACCAAAGGTCGCCGTATACCATGAGAAAAGTCGTAGCTTGTCCGTCTGTCCGTCCGTCCGTCCGTCCTTCTGTCCTTCCATCCTTCCGTAGGCTACAGGAAGTGATGTCACGTGACGTGACATCACCTCATCAAAGATCAAACCCCGGATATTCATACTGTCAATGTGACATCACAGGTGATATCACAGTGACAGTCCGTATCCCTTTTATGCCCATTTATGCAAGATCCCTGATATATATCACTGGCAAGATGGCAAAGGCATGGCCTGTATATGTGTGGCTGGTTCAGATAGGGATCTCCATTTATGGGCATACAATATATTGTATGTATATGGATACATATTATTATTAATAAAGGATAAAATAAAATAAAAAAGTCCATATATGGTCATTCCCAGAAACAAAATCCCTTTTATGCCCATATATGGAGGATCATCAATCACAGGCCGAAAACGTTAATATTAAGTCCATATATGGATATTTATTAAAAAGGATAAAATAAATAAAATGTCCATACAGTATGGGCATTCCCAGATGATGCCCTGTTAGGTTACCCCCTTATGCCCATATATGGAAATCCCCAGGCATCAAACCCAGGCCCTAACTTGCCAAGGCCTGCTTGGCTTTACTAATTAACATACGTTTTATGCCCATATATGGAGATTCCTATATTATCAATATTAACACCTTGACGTCCGAAATAGAATGGTGGTTGGTAGATTAGCCGTGAAATTTCTATTATTGTATTGTGATCTGAGACATAATATTATGTTTATAAACATGACCCCGCAGCCCCTCCATCTTGAACAGCGCCGCTGTTTTTTCTTTTTCTTTTTTTCCCCAGGCCAGTAACTCACCATGATTTTCTCGATTTCCGTTGGGATAGAATGGGGGTTTTGGCCGATCGTCGGTGTCCCCGTGCGTTTCGCGTGCGCGATCCTTTCACGTAAATGTCCCCGCAAATAGTCCATGTGTGACTGAAGAACAGAACTGAATAGTTTCGCTAGCATAGCCCCAAGCATGGCTGCTGTAGGAGCTCGAGTGTGCAGACAGCAAACGGATGGCTGGGAGTAGCCTTGGAGAAGGAGAGGCGCTGACGTCACCTCTGCTTCATGCACGGTCTGCATGAGCTATCAGTGCACGAGTGGTGACTAGGGAAGGTTAGACGATCGCCGATTTTCGGATCAAAAGCTTTTATTCCGGTTTTAAAGACAAAGTCCGGGAATGTACAGCGTGGCTGAGAGTCCCTGGGGGGATGTGCGATATAGTACGGTTTTAACATTAAGGGGCTCCCCGTGGCTTAGAAGGTGTTAAGGACATTATTAGGGATATTATGTTATCAAAATTAAGGACATATCTGGGAATGCCCATATTTGGTAATGCCCATATATGGACATCATTTGACATAACATTGTTGACTATCATGCAGTAATATATGAGTAACTGGTCCCATATACATCACTGGCCAGATGGCCCTTTAGGGCGAGGTTGCATGTCACCCTGCAGTGTCTTACTAGTTTTAACATATTCTATAAAGATTGGACAAAATGACAATTTATTAATTAAAATAATTACATAATTGTTCCAAGTTAATGAAGTTATACATGGGAGGGGGCGTGTTTTTCAAACTTGTGACATTTAAGGCCAAACATTGTTATATTGTTACAAAAGATATGATAACCAGTTAATTAGCAAATAACCAAGTAGTTGATGGGTACATTGACATTCAGGTCAATTATGTACTGTATTTTAAAATCATGCCTATACTTCCAAAGCGTGCATTTATTCTTTATTATTTTACAAGTTGCCAGATGTAAATGCATGCATCCCTTCAGACTACACTCAAATAATGTTTCTTCCAGGGACAGGGACTTTTGGGTTTTGAGGTGCAATATGTTCCTGTATACAAAGAACCTGTTTGGTTTAGAGCTAATCCGTTGGTTCTTCAGCTTAGTTTAGTTAGAATCTACTTAAAGGTGATACATTTCACTTTTCCTATTTTAAAACCTTTTTTTGGGGTCCCACTAGCACCTTCTATCAGGGGCGCTGGAACTCCCAAATCCCAAGGGGAGCTGAGCCTGGAGGAGTTCATGCGTGCGGCCAAAGGCCGCACGCCGAAAAATTCACGTTTTTTATCCGGTTTTGGGTTATTTTTATTACGGTCTCGGGTGCTTATTCCCAGCACAACGGTGTAACAAGGAGCTATATAGTTACTAGTTATTTTAGCACACAGTGCAACACACAGCACGCATGCACACACACAGTCACTCACGCACACACTACAAAATCGGGTATTATTTTTGTAACAGTTTTCTACTGTTTTTTATTCCCCATATACAACGGTGTTAGTTTGCAACAATGAGCCTATAGACAGTTTCTAGTTCTCAAATAAATAGACTTTGGTGTGCCATCAAAGCGGGATTTAAATTTGACTTCCCTTCTGACCGGAAGTGGCAAGGTGACCATGTGATTAGGTCACCATGTGATAATCAAATACCTTTTTTCAACATATTTTATTCCCCAAAGTCAAATACATTATTGTTTTAATATAGCTCTGTGTGTGTGTATATATAGGCTTATTACATTTTTTTTTCCCTCCCTACCACCAGGGAGCTACAGCTCCCTCAGCACCCCACTTCCAGCGCCCTTGCCTTCTATCCTCACAAAGTCCCATTTCAGACCGTTGTGTCTTTCTCTGGTTTTGGGAAGGTGGAGGTTAAAAGCATCCCAGGCTGTCCAGATTTGCTGCCGTCGATGACGTCATCGACGGCCGTTTTTGAAGAATTCTTTTTTTTTTTTTTTTTTCAAAAAGATTTTTTTGGGGGGGGTGGCGCAGTTCAGGCCAAAGGTGGTACTGCATCTGAAAATGCTCTGAGAGCCATTCAAAAATGAGAGGCTCTCTATTCAGGAGTGGTAATTTAGCCTCAAACCTTTTGAAAAACGTTTTTGGGACATAAACAATATGACATAAATACTTTTTAAAGGCATGGTGTATCACCTTTAATATCCAGAGGATAACATATTAAACCAGTCAGTGGTTGTCAACCCTTTTCCCTATGATAGAGGCCTCCTCTGAAATATTCCAGGGTCCCCAATTAAGTGGAGCCAAATGTGAGATCATAGTCACCTGGGCGGTGGAAGGCTTTACACCGCGGTGTAGTCTTTTCGAGTCTTTTTGAGTCATGAAACTACAACGTCACATCATTCCTCGCGGTGGAGAGCTTTACACCGCAAGTCCCAACACATCTCTCTGTTTTTACTATCAGACAGACAGGCTCTACACCCCGTTCACTGATTGGTCGATCTAGACCAGTCAGTCACGGTGTACAGGACTCCACCGTGAGTGACTATGATGTCCTGCACTTATTTTCTGACTTGAGGTGGAAAGCTTTCCACCTCAAATTTGCGGTGAATAGCTCTCCACCGTACACTCTGATACGGGCTTTAGGCTGCTATGTGCTGATGGATGAATTAATTCAAATTGTGATAAGAAATCACACTTCAGCTGTGTTTCCATTTGAATGCCAGCACATCTGCAGGTTAAAAACACTGAACGATCGTGGTCTGACAACTCCTTCAGAGGTTGTTGCTTTATTCTAGTTCTATGAATATCTAGTGTCCCAGCAGGGAGTTCCATTGTCCCATTGTGGTTTTGGTGTGAAGAACATCTTGTTGACTTCAACACAATAGAACAATGACTCTCCTCCTCCACAGGGCGGAGCTGTGGAGCTGAAAGTCTTCAGTGAGTGAGGTGAAAGTAACCAACACTGGTTGACCCCCAACCAGTGGTGGAGAAAATACTCAACCCCCCACTCCTGGTCAAATATATTACAAATATGGCTCAGTTAGTGGTAGGTTAAAATGACTGGAGCACCAGTGCACACCGTTTAAAAATAACTATATCAGTCTTGCCTTTCAAAATGTTTATAGGCCTATTCAAAAGTACAAATTACAACAAAAATAACAGTGGTATGGTATGGTATGGTATGGTATGGTATCTTCACAAAATGTATGCTATTCCTCCTTTATTGTTTCCCTCAAGTACAAAATAGCTATGGTAGTGAAACATACTCCAAAATACTCTACATTAAGACTAGCCGAGAAAACCCTATGAAACAGCTTCATATAATCTTTCTATTTAGTCACAATGTGGATTCTGGATGATACATCAGTATTAAGTAATAGGGTTTTGCTTTGACAGAACTGGACAACTGAACTCAAATCACACAATAGACGTTTATTTGAATTACACGTCATTACATCATGTACAGGTTCAGATCTATAATTTGTTAGAAGTCAGGTCAAAACAAATCCATCACTTTTGGCTTAGTTATTTTGTAGCATGACAAGATATGTTTAGTTTATAAGGTTATAGATGAAATGGCTGAAAATGCAAAATAGATGACCAATTAGACTTAATTGAGTGTCTTTAAAATAGAGCCCATAAATGCATATTCCATAATGATCATATCGCAATCTTCCTGATCATCGTCTAACATTATTCCGTATGTACATAGGCCCTCGCTGGTAACACCTTCAGAGTAATATCGGTAGCGGAAAAGAATGGAAAGAGAGGCTCAGTGAAAGTAAGCGTGTATGTATATAATATGAGTGTGTCAGCATCAAGATCGGTGAACCACAGCATTCCTCTGTCCCAGTCCAGATGGACTCTGATCCCCTCCCAGGGAATGTGCGTCCCTCTGAGTTCAGTGCAAGACCTGTCTGTGATCGCTCCTAGTGAGGAATTTGAATGTGCGGCTATTCCCCAGAATCGACCCCGTACGGGCTGTATGTGTCCCTGCCTGGGTAAATACTCCCACACACCCAGTGCCCAGTCCTCGGTTTGACTGTGTCCAAACTCCACGTCCCAGCTGTGATACCCTGAGTTGAAGCCCTCAGAGCCCAGTACCCAGTTCAACTGGTTCATCCTCTCCGGGTTATCAGGAACCAGTGACCTCAACGGATACTCATCGTCAGATTCCTCTTTCACACAGGTCAGACCTTCATACAGCATGAGAGTCTCAGGATTGGCAGTGTTGGGGTCCAGGATGACAGGCGTGTAGGAGAAAATGTCCTTCATCTTGTCCCAGGCTCTGAAGGCCAGGTTACCCAGGTGTTTGGCCACGTCGATCAGTGCTCCCGGGGCCAGATGTTGGCCAACATCGCGGCAGCTGTGGAGCCGTTTCACCATCGCCCTGTAGTCCTGTAGGCGTGAGCTGTCTTGGAATGGGTCGTGTTCGGCTCTCAGCGCTGTCTGGATAACTCCGATGGTGGCTTTACACAATGATATCGTTCTGTCCACCACCTCGATGTTCTCCTCCATGAGATGGCTCTTCTGCTCCTCTTCCTCTCTCAGTGCAGTGATGCTAGCCTCCTCTTCCTCTTGTAAAAACTGATGGAGCTTTTGAAATTGTTCCTTAATCTTACTCTTTGTGTCCCGGGCTTGGGCATTGATGTGTTCTGCTGTTTGGACATGTGTACTCCTGACTTTATTGAGTACCTTCAGTTTGTTCTGAAATGTCTTCAGAGATTTCCGGATTTCCTTCAGTGTAGCATCATTGATAGGTCTGGAACTGTGGGTTTTAAAGGTCTCAGCCTGCAGATTGCAGAGATCCTCAGACCCTGTTGAAACTCTCTGGTGTCTGTCATGTATGAAGGCCTCACACAGCTTCCTCAGGGCCAGGTTGCAGGGTGGACGATCCGTCGAAGAGATTTTCTTACAAACGGGACATTCCTTTATCTGCTTCTCTCTCCACCATGTCTGCAGACAGCCTTTACAGAAGCTGTGGCTGCATAACAGGACAACAGGATCTTTGAAAACGTCCAAACACACAGTACAGGAAAAGTCCTCTTCTGAAAGAGATGACTGCGAAGCCATTATGTCTCTCAGCAATGCTGCAATCTAGGAAATCAACCAGTCGGTGGTTGTAACTGTCTCTGCTGCAGATACAATGTTCCCTGAAGTGGACTTTCTTTCACCGTGAATCCTGGTTCTTGTTAAAGTATCTCTCTTGTAGTTGATGTGGAAAGTCTGTCTGTCTGTCTGTCTGTCCTCCCTCACTGGAAGAAGTTGTGAGTTTGGTCTGAACTGAAGGTCTTTTATTGTCCCAAATGAGTAAGGGGCGGGGCTTTGACATGCAAATTACACACAACAGTCACTCACACACACGCACGCACGCACGCACACACACACACACACACACACACACACACACACACACACACACACACACACACACCATGAACCTGTTACTGAACAAACAGCAGCTTTAACCAACAAAACACACTCCTTTTCAACCAGAAAGGTGTCTTAACAGAACATGAAGAGATACATATTTGCAACAGTTCTCAAATGTTTGTCACTTCCTCCAACACAAAACATCAACCTATCACACAAATACATGTGTTGAAGTGTTCCTGATCAAGAGCTCAGGTTCTTTCCAGAGCAGTGGTTCCCAAACCTTTTAACTTGAGACCTTAATTTATTTGATTTATTTAGTATTTTTTGCATTTATTTTTTCTTTTGGGACATTTTTGAAAATCTATGAAATAATAACCAATTAACCAATCAACTAAATTGGCATGAGAAGATATGTTTACATTGCCAAAGCAAGTGTCAAAAAGATAATGGTTAACTTCAGAAAACCTGGGGAATTATTGTTTAAACAGAGTTATATCACATATATTGTGACTAGGGAAACCAAGTCTGTTAGAAATACCGGTAGTTTATTGAAACAAAATGGCAGCAATCCTAGGGTTTTGACGTCTCTTTTTGGGAGTGGGATTGATTGAAGAATTTATTTGAAGTTTGCATAAGACAAAGTACAGTTTCATGACAGTATAATCACTGGTACAAGGTCAACTAAAATGAGATCCCAAGCTTTTCGGCTTATTTACACAGGAACCACTTTATGGATCTCATATAACATTGAAAGACAGACGGATAGAACACAGTACTTTGCATAATAAAAATAATAAAAGGGGGACAAAATAATTAAAAAACATGGGGAGAAAAGATTTACAGTAATCGTAATAAAGAGAAACTGGAGATATTTACAATGGAAAGTGGGAGGTAGATATGGGCTTCGTCTATTACAAGTTTCGAGTAGCAGCCGTCTGTAGGTGACTTTTCAGACCTATTTTGAAGGAGGCTAGGGATTTGCACTCCTTTAAGGCCTAAAGTAGAGCGTTCCACATGTTGGTGGTATAGCAGGAAAACGAATTAGAGCGTTTTTTAGATTTAAATCTGTGTTGAACATGATTTGTGGAGCTTCCTCTGGTGTGTAAGGACATCCTTGACATTTAGGAAGTATTGTGTCAGGTACATGTGTATCTTGGTGGTGTAGTGTATCTTGTACACCATGCCCATTGCAAGATGCTGTTTGGATAAGCAGGTATTCTCTATATTTAGGGCCAAACACCATTCTTGCTTTTGGATTGCTTCTTTCCAATGTGTATGTTTCTTTTTGTTTTCTTGTGATTTGGTTCAGTCTGGTGGATTTTCTGTTTGTCTCTAATGGTGATTTTCAACTGAGGGGGCATCTTTATGGACGTGGGTGACTTAATTTATTTAGGTGATTATAAAATTCAAATGCTTTCCATTCATTTTAATAATGAGTGGGTATTGTCCTAAAGGATAAGTCTAGATTTGGTGTTCATCCCACGTTTTTCGTTGTTCTTAGAGTCTAATGTTTTAGCCAAGGTTCACACATGAAACACAGCCTGAAGGCCAGACCCGGCCCTTGGGTCGTCTCAATCCGGCATGTGATAAAATATATATATATATTTTTTTTTAAATACAAGTCAGCAGATTTCGAGCTAAATTAATTTAGCAGAGATGGTAAACATACATTGGTGAAACAGTCTGAGACAGAAAAAAGAAAGACAGAAATTAGCAGGCTGATTTAAAAGTATAGGCATTACATTGGGGTGGATTGGTTTATGTAAGCAATGTGTACAACATACATGCAGTTTTAACATAATTCAGTAGCAATATGTGATTCACGTTTCTGTCATTTGCTCACTTTATCAAAGTCAGTGGGCCTGTTTCTTTTGATGGCATGAAAAGTCCTTCTTGCCTCTCAGGTCGTTCACAGCTTTGTTGAGGTTACTTCTTGTTGAGATTCCATTGTGTTCAAGTCAATGAAGGCGCTTCTTCACACCAAAACCATGACGAATGGGACAATGGATCCCTGTTGGGACACTAGATATTCATAGACGCAATGAGCCACCTCTGTTAAAAGCTCTAAAAGAGTTGACACCTCACCATCGTTCAGTGTTTTTACTCACTAATGTGCTGGCATTCAAATGGAAACACAACTGAAGTGTTTCAGTGTAGATTTCTAATCAGTGCATGTGTTCTCAAAGTGGATGTGGGGGTTGTGGGTCTCTGACCAACATGACATTTTTATTTAAATTGGTGGGTCTGAATTTGTTTAGTGATTTTTAATCATTAGAATCAAATACATTTTAAACCACAATTGTAATATCCAATATTTACAACTCAAGTGTACACACAGAACCAAATTGTCCATTCTGTTTTTTTTGTTTTTTTGTTATTGCACTTTTCAGAGCCAAATTATGGAGGAGATAGCAATGTAACCAGAATGTATACTCTGTCAGGCAGAGTCTGATAACGAAGGATATGGACCATCAAGATCACCATGCTTGTAAATACTTTTCTATTTGCAATATTTCCTGGAATGTGTTGTTTTTGAATTTAACACAAAAAACATCCCTTCTTGTTGCTTCAAGATACCTTACAGCATTTGCACTAAATAATCTTCAGTGTACATGTTTGCAAATGTACCGTAAATGTCTGCCCTCAAGATTATTAAAAAAATAGGTTTAATAAGTAATACGTTTTTGAATAAATAGTCTTGTAAAAAGAAACACATGCATTATTTTCCAAGAATATAGCAATACGATACGATACGATACGATACGATAGACTTTATTGATCCCACATGGGGAAATTCATAGTTCTCACAGGAGCTCAACCAAGGGAAACACGATACAACATACATACACAAAAACAGTATCCACCCCAACACACGCTAAGCACATAACTAAACAGCTAGAAAACCATCGCTTCCCTAGATAAAAACACTTAAAATGCTACCAAAATTCCTTGCCTGTTAAAATTTCATGCGGGTACTAAGTAAGTGCACAGCAGAGAAAAGTGCCCAGCAGAGATAAGGTGCACTGCAGAATAAAGTGCACAGCAAATAAAGTGCACAGCAAAAATAAAGTGCACAGCTGATAAAGTGCAGATGTTATTTCATGAGTTACAAAGTAGCTTCATAAGTCATAGAACACAAGCTTCATAAGTTCCTATTATACACTTTAATGGCAGCCGGCACGAAGGAGCCACCAAACCTATCAGTCTTAATTCGAGGGAGTGTGAGTCTCTGGCTAAAAACACTTCTCCTCAGGCTCAGCTCACGGAAGAGGGGGTGGGAGGGGTTGTCCAGGATGGACAACAGCTTGCTGCTCATCCTTCTCTCCGCCACCACTTCCAGGCTGTCAAGACCCCCTCCCACAACAGAGTTAGCTTTCCTCACAATTTTGTTGAGTTTGTCCTTGTCGGCCTTCCTGAGACCACCGCCCCAGACGGCCACAGAGAAGAACAGAGCACTGGCCACTATGGAGTGGTAAAACTGTGTCAGCAGTCTCCTGCACACATCAAAGGACCTGAGCCTCCTCAGAAAGAAAAGTCTGCTCTGGCCCTTCTTGTAAAGTGCATCTGCGTTGTCCGCCCAGTCCAGTCGGTTGTTCAGGTGGACCCCCAGGTACTTGTAGGTACCAGCCATTTCCACCACGTTGCCCTTGATGGTGATGGGAGTATGGGGGGGCAGGTTACACAATTTTGTGTAAACACAATTTTGTAGTATGTCAAAGTATTCACTGATGTAAATGTACAAATGGATTCCCAAATGTATCTACTGTAAACACTCACACCTAACATTGACCAGGTTTTGTGGTTTACTGTTTACTGTGGTAAAAACTATTTCTACAGTCATTATCAACATGTTAATAGACCTTTCCTAAAGCCGTGGTTATTCAAGTGGTGCATGTCTGCAGAGGTTCCAGAGTGTCCCAAGCTAAATGTGTTACAATTGCATAGCAGTGAAGCTGAGGGTCTCTCAAACCATAATCATCCCCAAAAAACGTTGTAACCACTGTCGTATGGACAAAATGGGGTTTATTCCCTCATTCCAACATGCTGCCATTCCGACATCCCCCCATTCAGTCACTAACCATAACCTCTATGGAAGTGCTGCCACTCAGACAATTAGAAGTCAATGTCGAAATGGCAGCGTGTCGGAATGGAGGGTGGCCCCCGACAACATTTTGTCGGCTGATTTTATAGATGACACTGCTTTTGCAGTTATACGGACACTGTCCCAACAACACATTTCTTAATTTTCGTACTAGGATGGCTAAGTAAATCAGAAAATGTTATGACAAGTGGCGTTTCCATAAAGCTTATTTTATTTTTACTTTTGCGCATAAATCTTTTAATGGAAACACTTAAAAATTCCAATAAACTTTCATTATTTGCAAAAAACATTTATGCGCTTGGAGGAGGTGGATCTTGAGCTTTATCGAAAAGAAAAAACATAATTGCGCACAAGGGAAATGGAAACACTAAGCGAATAGGTTGTGAATTAAAATGCACTGAACTTGCTTGATATCGATTTGGCTGAAGGGAGCTGAAAGGAGCTCTTGTTGGTGCCGTGTTCCCTACTTACGAAGAAGTAAGGGCCCTGCCTTAGTACTGTCGGTAATTTTCTTGAGGAGAATAACATACTGGTCTCTCCTTTCAGCGAGCCCTCAATAATAACTAGAACTGCACTCTGTTGAGGTGCCAACTTGCTCCTCACGCTCAAGTACTTGTGCGCAAGCAGAGCACACCATGAGGTGTGCGCTGCTCTGGCCTCATTAATTGGCTGTTAATGAAGACATTACCAAGAACCAAACTCTGCTCACCAGTGGCATCACCATGAATGCTGGTCCCTCATTTGGCTGATGAGACACCGACATACATTACATACATACATTCCCAGAATCCCAGCCATTTCAGGGCTACTTCTTCAGGGCTACTTCTTCTTCAAAAAAGGGAGACACCTATGACCTACCGTACATACATACCCAGCCAATTACAGTAGGCTACTTGCACACTCTGGTTGAGCAAATAATAATAATAATAGCTTAATTGATGATGATGATGATGATGATTACAACAACAACAACAACAACTAATTGTATTATTAAACTAGAAGCAGTGCTCTTCCGAGCACAGGTCTCCACCAGGCCGTGCGTCCTGGTGGTGCTACTGTATAATAGGCCAATGTAAAAAGGGTGGCATATGTTCTTCACCTTAGATCTTTCATGGCAATCGGACGCTGCATGCATGATTTCAAGCATTGTGTTCCAAAAATGTGTTTTGCTAAAGTCTACCTGCTGGTGGCGCTATAACAGGACAATGTTAAAAAGGTAGCATTTGTTCCTTGACCTAGTGGGAATATGTGTGGCAAATGTCACGGTAATCGCAAGCTGCGTTGATGATTTGAGGCATTTTGTTCAAAAACGGAGCAATCCTGCAAACTTTGGAAGCTAATATTAGCCAATCAGGATGGAATATGAAATATCAGACGGATCGGACTTGATCACATGACTATAGAGATACTGTGTACCGATTTGCATGATTTTTGGATAAAATCTCAAGGAGTAATATCCAAAAATGTGTTTTACATAAGTCGGCCCAAAGGTGGCGCTATAAAAGGCTGATGTGAAAAATGCAGGGCAAAGGTTTATCCTTAGCCTCTAGGGAGTGCGCTTACAAAGTTTGAAACTGATCGGTGGAGTTATAGGTAAAACCACAAATCGGGCTGTTATAGCGCCACCATGAGGCTGATTAAAAAAAAATTAAGTGGCATTTCTTCCTCGGCCTAGTGGGAACGTGTGTGCGCGATTTCATGATAATTGCACTTTGCGTTTGTGATCTGAGGCATTTTGTTCAAAACGGCTCAATCCCACAAACTTTGGAAGCCAATCTTAGCCAATCAGGATGGAATATGCAAAATCGGACAGATCCGTCGATCACATGACTGTCGAGATAATGCCTACCGATTTGTAGGATTTTTGGACAAAATCTGTAAGAGTAGTGCACAGAAATGTGTTTAGCAAACATCGGCCACTAGTTGGCGCTAGAAAAGGCCCATTTGAAAAATTTAGGGCAGAGGTTCTAGATTGGCATCCAGGGAATGTGTGTGCTCACTTTGGCAGCGACCGGGCCAACGGCGACTGAGATTTGGCGCTCACAAACTGCGAGGACGCACGCACGGACGGACGCACGGACGGACGGACGCACGGACGCACGGACGGAGAGGAAAACATACTCTCCCCCATGCCTTCGGCTGGTGGAGACAATTATAATTAATAATGTTGAAGTATGTTGTATGTTTAATGATAAGATTGAAATATGTGCAACGCAACACAATACAACACTGTGCATTATTTAATTCACCTTTTCGAAATCATATACACGTGTGTGTGTGTGTGTGTGTGTGTGTGTGTGTGTGTGTGTGTGTGTGTGCGTGCGTGTGTGTGTGCCTGTGCATACGTGTGTGTGTGTGTGTGTGTGTGCGTGTGCGTGTGCGTGCGCGTGCGCGCGCGTGCGCGTGCGCGTGCGTGTGCGTGCGCGTGCGTGTGCGTGTGCGTGTGCGTGTGCGTGTGTGTGTGTGTGTGTGCGCGTGTGTGTTGATGTGTACAGATAGTGTGATCTATGAGGTGGAGGTGTGATGATGTGGCAGCAGGCTCTGACATCAGAGAGACGGCAGCCGAGGTCCACGCAGTGCCACCATCCGGAGCCGATGGAGGAGTTAACCACTTAAACCCCAGCATCCGTATAGTGTGGGGAAGGCTTTTGTTGAAAATAGCAGCTGCGACGCATTACTTGTCGATCAGCGAAAGCTTTCCCCACAATAGAAACCTGAAAAGACACTAGGATAGAAGGGGGTGAACCAGGACCCAGACAGAGACAGGGACGTGCAGAGAATGTTAGAGAGGAAGGGGCTGACTTTTTTAAAAGGGCCTTTTGGTGAAAATATAGAAAATAGCAGACCTCCAAGCTCACAATGCGTCGTGCTGCGGCGCACTGTGAGCTTGGAGGTCGGCTATTTTCGGCACTTGATACCAAACTAAACTAAGCATTATCAAGTGAATACTGGAGATGTGGCGTATCACGTATGGCATGTATTTCTACACAGAGATGGCAGTTATTTTCAACATAAGATGCTGCATTCAAGTTCAGGAGAGTAATCATTTTTGGCAGACTCATCTGAGATGCTCAGTCTTATTGACATTTCTACATTCTTACATTGACATCATTTATTTTCATTATTATCACCATTTTATGTAATTATTGGATTTTTATAATGACTGATATTTTTATGCTAACACTGTGGTCAGAAAATAATTACAGTATACTGTGTCAGGATATTGATATATTTCTAATTATTACATTTTCAGAGCTGTTTATGTTAACCCATAAAAAAAACTGTAATCTATGGTAGAGTATATCGTCATTGTCGGGTGGAAACCTTGTATGTCCAAAACCGTTGGACAGGTATTTATCATTTAAAAAGGATTTAAACTAGTGAAAACAGACGATCTACAAGCACACAACACCTCGCACCGCGAGGCGTTGTGTGCTTGTAGATCGGCTGTTTTCACTACTTTTGTGTGACGGCTTTGTATGATGAAGCAGGGCTTTACCTTGTGAAAAAATGTACAAATTTGAAACTTGGAGATAAGAGGTTTCTGCCCGACAGTGACGATATGTTAATACAGTATCACTTGTACAAATGGGGTGGTTATATTTTGTTTCCCTGCTCTTCTATTGAGACATTTAGATTGTGTCAAAGGTCATGTCTCACCTATAGACACAGGCTCTGACAGGATCTGAAATTAAATGTATCCCCTGATCCATAAAAGGTCAAGAACCTCTGGTCTAGATTAAATAACTGTGCCATGTGCACACATGGGTTTGTGTGTGTATGTGTGCATGTACGTAGGTTAGCATGAGTGCGTATGCCTGTCTGCGTGCAGGATTTAACACACGTGTCATCCATGATGACAGAGGGTTGATGTCACGATGTCACACTGCCACACACACACACATCCTACTGATCACGAGTAGGATGTGACGCACCCGCTCCCTTGGTGCAGTAGCGGTAACAAGTCCTACCGGAAGCGTTATGTCTTCTTTCAATATTTTTGGGGTCATTATTTCATCTTTCTCACCAGGGACGTGCTGGGCCCCTGATTCAGCCCGGGAAAAAGAGTTGGAGAGGCCCTCATTGCGCGCTATAGAGAGAGAGATCTCTCTCTATAGCGCTGCTGCTACTCAAAGATTTGCCATGGGCCAATTACATGAGTTATATTTCAACGTTGTCGGGTGGAAACCTTGTATGTCCATAACCGTTTATTTTGTATTTATCACTTTAAAAATTATTTAAACTAGTGAAAACAGACGATCTACAAGCACACAACGCCTCGCACCGCGAGGCGTTGTGTGCTTGTAGATCTGCTGTTTTCACTACTTTTGTACGACAGCCTTGTATGATGAACAAAATGGAAATGAAACATTTTATTTTTATTTTTTTCCTAATGGCCGGCCTGGACCGGCCGGGAATGAACCGGCCATTCGGGAGTTGTCCTGCTTTTCCCAATGGCCAGCACGTCCCTGTTTTTCACTAGGATCTGCAACTATACTCGCCCAGAACGACAGACCGTTATTCTCTGTACTTAAAGCTGTGAAATTACTGCAGAGCAGTGGGATTCTGTACGTCTGACTCGGGCCCATGGGTGAGGCTGGGAGCGTTTCGCTGTTACTACGTGTCATCTTTTCGACACCCAACTCTAACCCTTACCCTAAACCTAACCTCCGTGGGGTGAGTCGCTAACCCTCCCGACGCTCCTTTGTCGAAATGGCGGTCGTTCGAAAGAGCGAGATTTCCCCGACCTGAATACGTGGGCTAATGTAACGTTAGCAACCAAGGCAGTGGTGTAAAGCAACTAAGTAGATGTATTTAAGTACGTATTTGTACTTTGAGTATTTCCAATTGTCTACTACATCTCACAACCAAATATTGTACTTTTACTCCACTACATTTACTTGACAACTTTAGTTACAAGTTACTTTGTAGATTGATGTTATTATAAAACATATATTAGCCACTTCAACCCTATACATTTTGACAATATCTATCTTTATTATATGCACAGCTATCATCACAGAGTTGTATGATTGTTTGCTGCTTTAGGCTACAGAGCAGGGTAAAAGATTTGTATTTTACTATTTGGTGAATATACCAAATCTTTTGGGTGAGATTTCCACCACTATCGGATGACATTTCCTGGGCGACTCTACTGCGGTCCAGGGCGAGTTGGATAAGCCATGTTTCCATAAGCACGCCGTCTAAAAGTGGTCTAATTGTGGTATAGATTTGAAAGTTTTTTTGTTGTCTAAACTTAAACTAGACGACTAATAGACGTCTAATAGTCGTCTAAATGCAGACCGTCTATATTTAGACGACTATTAGACGTCTATTAGTCGTCTAGTCTAAGTTTAGACGACAAAAAAACGTTCAAATCTATACCACTATTAGACCACTTTTAGACGGCGTGCTTAGTGGGTTATTCAAAAATAGGAAGCGAATTATCAGAAATTCGCATTAAGACAAAGCGAATTTAGCCTGTTTCCATTTGCGGGTGTCATTCGAAATAGAGACGGTCGCATGAGTTGATCGGGCTGATTTTTTCAGACCGAACCGAGACGTGAGCACTGCACGTCTGACTGCTGTGACTCGCTGCAGTGCACACTCATCCTGCAAGTTTCAGCATCCTCTGGAAGGCGGCCGATCTGCAAGCTCACAACGCGGCGCGGAGACGTGGATGCGAGCTGCTGTGAGCTTGTAGATCGGCCACTTTTGGCACGCAACACTGTGTGATGAGGAAGGGTTAGCCACGGATGGCTTGACTCCGGGAGGTGAAAACGGAAGGAATTTACACACGGTCCATGTCACTCCATGTGTAACAAACAACCGGTTTGTTTTGTGGGCTAACGCTATAGGCTACAATGGACGTTAAGCGGCAGGGGAAAGTGTTAAGTTGGAGGACGATAATTTCCATTCACAAATGTGCATTTAGTTTATTCGATAAAGCCTCAAAATCCACCTCCTCCAAGCGGATAAAAGTTTTTGCGGATAATGAAAGTTTATTCGAATTTTGACGTGTTTTCATAAAAAATATTTATTGAAACACCACTATAGTTGGAAACTCTTTTGGTATTCATGTCTTTGACTCAAGAAGAATGTTTTGTTTGTAAAAAGAAATCCTTATAGGGTATCATTTTGCAGAAATCATTTGCTGATTTCTGCAAAAATAAAAACGCTGTGTTACCAATTCCCATTGAAAAGCATCGAAGGCATAAAAGCTCTAAACCAAAACATAAAAAAATATTCACCCTCATAGACAGAATTCACACACGCACGCACGCACACACGCACGCACGCACACTCTCTCTCTCTCTCTCTCTCTCTCTCTCTCTCTCTCTCTCTCTCTCTCTCTCTCTCTCTCTCTCTCCCCCTCTCTCTGTCAATCTGTCCCCAGATTTATTCTTGTCAAGACAGACGCTCTCTCTCTCCCCCCCCTGTCTTTCATCACGTTCTTGTCTTCTCTAAGTTTAGCTCTAATTTGTTATTTCTGAGGCAACATGTGGACTGTACAGACAGATGGCTGTCATATTTATAAACACAGTACAGCACATAGCATGGTACAGTAAAGTACAGCACAGTTACTTCTCAACCATTTTAATGAAGCATGATTTGTTCCGCGTCTGCAGTGCACAATTACAGTTGTGTTGACACTGTTTCATCATCAACCTTGGCATAAACAAACCTCACTAGTCCAAGAGAAGCCACAATAAACTACCAAAAATGAGACAGACATGTGTAGTTCTGCCCTCTAGTGGCAGTTCACAGAATGGCAACATGTTTCACCATGTTGACTCAGAAATATTCTAGTTCAGGTCTTCAAGGTTTTTCGGCCCAAGAACCCCTTAGCAGAGAGCAGGGACGTGCAGAGAATGTTAGAGAGGCAAGGGCTGAAATTTCTAGAAGGGCCTTTTGGTGAAAATATCAAAAATAGCAGACCTCCGAGCTCACGTTGCGATGCGTTGTGAGCTTGGAGGTCGGCTATTTTCGGTGCTTGATACCACACACTGAACTATGCATAATCAAGTCAATACTGGAGATGTGGCGTAACGGCATGGATTTCTACACAAAGAGGGCAATTCATTCAACATAAGACGCTGCATTCAGGTTCAGGAGAGTTTGTACAAGGCAATTCTCTTGAATGCTGCCTTCAGGTATGGATTGGAAAGAGGGCATTTTGCATTTCTTTCACCATAGTGAAAACTGCATTCATGGTCTGGAGAGGGCAGGTTTTATGGATGGATAAAAGGACAGGGGCTCAAGCCCCCTTTGATGTCTATGTGTGCACGTGCCTGGCAGAGAGACAGATGAAGCAGGGACTCCAGTATAAAACAATGTTGCAGATTAAACCTTTTCGTCAATATTTCATAGATAGTCTCTCAGACTTATTTTCAGTCATAATTTGACCTTTTGCTCTTTGGTCTGCTCTTTTTCCGTCTAGAAAAAGAGCAATGTTGGCACGGGTACCAACATTGGCACAGGGGAGGGTGATCACTGGCACACTGGCATAAGTGTGAGTCTATTTTAAAATCAAATACTTTTTTGAACGTGGTCAATAAATTAAGTTGTCTAATTTACAGCAAATGGCATCCTGCACGTAAAATTCTACATTCATTAAAACTCTTTGGCGGGGGAGGGCGGCTGGCAGATACCACTTGAACCCTATCATGCCTTGGGCAGCAATGACTGTCATGGGAGATCTACTGTACCCTTATATTGGAGTATAGGGCAGTGGTTCTCAACCTTTTCAGGCCGTGAAAATAATCATGTACTGTATACATGTGTACATTTGAGAGAGAAAACAACGTTGCACTTAAAGACGGGGTGAAATCAAAAACATGTTTTTCACACTTTTAGAGCATATCTGTAGTGATAATATGGCCATACCAAACACTAGATGCCAAAAAAAATTTAAATAAACATTTTTTGTGTATATTTAAATAGGCCATTATTAATTACTTCCTGTGAACAGAAATTCAAAAAGTGATGACATAGATAGAGTTTTTGAATATAAATGAACCTTTGATTACATTCACCTGTTTGTTTCCCATTGTTGGCTCCCATTACTCCCATTACTCAGATTTTAAATCCCATCGCCTGAAGGGCTGATCCCCTCGGATAGGTTCAGAAACACACAGGCTTCCTTTTCAAACTGAAACTTCAAAATAAAATACCCAAAATAGTCATTTCATTGGGTCTTTAAGCAAATCATCTGGGGCCCCCCCTCCCCAAAATCATTTATGGACCCCCCCTGATGGTCCCGACACGCAGTTTGAGAAGCACTGCTTTTCAACACAAGCTGCCAGGGACCATAGATATATATAAGAAGGCTAGATGGCGCAAGGCGGAGTCGGCGGCGTCGTTCACTGGCGGCCATCTTAGGACAGGA
Source organism: Nannobrachium achirus (assembly GCF_963921795.1). NCBI lineage: Eukaryota > Metazoa > Chordata > Actinopteri > Myctophiformes > Myctophidae > Nannobrachium > Nannobrachium achirus. The sequence goes on along the minus strand of NC_137811.1, from coordinate 17,094,847 downwards.
CCATCCCCCGCGTCCTGCCGTTGTATTGTGCCTGTAAGGTGAGTGATCTGCACACTTAAATACTCTTTACTCTCTGAAATCTTGACCGATTTACTAACGGTTTGGATTATTACAAACATTATTAGCGTGGCTATGAGCTCAGGCTGGTTGACATGTTGAAATTGAAGCTTTTCATTTCGAAAAAAGAGCATGCAGCATAGTTAAGTGACATGGCTGCTTGCACAAGTTCATCAAGACAACAACAATCGAGATTTTCAAATATTTTCAGGTTTTCCTGAGACCAATAACGATTTCATGACAACTAATCTTTTGTCTAAATTACATTTCTTTGTGTGGATATTGTTGTATTTTTTAGCTGCAGGCTAAGAGACAAGAAAGAGGCTGTGAGTGTGAGCTAGACCTATATCTTATTACAAAGTTGACAGCAAAGTTACAATGGTGGGAGAGGCAGAATTACATGATTTCCAAGCGGTTTGGTTTGTTAAAAATATCTTACATTTAGATACATTGATACAGGGAATTGCTGGCTTTTTGTTTACAGAAATAGGCCTAGGCTACTGTATGTGAACTTAAGTCTGTTGTGAAGATGCCTGATTGTTTTGCTGCCTAATGCCTATGGCTGCTCCAATGAAAGGAGTAGGCCTATCCAAATGGAACCTGTGGGATCACCTGCCACAAATATGACAATATTATATTATAATTAGGATAATCATTATGTACAATACAAGTTCTGCTTCACAGGAACAACAGGGCTGTGAGATAATAACATTGCAAGAGTGTTGTTGGCTTTTAGAAATATTTCTACCACCTGTTTACACACTTTTTAACTCTTTTATTGTGGTTGTCTTATTCTCAAAGTTTGCATAGGCTAATGCATACATGCATACATACATAGTGTACATAGGCCTACATACATCCTACATAAATCCTTAAAGGAGTAGTTCACCCCCAAAACGACTTTTTTTATATAGATTATTCACACCATGGAGACTTGAGTTCAATAATTTCTTTTTGTGTTTGTCACATTCTTCACAAAAAAATGATTATAGTAAATTTACCTCCATTGATTCCGGATGGGGACGAATGCATTTGGGTCCCCTTCCGGAATCAATGGGGGTAAATTTATTGGGGTAATAATAATATTAATAATATTATAATAATCTGTCTACTGCTAATTTCAGGATTTGTTGTGCGACGCTCTTTGAAGAAGCTGTCCTGTGATGTCTGCCGGGCCAGCCTTGTGACCGATGCTGAATCTGCCTGTAAGGACAAGAGCTACCACCTGCTGACCCTGAAAAGCAATGGAGGTCTGGTGATACCATCTGTTCTGAAGGCATGGTGAAGGCAGCAGAGTGGGTCGTTCGCCAGGCATCTGCAGAATCCAGATGAAAACAGCCCATAGGATAGGAGGATAGGTTCAGAGGATGTGTTTTTGCTCAGGCATTGACAGTCACCACCATACACTGATGAAGTTAGTTATGTCCCTGTTTTTTAAGCTGAGGCTGCACCATATTGCTAAAATGACTACCCAAAACAGTCCTTTTTAAAGGCCATTCGCTCAAACTCTGTGTGCACATACGGAAGCCTAATTTTGGCTTCGAGCCAATGTTCCTCAGTGGTTTATACTGTATATATATATATATATATATATATATATATATATATATATGTGTGTGTGTGTGTGTGTGTGTGTGTATATATATATATATATATATATATATATATATATATGGAAACATTTCATCCACAATTCCATGCTGTATTGATCTGGTACCCTAGGAGAGATAACAGGCAAACAATGATCAAATAAAACATTCTTCTACATTCTATAATTGTGTAGTCTTCTTGTAAGTAATGCAGATGTTAAATAATGGGTCATTTTTCCCCCAATGAATGTATTTGAGTCTGGTTTACCTCCTTTTTAGGCTTTACATTTAAAGTTGACTCCAAGCAAGAACGTATGAGCCCATGAGTAGTGCACTGAATGCCATCTGAGAAAAGGAACCCACTGTGATTTTGCTATTCAGTTAATGCTACAGGTATACTTGATGATGGTAAATCCTGTCTGTCTCTCTACACTGCCACACCACCGCCCTCTCAACAGCCCCCAACAGTTCCAGTCTAACCCCCAACCTCATTGATCATTGTTGAGCTGTTCAATACAATATTGGTCCATTGAACCTTCAAACAGGTGTACTGCATGTAGCCTACTTCAATATCAAGGGCCACCAAAAGCTACCTGTGCAGCATGGGATTTAACACAAAAAAAAAAGATTATTATATATCATGATTATTGCTGTTATGACTATAGTTGGTATATATTATGTATGTACTCGTCTAGCTGTTAGTGGTCTGATTTCAGAGGGAGGGGAGGATTGGTCATGTTACTGATTGGGAAATGACTTGCAGTTGCAGTGCTGAAATAAAATGTATTATTTTAGTTAAAAAAGAGGTTTATTTGGTTTTGTTATGTCCTTAATAAAATAACCTTGAAGCCCCATCTCTAATCTCATATTTTACAGAATGGCAACATGAGACTATTTTATATGAAATAAATATAAGCCAAATGAGACAGTTTTTTATATTAAATAAATACATTGATACATTTAATACATAATGTATTAAATAATATAAATATTACTAATAATGGAACTATTACATGTTATATTTACAATATAAATACAGTGTGTATAGCTAATTGCTTTACTTTACCTATATACTTAATGTTATTTCATATGGAAATCCATGGTTATAATTATTCTAAGTATACAGTAACGTAGCTACGTTTCTTAGGTTTATAACAAACCAATCCGTTTCAAAATAGGTTGAAAATTGAGCAAGCTCTGGTCATTTAAATAGTTCATGCACTATAGAAATGAATGTTAAACTGGGCGATCGGTCCTGTCCCAAGATGGCCGACCTGTAGCGTCGTCAGTCCCCATTGGCCAACAGCGGGCGTGAGCTATCTAGCCTTTATATATATCTATGCCAGGGACGAGCATTATGGCTGTGTGTCCTCCTCCTCCCTGTGTTGTGAGCTCTGCTGCCAGGAACAGTCGGCTGGCTCTGATCCTCTCTGAGCAGCGAAGCTCTCGTCGGATCACCACTCGCTTATTTACGAGGTTGTCACTCAGGCCCCGGACACGCCCAGCCCAATGCATTTTGTGAATGTCTGAGCTTTGGCGCGCAGCTGCCGGGGCGGCCCCAAATAGGCCTACAGTATAGCCTCTGACTGCTGGCCTCCTATACTGAAAAATGGGTTAAGAGAAGAAAAAAAAAGAAGTGAAGCGAGCAGTGCTATTTTTATGGATACATTTCAATAAGCGTCCCGTGAAGCTTAGCCAATGTCAATGTGGGATGGGGCGGGACATCAGGCACGTGCACTACACAGACATCAAAGGGGGCTTGAGCCCCTGCCCTTTTATCAGTCTGTAAAAAGTGCCCTCTTCAGACCATGAATGCAGTTTTTTCTTTTTCCTATCCTTGCCAACTGGCCCTCTCTGGCAGCCGCCACGTAGCCCCACTTTGAAAACCGCTGAACTCATTGAGCGTTTACACACACACGCACTGATCGTCACAGTTTTCGCCACTCAATGCTTCCCAAACCTTTTCGCCCATGACCCAAAAGAGACATTTGATCTCCGCGGGACCCAAACAAGTGAAAATAGCAGATCTAGCTCAGGCCAGCCAGCTAATCAGTTACACAGAATAAGCAGATTTAGAGACTGATGAGCAGGCAGTGCACACATAGATAGACATCAAAGGGGGCTTGAGCCCCTGCCCTTTTATCCGTCTGTAGTGCCCTCTCCAGACCATGAATGCAGTTTTTACTATGGTGAAAGAAATGCAAATGCCTCCTTTCCATGACATACCTGAAATTCACGCCGTTCCGCCACAACTCCAGTATTGATTTGATTATGCTTCGTTTAGTGCATCACACATCGGAAATAGCCAAATTCCAAGCTCACAACGTGTCGCAGCGCGACGCTAACATTCTCTGCACGTCCCTGCTGAAGAGTATGATAATGAATTGCTGTGTACGGTGAAAATGCCCTTTTACAAGCTCACCACATGTCACAAATTCGGCTTTTTGGAGCTACAATGGTCAATTCATTATGCTGTGGTTCTCAAACAAGGTCGAGTGGTGACTAGGGAAGGTTAGACGATCGCCGATTTTCGGATGAAAATCATTTATTTCGGTAAATACGGGAAAGTACGGGAAAAGACGATTGGCTGCCCCTCCCCCCCTAGGAAGTCCGATATAGTACGGTTTTATTATTAAGGGGCTCCCTGTGGCTTGGAAAGGGTTAATGTCTGTATACACGAACAAATGTGCCAATTTTTTAGATTTTCTTTTTTATACACCATAAAAATGTTCTTATTTTGATCACAAGATCCAATTACTGAGAGTCTCCAGGTTTTCTTGAATATGTACGATACTGATTTACTATGACACTATGGCACATTAGGACTCAGGCCATGTTCAGACAACAACGTGTTGCGTTTTGCTTTTTATCCAGCGTTTATATGAAGCCGCATTAGATCATGAAATGATGTAGTGTCCATGTAATTTGGACATGGACATTTTTTTGTAGACTTTTTTTACGATTCTATACAAATGCCTTCAATCCCCAGATAGTTCATGTCATCATGTTCAATGCGCTGTGAGCTTGTGCATCTGCTAGAACTAAATCATGTTCTAAATCCTAAAATGACAGATTGTTTCTGGGTTTTAATGGATTCAAACTGATTCAGATGAGTCAACGTGCTCGCATGATTCAGGACACTCCAATGTACATGGATGTAGCTTCTTGCACCCACGTGTGTGTGTGTGTGTGTGTGTGCGTGTGTGTGTGTGTGCGTGTGTGTGTGTGCGTGCGTGCGTGCGTGCGTGCGTGCGTGCGTGTGTGTGTCACACGATGCGTGTATTGAGGTCAGAGGAGATATCACATAGACTCATGTAATTGAGTCATCAGGTCGGAGCTGTACAAAGTGGAAACACAAGAATATATGCACACGCACACATACATGTACGCACGCACACATGCACACACACAAACACTGACAGCTGATATAGGGAGACAATAGGAGAGACAGACCTGCATGTATTGTCTCATTAGCGTGGTTTGACCTTCTGTCCACATCACACAGTGAAGTGTTTCATTTTGTCTCCTCTGGCTGCAAGTGTCCCCGTGTCCTCTGATGTCCCGCCCTGACATCCATACCAGCGGGACAGAACGAAACGCAGTCCGCAGCAATGCCTTCTGGGTAAAGGACCCCCCCACCCACACACACACACACACACACACACACACACACACACACACACACACACACACACACACACACACACAACGTGTGTTTCACAATATATACCGGTACGTACACTAATTGAGAAACGTCCTTTATGAATGTCAATGTAATGTGCCACCTGTCAGTGTGCATGTCATTACATCAGACCACACACACATGGAAAACACATTTATTTCATATGCAGGAAATGTCCACAGTACACATTTAATACAAAGACATTTAAAGGGAAACAATATATATCTGAACTATAACTGTGTATTTCCAGGATGCAACATAGGTACAGTTATTCATGGGTCTTTTACTGTTCGGTAATAAAACTGTTCATAGAATGCATGTTCTCCTTCAGAACAGGGATGCTAGGGTTCACTAAACAGTGCTGGAAAAAGTACTCAAATGTTTTACTTAAGTAAAAGTATCAATACGGCAACGTAGACATACTCTGTTACAAGTAAAAGTCCGTAATTCAAAATGTACTTGAGTAAAAGTATGAAAGTGTTGGCAGCAAAATGTACTTGAAGTACGAAAAGTAAAACTACAAAATGTTTGAAAATAGCAGATCTACCAGCTCACAACTTGTGAGCTTGTAGATCGTCTATTTTCAAATAGCCAAGGTATAAAGTTGTCAAATAAATCTAATGGAGTAAAAGTACAATATTTGCATCCGAGATGTAGTGGAGTAGGCCATAAGTAAAAGTATTGGAAATTTGAAATACTCAAGTAAAGCACAAATACCTCAAAACCTGGAGTAGACTACTTAAGTAAATGTACTTTACACCACTGGCGAGGTTAAGCTAAGTCAGTGTTTCTCAACCACTGTGCCTGGGGACCTTTGGTGTGCCCCTGAGAAGGGTCAAGTGTGCCCCTTGAAACTGCTTGAAAGCCAGTATTGTATTTATTATTTTAAAAATGATTTAAACTAGTGAAAACAGCCAATCTACAAGCACACAACGCCTCGCGGTGCGAGGCGTTGTGTGCTTGTAGATCTGCTGTTTTCTCTACTGTTGTGCGACAGCCTTGTATGATGAAGCAGGGCTTTACTTTGCGAAGAAACGTACACATTTGAAACTTGGAGATACAAGGTTTCTTCCCGACAGTGACGATATTTACACCCCCGTATTGTGTTGGTGTGCCCATGGATTCTTGGGTCATGAAAAGTGTGCCCATGCAGAAAAAAGGTTGAGAAACACTGCTTTAAACCACTGGCGAGGTTAAGCTAAGTGACCCGACCCTGACCTCCTTCTGTTGACCTCTCCCATCAGTGGCTGGTCAGGAATAAACCTCTCCATCTCCCGCAGCTTTATGAATGCTATTAGTTTTAATACCCCAGGTTATGATTTAATCCTTCACAAGTGTGACCATGGCTTGCAGGCTGACCCCATGTCATAAATGTAGTGGGGTATTATTAGTTTGAATACCCTTAGTTATGATTTAATCCTTAGAAAGTATAATCATGGCTTGCTGGCTGAGCTCGTGTCATTAATAGGTCAGCAATATACCGGTATGTTGAAAACAATGTCGCACATTCATTTTGTGATCCAAGTAGCTTTTTTTTTTTTTTTTTTTGCTGCACCAAAATCACTTCAACCACCATTTGAAAATAGCCGACAAGCTCACAAGCGTGTCAGCATTGCGAGCTTGGAAATCTGCTATTTTCAAAAATCTTGAAAAAATGTATGAAGGTTCAAGGTTCATTTATTTAGTGTCCCCGAAGGGCAAATTGGGTTGCAGCGACATAGACATCAATACAATACAATAAAAACAGCAAATACAGAACACATGTAGCCGATACCTGAAAGTATAATAAAGTGCACATTGACCATAAAAGTGCATGCATTAAAGTGCCATGCAATGAAGTGAACATTGACCATTAAAGTGCATCCGCATAGGAAAGACCAATGGAGTGCACATATGAGGAATAGGCTATCTCCCGGACCTACCCTCAGCAGCATGCAGTGTGCATGTGGGTGCCTGGCACAAAATATGCGGACAAAAACATTAATTCATTTGGGGGTCCTTGACATGAAGAAGTTTTCTCTACTGGTGTAGAGGATGAACAGGAAAGGTGAGAGCACAGTTCCTTGGGCCGACAATGTTCCTCAACCAGCACATCTGATCAACATAACTGATCTCAAATGGAATATTCATGTGTGAAAATGACTCATTATTTATTTTACGCAACTGTTAACCTACAGTAACACACTGTCTGTGTGTCTGTGCTCCGCAGCGTGCTTATGTGAGTGTGTGCATGTCTGCTCCCCCTCACAGTCTGTTCAGCTCAGTCTGCTGTAACCTGCTGGCTTCAGGAACACTCCCAGCATCACATAAACAAAGCTTATTAAATGTGTATCATCTATTGACCAGTGTTTCCCAACCTTTTTTCCCGGTGGTGGATAAAGTACTTACATTTCGTACTTAAAACTTTCAATACTGCAATGTAGAATAGGCTACGTTTCAAGTAGTCTGGAATTGAAAATGTACTTGATTAGAAGTACAAATGTATTGGTATCAAAATGTAGCCTACTTAAAGTAGCGAAAGTAGGCCTACTCACAGCTTAAGATCACAATGAGCATTGTGAGCTATTGTAGATCGGCTATTTTCAAATGGCCAAAACATAATATACCGGTAGGGCTGAAGTGGCCCTCCCTTAAGTGTCTCTACAAATGCCTTCTAAATCAATAGTTCACAATGCCCCACTCCTCCACACCTCCCAGACTCTTCTCCCTTCTGGCTCCCAAACTCCCAAAAATTACATTTTTTTTTAAATGTATTTAGCGAATGCAAAGTCCTTAGTTCTTGGTTTACCTATGACCGGCACCCGTCTTTAAGTAAAAATGTCAATATCAAATTGTACAATCTACAATCTAAATCTGAAAAAGTTAAGCTTTCAGATAATTGGACTGAAGTTAAAAGCACAATATTTTCCTCTGAGAGTAGAAGCGTAAAATATTAAACGGTAGAAAAAAACTCAGTCAAAGTAAAAGTACCTTGAAAGTAATTACTGTATGTTCCACCTCTGGTAAAAGGTGTGTTAAAAAATACAGTAGTAATTGTGTTGAATAAAAGTGTTATTTTTATTCTGACACACTGACCCTCATCACAATGGAGACATACTGTACTGATATATATAGAAAGAGATTACAGTGGATATTTCTATGGTCAAGTGGATTAACGCAGTTACTCAAAGACTCAGTGTATACATATATATTTAAAGGCTTGCATGAAGCAAACTATATCTAGGATAGTGCTGAGAGGGAGAGTGTAGGAAAGCAAATCAATCCCATATACAGTAGCCTGCCCTACACAATGCTTCAGTGGCCATCTAAAATTATATATTTCAGATGAGCAGTATGAGCTTTGCTTGTTCAAAAATAGGACCAGTATCCAGTAGCAATCATTTCTTTACATAGATACCTTTATTATACCAAGGGGGGAAATCAGTCGCCCATAGCGTAACGAAGTCATGACGTGACTCGCTCATCCCCCGGTACCAATGAAGTAATTCGCTATGGAGAATAACATTGAGTCATCTTAAAATCGTCTCATATAAGCATTGCGGTCCAAAAATAAACAAACAGTCTTTGCGATATTGTCGGCGAGGTGGCTCTGTGTGGTTTATGATAATCAGTCACTCATATTTGATAAAGCCTGTTTCTAACTAATTCGGCGACATTAGCGTTTACTCACCATCAGTTGATTCTTCATATCCATATGAGTCAAACCGCTGAGATAATTTGTTTATAATTGGAACACAGTTCTTATATGACGCGATATGAAAAAGGTCTATGGGAATTCAGAATGGGGGAAGAAAACCGCGAACCAGGTAGGATGTGTAAATTACGTCACATTTCACTACTCCATACAGAGCAGTCGTAAACATAGGTAAAACCTAAAAAAGAATACAAAGCGTCAAGAACAGTGTCAGGTCATAACACAAAAAGTAATACTTGTAGTACAACTTATCAATGCAGTGCCAAACAAAAAAAGTGACCTTAAAGGCCCGCTGACACACCCCGAAATTATAGTATGATACAGTAGGTCACGTGGTCTCTCTGAAAACGGTCTGAAATAGTCTGAAACTCATGTCACAGTGTAATCTGCCCCTCGCCTCCCAACAACAGCTGACCAGTACAGTAAGTAGTCTAAGTGCAGTCAATTAATTTGATTGGCTTATAATTGCGCATTCCCACAATGACATCATAAAAAATATTAACTCATATTTTAAGATGACTCTTTAAAGTGACAGTACCCCTTTAGGTGACAGTACCCCTTTAAACCAAATAAAGTATCCATAACAGTCAATGGTTTTCCCAAAGCGATTTTAGCCCATCGTAGCTCACGCATGGTCGTAGAGATCAAGCCCTGATCGTCATGTTCCCGTGTTGGGTTCGGGCAGATTTATTTAGCCCCCTAACTACACCAACATTCAGATTTCACAAACAAAGTGCTTTATAAAGTCTCACACCTGTCTAACTACGGTACGGCACTCTATAATTACCTGCATCCTCCGTGTTCTTTAATAAGAAGCCTTTTTATCCGATCGTTTTCTGTGTTTCCTTGTATTTCCTGGCGTTCCCCATGCGCATTGCGCACCAACCACATCTATGGATTGTTTGGACGATCGGATAAAAAGGATTCTCATTAAGAACACGGAAGATACGGGTAATTATAGAATGCCCTACCGTATTTAGACAGGTGTGAGACTTTATTAAGCACTTTGTTTGTGAAATCTGAATGTTGGTGTAGTTGTAGGGGGTCGCTTTGCCCGAACCCATGTAAACACGGGAACATGACAGTCGGGGCTTGGTCTCTACGACCATGCATGAGCTACGATGGGCTAAAATCGGCCAATGCTAGTCAGTGCTACGGTACATATTAAGTATCTCACCGTTATGTCAAACACAAGTGTTCTGAACTGTCCCAATGAAAACAGTACTACTGTACTGGACTCCCTAATCGGGAGATAAGCGATCGTCAGGTCACAGCGTGATTTGGGGGGCAAAATCTGTAGGAGCAGCGTCCAAAAATGTGTTTTAAAAAATCGGCCAGAAGGTGGGGCTAAATGGGACATGAGTGTAGACATACTGTGTACCAATTTGCGTGATTTTAGGGCAAAAAATTTAGGAGCTGTGTCCATAAATGTGTTTTGCAAGAATCGGCATCATGGTGGCTTTAGAAGAGGGTCATGTGAGAATTGATGGGTGGAGGTTGTGGTTTGGCAGGCAAGGAGTGTGTATGCAAAATTTGGCATGGATCGGGGCAACGGTTGCGGAGCAGGGCAAAAGTGTGACGTGTGACGTGTGATGGACAGCTGGTCGAGGTTTTGATAGAAACTGTGACCTGACGGTCGCAACAACACGTAACGCCATTCAAATTGTGAGCTTGTAGATCGGCTATTTTTGGTGAAAGGATTTTGTGTAGAGAAAAAGTGACCAAATACAGATGACTGGGGGACTTTGGTCAATGAAGTATAAAAGTTAAATATGTATTTTTAATCATTTAGCCTTTAAGGACCATAACTCAAGAACCTCTTTTAATGACAATGACATTTTGTAAAAAAAAAAGTTATATATATATATATATATATATATATATATATATATATATATATATATATATATTCTCTGGTTTCATGTTCACTGTGTATTTAATTGGCACATTAACCTGTGCAACCATAGTGTTTCTACACGCGACGTCACTGCATTTATTTCATCTTTTGTCTGCGTCTTTGTTTTTGTGAAGAGAGCGACATCAACATCGCAGCGCACATCACAAGACTTGGACAACTAGGAAACAAGTTGTCTCCTTTATCAGCTCAGATTCAAAGCCTTTTGGCACCTTTTTTTCATTTCCCTGAAGTGTATGTGACGTTCAGTGGCAACTTTGAATTTAAAAATATATTTTAAGTTCAGTTAGGCCAGAATTCTGAACAAGTCTCCATTGATTAGTTACCGGTAGTTCTGAACTATGCCATGATCTCAGCCACTTGGATTCCATAGAGGCTAGTGCATTAGAAATGGTCATATTAAATAACAATAGAATGTGTGTGCTCGTGTGTGTGCATGTGTGTGTAACTGTGCATGTGTGTGGATTATTTTTCCTTTGTTTTAACCCTGAGCTTCGGATCATGAAGGGTGTTAAAAGCCAGTTGTAATAATTGTGTTGTACAAGTGTAAAAGTGTTACAATTATATTTATCCTGGCACACTGACCTCCACCACAATGGCGACATACTGTACCATTATATATAGAAAGAGATTATATCATGGATATTTCTATGGTCAGCTGGATTAACACAGTTACACAGACTCACTGCAAAGGCTTTCATGAATATATCTAGATAGTGCTTAGAGGGAGACAGAGAGACAGACAGTAGGAAAGCTGAGAGGGAGACAGTGTAGGAGAGACAGACAGTGTGAGGCCTGTCTCACTGGATGATGGGGTTGTGTGTGTGTATAGTCTAGTGTGGTCAAACATGATGTTACAATGTTAAAGCCTAAAGGGGTCTTCACCATTTTCAGGCCAAGGACCGCTTAGCTGAGAGAGAAGCAGGGAGTCAGGGACCCCCACTATACATATTGGATCTGTGTTAAACGTGTGTTTTCAGTTCTCAATACTTTGTATCTTGATCTTTCGCTCATTATTAGTCTGCTCTTTTTTTCCTTGATCACCAAACCTCTTTGCTGAAAATAGTCGATATACAACCTGCCAACGTGTCTGTGACACATTCAAGTCGTTAATGTATAAATGAATTAAAAGTAAAGTCCCTATGACACAAGATTTGGCACCCCCTGCAGTATATGAGGACCCACTAGGGGTCCCGAACCCCATGTTGCAGTGCATACATCCAACTGGGAAGCTCAACCTGTGTTGCCTGGCACATCTACAGTAGTGTTCACTTACCGTCATGACACCATTTCACATCATCCCACAGTGGTGTAAAGTAACTAATTACATTTACTTATGTAGGGTACTTAAGTACAATATTGAGGTATTTGTACTTTACTTAGGTATTTCCAATTTCCAAAAAAAAAACTTGTAATACTCCACAACATCTTGGATCCAAATATTGTACCTGCTTTCCTCCACTACATTTATTTGAAAACCTTAGTTTCTAGTTACTTTGCATTTACCGGTATATTACAATATTAAAAAACATACATTAACCACTTTAGTCCTATTTTATACCTAGGCTGTTAGAAAATACCATGACACAGGAGCATAGACAAAAAATAGCCCATCCGCAATCTCACACCGAGTTGTCTTCTCACTACCCGGTGATGCACCCACGTTGCCTGGTGTATGTGAGCATGTGCGTGCATTTGTGCACGCATGCATGCGATAAAAATCTTGGACTGACCCCTACGATCATTACAGGTTGTAGGCCTATGATTCAACCTTCGGTTGTCTGTCTGTCTGTCTGTCTGTCTGTCTGTCTGTCTGTCTGTCTGTCTGTCTGTCTGTCTGTCTGTCTGTCTGTCTGTCTGTCTGTCTCTCTCTCTCTCTCTCTCTCTCTCTCTCTCTGTTCCCAGTGAAATCTCTCATCTCTGTTTTCCTTTCTCAGCTCAGCCCGTCTTTGTTCCCGAAAAAATAACTGATGACTTTACTGATGGCCTTGAACACACACACACACACACACACACACACACACACACACACACACACACACACACACACACACACACACACACACACACACACACACACACACACACACACACACACAGCTCTAATTGTTTGCCATTGTACACAAACAGGACCTTGTTTGAACACGGAGCAAAAACAAACAGGGAGAGTGGTGTTGTTAGAACAGTGGTTCTCACCACCAGGGAAAGACACACATTTCTGTCGGGCAGAAACCTTGTATGTCTATTTATTGTAACTTTGTGAAATGAATGCCCTACTTCATCATAGGCTACTACACTGCCACACTAAAGTAGCAAAAGAATGTTGTTCTACCACTTTTTCGAGTCACGTGTTCAAATACTGGATTCTGATTGGCTAAATTCCGGAGGTTATGAGAGGACCACTGCCGCAAAGTTGTGTGTCCGAGATCAATGCGCCTCAGTGTACATCCGGGGACTTTCCCCCAACCAACAAATGAAGGTCGCAGCGGTGTTTACTAACGTGCGTACTATCGTCGCCGATTTATTTGGATCCAATGCAATCCGCCAACTTTAAAGCCCCTTTTCTCTGAACCTATGCCTTTCTGGAAGCGAACAGCCTCTATTTACGGCCGGAACGGTCCTTCTAACTGACGTTAGCTTAGCTGTATGCTAGACATCTTTCTCTGCATGGAGTTGGCGTCATCTGGTGGTGAGTAGAAGATGTTGTTTGTGGAACTATTTGCTGTCGTCGCGGAAGTTTTATAGGCAATAATGATTGTAACTTAAGATCCTTGCAAGTTACAACTATGTGTTTTCTTTCATGTATACGGGAAAAAGTGGTAGAAAAGCTATTTACCACTCGGGGTCGGACATTATGTCCTGAGTGCGGGTGTTATCGGACTCGGCTGCGCCTCGTCCGATAACACCCGCACTCAGGACATTATGAGAGCATAATGTCCTCTCACTCGGGGTAAATTGCTTACATCTACAAGCTTAAATTTGTGATGCGTTTTGAGCTCGTATAGGTCGTCTATTTTAGCTATTTTTATCATTTGAACCCTGAAAAGAAACATTTTTGGACATTGAAGTTTCCTCCCGAAATCAACAAATGAAACACACGTTTTTTTTTTTTTTTTTTTTTTCCCTTTGTTTTTTTTTTCTCGATAGATCAGGGTTAGGGTTATGGTTAGATTAGATTAGATTAGTAACTGCTAGACATAAAATATAAAGGCTAAAATCTAAATAAATCCCTTGATTACAACCGATTTATTTTGTTCATCTCACAAGGTGTCACATGCAGACAATATGAGCTTGTAGATCTGCTATTTTAGAAGCTTTGGCATGCCCAAAATAGGGACACCATGGCAATGTGTTTTGATACATGAAGTGTATTGAGACCTGACTGAGGCCAATTCTAAAAATGCCTTCTAAATCCTGACCTAAGTTTTCAGGGAAAAAAAACTTCTAATATAAAAAAATTAAAATTAAAAAAACACAAAAAGTGGTTCCAAGAAGCTTTGTGACTAAATAATATGACATTGGATCCATTGGAATCCTTTTTCTTCTTCTTTTTCATTTCCTGAAAACTAACAGTTTTGGACATACAAGGTTTCCACCGACAGCAATGGTGAGGCTCTATTATGATCTTTACAGTCTATTTTGTATGGCACCTAATGAAACTCAACAGCTTAATGAGCTAATGGGTGTCATTTACTGACTCCTGCCGCCTGCTCAGAGGACATCATTAGTGGTCTTGTTTGGATTGATGTGTTCTTTGTGAGATAAAAGGACAAACAAGGAGCAGTGTGGCCATGTCTGATGATTATACTGTAAGTGACTGTGGCTTGTTTGTTCAGCTCATAAATATTGGTAGCTGGGTTGTGTTTTTTCCCCCCAGCAGGTGGGAGTCTATTGTTTCAATGGAGTGAACGTGAACATAGCTTCTGAGACATTCTTTAATTTAACCCCACGGTCACTGAACTAAATATTGGACCCGATCGTTACAAGCCAAATAAGGTTTTCATCCTAAAATGGCTTTTTCTCAGAGAGACACATCAGGAGAAAATCAACTTCATTATCAACCTTTCCCTGTCCTAGCAACACACTCTTGTTGGATGGCTCCAATTGGGATGGTGAATCTCTATGCTAACAATGGATGGATGCTGTATTAACAATCTTTGAAGTAACTCTGGGAACCAGCGGATCCTGAGCCATATGTGCCCCATAGGTCACAGGTCATGCAAGAGCCTATCTGCTGTTTCCATAGCATGAGGCAGCTTGATGTAAAAGTACACACACTGCACATGACTCCATTTTCCAACTTTTTTATCAATGATATTGACACCATTTACGTCTATGTATGTGCGGGCGGCCCTGGTCGAAAGAAGGGTGGTCGGCCTTTAGTCGCTTCCAGAGACTCCTGGCTTTCACATGTCATAGATCTTCTTATAGAAGACCCCTCTGCGATAGCAGAGAGGTCTGCCCCACGTTTTAGCTAGAGACCCAAAAGAGAAATAGTTTGCCCTCACAACGTGTCATTTTGCGCCGTGTTGTGAGCTTGTAGATCGGCTATTTTCACTACTTCTTAAACATTGGTCTTCTAATTCATGGAATGTCTTTGATTTTTTTCTTAGAGTTTTTCTTTCTTAGAGCTGAAAGAAAGAAATGTTTTGAAATAATTTTAAAACAAAATGCAGGAAACAGAAAACGAATGGACCCATAAAAATGTGCAAATGGCTCCCGACCCACTGTGCCTATATTTAGTAACCTCTATGAGTCAATTTTGTTACATTGAGAATGGAAAGTTCAAGGATCTCTGTATCTGACTGTCTATGTACGTGTCTCTCTGTGTCCATTTTATGCCCAGTTACAGTATGCAGCTTTTTCAAATGCATCCTCCTAACAATCTGCAACGGTAGCGCTGGAAACTACAACTCCTCCACACTTTTGTTTAGTCTTTTAAGTTGTGTAAAGAAGATGCTGTCTAAATTGAATTAGTCTAAGCCGCTAGCTGTAAACAGAAATGACAAACGGATCATCTCCTGTTGGCACATTTCACTCACTAAAGATCTTACAGTATCTCACTGTGACTGTTCAAATAGATTTATTGTCTAGTGTGGATACGTTGGTGTTTCTTCAGATTACTTATCTGACTGAAATTCTTCTCACACTGTTCACACTGGAAAAGTTTTTCTCTAGTGTGGATACGCTGGTGCTTGTGCAGATTACATATCTGACTGAAACTCTTCTCATGCACACTGTCCACATTGGAAAGGTTTCTCTCCGGTGTGGACACGTAGGTGTGTCCTTAGAGTCCCCGAATCACGGAAACTCTTGTAACACTGTTTACACGCAAAGGGTTTTTCCCCCGTATGGGTACGTTTGTGTTTCACCAGGGAAGCAAAGAGACTGAACCTCTTGTCACACTGTTTACAATGAAAGGGTTTTTCCCTAGTGTGGACACGCTGGTGTCTTTCAAGGGAAACAAACACTCTGAAGGTCTTATAACACTGTTTACACGCAAAGGGTTTTTCTCCAGTGTGGATACGCTGATGTGACCTTAGAGACCCCGAATCACTGAAACTCTTTTCACACTCTGTACAATGAAAAGGTTTTTCTCCACTGTGGACACGCTGGTGTCTTCCGAGGGAAGCGAACCGACTGAACGTCTTGTCACACTGTTTACACTGGAAAGGGGTTTCTTCAGTGTGGACACGCTGGCGTTTCATCAGAGTACCTGCCTCAATGCTCCTCTTATCGCGCTGTTTACACGTGTGGTTTTCTTCCCTGGGTAAGTCATCGAATATGTCTTTACTTCTTCTGGCTGAGTTAGAGTCCTCGTAAGATCTTGGTTGGTTTGTGTCTCCTTGTTTCTGGCTGCTATTGTTTTTCTGACAGGAAGATGAGGGGAGCTGTCCTTCCTCATCATTTGACAGCAGAGGTCATTGTTGCTCATTTCCATGTCTCCGTGGAGGGGGACCTGAGACTTGAAGGCATATGGACACTCTGGACAGGAGACCTGCGTCTTGGACGATTGGTTCATCATCACCACTGCTGCTACTTGGACTGTGAATTGGAAGGAGTTTCCAGGTTTCTATCAGGCTGGAAAATGTTGTCGTCATATATTCTCTGTTACTCTCCTTCTACCTCTCTAGCTGTCTTTGTCTCTATAGGATTTCCCTGCCTCTCTGACTCTCACGGTCCACTCTGTCTGCAAAGACAATACTGACGTTCTCAGACTAAAATGTGATGTTAAAAAATGTCTTCACATTCATGGTGACCATGCTGGTCTGATGTCACACAACACACACCGCTGAAATCATTCATAGCAATGTCGATTTGCACAGATACGGTTGCAATTCACAAAAGAGATCATGTCCCAAACCCAAGTAACCAGTAAGACTCCCTAATCGGGAGATAAGCGACCGTTGGTCGCTTATCTCCACAAATATCACAACCTCCACCTCTCACGTCATACGGGCAGCCATAGTTACACCTGGAATGTTGAATCTCCATATATGGAGATAACCTACGCATCACACAAAGTCTGACCTCACCAGCCCATACTTGGGCATGGACGACTTATATCTCCATATACGGAGATGGCCATATATGGAGATACGATGACATCACAGAGTCCACAGCTGATGATGTGGCGTGATGTCATACAATACACAAACAAGCCCTATATAAAGGGGCAATTCTCACCAGGGAAGAGAGCATTGCCTGGAATGTTGAATCTCCATATATGGAGATAACCTACGCATCACACAAAGTCTGACCTCACCAGCCCATACTTGGGCATGGACGACTTATATCTCCATATACGGAGATGGCCATATATGGAGATACGATGACATCACAGAGTCCACAGCTGATGATGTGGCGTGATGTCATACAATACACAAACAAGCCCTATATAAAGGGACAATTCTCACCAGGGAAGAGAGCATTCCTCGACTCAGACCTTACCGCCAGGATCAACTAAGCTTATAGCTCATCACCAGCATGACTCACACCATCCTTCCTAGACGATTTTGACATCTTGTTACTAATCTGTCGGTAGATAATGCCGGTCTTATATAAGGGTCATTTGTGTACGGTGTGATGTCATACTGATGTCAGCAGTGTGATGTCATACTGATGCAGAGATATGAGCAGGGCAAAGGTGTGACGTGTGACGTGTGGACACGAACAACATATAACTCCATATATAGAGACATAGCTGCTGACATCAGTATGACATCACACTGCTGACATCAGTATGACATCACACCGTACACAAATGACCCTGACGGCAAACACCAAGCAGTGTGATGTCATACTGATGCGGAGATATGAGCAGGGCAAAGGTGTGACGTGTGACGTGTGACCGACCGACCGACGGACGGCCGGTGGAGGTTTTGATACTAAACTGCGACCTGACGGTCGCAATAAAACTGGGTTCAATAAGGGCCTGCCTTCATGCGTTCAGTCTATGACGTATCTATGACATATGACTCCATATTTGGGCAAGGTTTCAGCTCGATTCGACCGCCATACACTTCCTTGTAGACGGTCTGGCTCTGAAAGAGGCTAACCGATTATGTCATTCTTGCCCAAATGTGGAGATTCCGCTCCCCATTGACTTCCATTACAGAACTAGAAAGGTGTGCTACTCAGAGCACAGGCCGGGTTACTTACCCAGGGCCTGTAAACTCTGGAAGGCAGCCATAGCCCTTAGAATGGGATCTGAAATATCTGTCTCAAAAAAATCGTGATCACATGACCCCAGTGATACTGTAATGTGTATCATTTGTGTGAGTTCTTCCCTCTTCCTTCCTCCTCTTTCCTTCCTCTTTTTCATAGTCCTGGACTCAAGAAGGTCATCAGTAGACGAGAGCAGAATTATCTTTATTGTCACATCACAGGTTCACAGGTGTAAAACAGAGGGGAAATGTTGTTTTTGTCATGAAAATTAAGGTGCAGACAGTATCGGCAAATGTCAAGTTCAACCATTTAGTCCTCCCTTGAAGATTGCTTTACTGGTATAATCCACAGGCAGGTCCATGAGGAAAACAAAAGACCAAGGCCAATCTGATGACAGGCAATGGTCATGCCTTGTTGGAGAATCTGATTGAAGCCGGGTGGAAGCTCTTCATAAACCTGGTTATCTGGTCACCTTGCCCAGCCACGGCCGTTGTAGAGGTTTGAACAGTTTGTGGCTTGGATGGTGCCTGTCCTTGATGCGCTGAGCTATAGCTATGCACCTCTTCTTGTACAGTTCCTGGAGCGAGTCGAGCTTGCCTCCTTGGCTTCATTATAACACCAAGGAGATCGAGATGATGCCCCACAGTAGTCCTGGCAGACCGGAACTATGCGGATGACATCTTGTCTTGTTCTGCCTTTTTCCTCTTGTCTTTTTCTTTTGTCTTTCTTCGGACTGCGCCCCAGGCCAATGTAATAACTGGGGGCACACTACAAATCCTGAACCTATGAACATAATTTCGGTACTTTCAGTGCCAACTATTGGAGAGTTGTTGAAGTGTGTCTTCAAAACATCCAACTGATTGAAGCTTGTTTTTCCTGTGTGGACATGCTGGTTGGTGTGTCCTCAGGTTACTTAACCAACTGAAACCCCTGGCACACAGTTTACAGATGAAGAGTTTTTTCTCCAGTGTGGATACGCTGATGTCCCGTCAGAGTATCTAACACACGGAAACTCTTGTCACACTGTTTACAGATGAAAGCTTTTTCTCCAGTATGGATGCGATGAAGCTCCATGTCACATTCTTTACACCGGAAAGGTTTTTCTCCAGTGTGGACAAGCTGGTGTGTCTTCAGGTTACATAACAGAAGGAAACTCTTTTGACAGTTTACAATGGAATAGTACAGCGGCTATAAGCTTTCATATTATGAGAGATTGTGCACTTTTTGAGAGAAGCATGACATTTCTACCATAGCTAGTACATACCATAAGGTTTATTTTCAGATGTGGAGGCAAGTCAGATTTGACCCCTCAAATTCAAGATGGCCAGTCCAGTGTGTCTAATGCTCAAAAAACCCTACTTTTGGAACCAAACAGAGAAGGAAAACACTTAAGGTATCATTTCCAACTAAGTTAGGGATGCCCATTCATTTGGGGATACTTTTGAGATCGTCAGAATTCAAGAAAATGTATTTAGGTTGTTGAAATTCTGTGAGAAAATCATGGCCGGCTTCAGGCAGGTCTACAGCTAGCCCAGATTAACTGAACACTTTGTAGGACTCAGCAGAGTCATGTGAACATGTTAAGCTATAAAGATATGTATGAACTGTTAAAATTGTAGGCATGGCGGCAGTTTAAAAACGTGTTGAAACGGAGAAATTAACTGAGTTAGCGCAGTTTGAAAGTTCCATTGGTTTCAATGGGATTATCCATAGAAAGTGCAAGAAGCAGCAGAATGGTGTGAACATTTTGATGTGTACACTATGTACTGTTAAAATTGTAAGCTTGACAGCAGTTTTGAAACTTGTGGTCGCATGGTGTTTCGTCTGTTTCTAGGCCGTTTAGTGGCCTTGTGGAATCCACTGGGAACTGAATTCTGTCTTTCCATAATGTGGCATAGTGGTATGATTTAAGCTTATTGCCAGACAACGCCACCGAGGGAGTTGCGCCCCCGGAAATAGTTATTATCTAACTTAAACACCTTAAGGTCAAACTAGCATTATCTAATTTAAATACCTCAGGTTCAACATGGCACACAAGTTCGTTTTACAGTTAGTCAGGCAGAAACGTGTTTTTAACAAAGTACAAAAACAGCTTTTTATTAAACTTAAGCAGATTATTTCATCGGCATAATTGCACTTAGTCATTGTCATGTAATAACAATCATCATTTAATAATAAAACTGAAATGCAGTAAAGGGGAACAGTGTAATTAATGAGTCAGCAATAAAACTAATATATATGGGCCGGTGCAAAGGGCAGGGGAAGGAAAAGCAGGCTGACCCACCCAAAGCAGTGGTTCCCCCAATAAGCACAGCACAGCAGATCAAATGAACACAAACAGAAAACACAGCAAAAAGGGGGGGGATTACCACACCCTGGACGGCCATCACCTGTCCCCAAACTAGAGCCCCAGCACCAGGCCTGAAATGGAGAAGACAGCATTAAAGACTTGCAGTTACTAGTATAAGGACACAGTATGTAAAAGCAGCCTACTAGAAGTGTATACTGTCTGTTAGGGGCTATATGCCCGGTAGCCTCACAATAACTCAAATCCAAAATAGCAAACAAGGGCAACATTAATGTTGGCCGGTCTGGAGTTATGGACCAGCAAGTGCCAGGTCCTCGCTCGGGCAAGGCGTTGTAGGAATCGGGGGAGGTTGTGTGTAGAAGTAAGCAATTTACCCCGAGTGAGAGGACATTATGCTCTCATAATGTCCGCAGTGATGGTGTTATCGGACGAGGCGCAGCCGAGTCCGATAACACCATCACTCAGGACATTATGAGAGCATAATGTCCGACCCCGAGTGGTAAATAGCTTTTCTACCACTTTTTCCCGTATACATGAAAGAAAACACATAGTTGTAACTTGCAAGGATCTTAAGTTACAATCATTATTGCCTATAAAACTTCCGCGAGACAGCAGATAGTTCCACAAACAACATCTTCTACTCACCAACAGATGGCGCCAACTCCATACTAATCCATGCGTCTAGCTTACAGCTAAGCTAACGTCAGTTAGAAGTACCGTTCCGGCCGTAAATAGAGGCTGTTCGCTTCCAGAAAGGCATAGGTTCAGAGAAAAGGGGCTTTAAAGTTGGCGGATTGCATTGGATCCAAATAAATCGGCGACTATAGCATGCACGTTAGTAAACATAGGACCGTTGCCACCGTCATTTGTTGGTTGGGGGAAAGGACCTCCTGAAGTCCCCGGATGTACACTGAGGCGCATTGATCTCGGACACACAACTTTGCGGCAGTTGTCCTCTGATAACCTCCGGAATTTAGCCAATCAGAATCCAGTATTTGAACACGTGACTCGAAAAAGTGGTAGAATACTTCATAAAGGAACCATGGTCAACAAAACCAGCAAAGCAGCAGCTGCCACCAGCCCTGAAATAGGCAAGTGGCCATTAGTCTACAAAGTACTCAATTTAAGTTGACGTTCAGAAACGGGAGCAAAGAGATGCACACATTAACATACCACGTTTGCCTGGGCAGCACACACACACACTGTAGCACTGTCCACGGCAGGGGACCGAGTAGGAGTAAAAGATGTGTCGCCACATCAGAGACTCCAGAAGGAGCGTTTGTAGGAAAAGGCTAGAACAACAACAACAGGCCATGGTCAGGTTCAGGTACAACTTCTCAATACAAACATAAGCTTGCTTAAGCAGCAAAAAGAAACGTACCTTTACTGAGCCAGACACCATATACCCTGTATAGCTGAAGCCAGAAGGCCAGCGTGAGCTGGTGGACCACCGGTGCTGTGCATAATGCACACACCTGCACAAGGTGCAGCACCTCCACCTTGCAGAGACAGACAGCTAACTGGCAGCTGAGAGCCATACTGCTTAAGTACTGCTGTCAATCAGTGGACTACCCAGTGGGAGGAGGATGGGTGGTGGGAAACGCCCATACTGCTACACATATATATTATTGCGACCGTAGGGAGCAAGTTTACTATGAGAACCGTCACAGCTTGTCCGTATGTATGTATACGTGTAATGCCTGACACTGTGGTCCCCCTGAAACATCACTGTGACATCACAGGTGACATCGAAGTGATGTCAGATACTCAGAGCAGGGATCTCCATATATAGGCATAAACAGGTGACATCACAGTGAGTGGTGTCAGATACTCAAGGGAGGGATATCCATGTATGGGCATGAAAGGGATTGTGTTAGGGATCTACATATATGGGCATAAAAGGGATTAGTGATGTCAGATACTCTGAGCAGGGATCTCCATATATGGGCATAAAAGGGATTGTATCCCAGATGATGC
Organism: Nannobrachium achirus; assembly: GCF_963921795.1. NCBI lineage: Eukaryota > Metazoa > Chordata > Actinopteri > Myctophiformes > Myctophidae > Nannobrachium > Nannobrachium achirus. The sequence goes on along the minus strand of NC_137811.1, from coordinate 17,071,957 downwards.
CCTGTTAGGAGGACCACACCAACAGAATATAGAATATATGGCCAAGACAGATGGCCAAGAAAGATGGCGCGACCTTTTCGCCCTTAGGCGTCCTACTGTTAGTAATATAATATTTGTATAGTCTGGATAGCCAAAATGTCACGTGAAGCTTGACCTATCCTCAAGCCTGCATATGGGCATATCGGACATACATCAGACATTTGTTCGATTAATAGTTGGTGGTATGATGAAATATATGTTTATTATAATATCTCCCGAAATCTGATGTCATTTTGCAGGAGATTTTGTGATGTAATCGGCTGTGTATCTATTGACCATCTTTGCAAGCTGGTAAAAAAAAGAAGAAAAAATAAAACATAATGACGCGTCCAAGTGCGTCCTCACCCTTCCTGTCTCCTGCGGTAGCCCTTGCATAGCTGTGTCACAAGGTCATCAATCCTGGAGTACTGTTCCAAATCATCCATTCTTCTTTCCATATCTTCAATTGTTTTGTATTTCTCCTTGATTATCCTCTGAGAGATTCATGGCTGCCAGTTCCCACCTGATGTCGTGTGGGAGTCCAGAGTGCTCCAGACCGTACTGAATAACTGCTAGCTTGCATAACGTCTTGAGACTCGGATTCATGTCTAAGATATAAAGGTCATTGGGACTGTACCGTCCTCCAAAGAAGATGACATGATCTCCCACCGTTGCATGTGTGTGAAACATCCCACCTGGGGCTTTCCCCTTGGGCACAGCCTTCCTCCAGGACAACGTCTTTGGATTGAATATCAACATATCGTTGTTGAAGGTCCGCCTCAATGTTTCACCACCACATATGTACAGCTCTCCATTGTAGGCAAAGGCTGAATGACCCCTTCGTCCTTCTGGAAGGTGCTGTGCAGAAGGCATGCTCAGCCAGCTGTTGGTCTCTGTGTCAAACACTCTGATGTTGTTATAGGGCTGGGCCCCTTGGGACCCCCCAAATACAAACATCTTGGTTCCAATGATGGTGGCAGAGTGACACAATGAAACAGGTACCAAACTGCCTCTGGTAGTAATTGAAGACCAGACCATTGTGGTGTAGTCCAACGTCTCTATGTCATTAGTACATTGATCATCAGTGCCTTTGAACCCTCCGTAGATATACATGACATTACTCAAGACGCAGGCTGAGTGGTAGCACCTCTGCTTGGGAACATTGCCATAAATCCTAGGCTTGAACCATTTGTGGGTGTCGGTATCAAATCCATAAAGCACGTTGCCGTGTTCTGAGCTAAAGTACTGATTGCCTCCCCAGATGTAGACGATATCCTCTAGCAGCACAGCTGTGTGGCCTTCGCGCAATGATGGAACGTGAAAGGGACGTTTTCCTCTTGCAGTTGCCACTGGGGGCAATGTCCTCCAGCGCAACGACACTGTGTTGAAGATGTCCACACGCATCTGATCACTCCCGTTGATTTTATTGTAGCCTCCAAATAAGTAGACCTTGTGACCCACTGCAACGGCAGCATGGTCTTTTGCCTCCAGCCCTCCTTTAAGGTGCACCATGCAGCCCAACATTCTATGCACAGTGACACACAGCGGCATCTGAATTACCCAAGTTTCCAACAGTAGCTTGTGCAAGTATTATTGGTACAGTAGCACAAACGTCAATCCTCAAAGCTGATGTGTTTGTATGATTTAATATTCTGATCAACAGATGTGGCAATAATCACCTCTGGATGTCTGTCACTATCACCGATGCTCAGGTAGAGTCTTCATCTGAGCCTAATTTCAGGTGTTCTGTTCATTTTATAGACATTCCTGTCGTGACGTCATTGTGAATGTTACGTTGATCTGAGTCAATGTCCTTATTTGGATATGCCCATATGTATTACTCTACTGCAGTGGATGACCTCCTGTATTCAACTAGTGAAAGTGTGCTAGGGCCAAACAAACAATGGTAAAATAAACATTCTGAATAGAATGCACACAAATGCTTAAAAAATGCTTCAAACTCCACGTGTGTTTCCCTGAGGACACGAGGGAGTGAGGTGCATGGTGGGAAGTCAGTCTGATTGGCTGTTGTCCAAACATTTTTAGATAAATGTCAGTACATTTGTCAAAAGAATTACAAAAACATAGCAGATATACAAGCTTGCACACATGCTGTGAATTTGTAGATCTTCTGTTTTGAATAGTCAACTTATACATGCATAAAGATTGTGATTCTGTGTTAACACATTTGGCTGGGGACCAGCCTGGAACTCCCCCAAGGACCCCTGAGGGTCCCCGGACCCCACTTCGAGAATCACTGCTCTACATCTCTGGAGATGATTTTATCCCTGTCGAGCAGAAACCGTGTAATGTCCAAAACTGCAATATATTTTTCTTTAATACTTTTCATTGGTTAAATATTTATAAAAAAAAATGCACAACATACTTAATCACTTCCAACCTGGCTTCCCTATTTTGGGTATCTTATTTTAGAGCATAAATATAGTAGATTATACTGTATACCATCGCCTTGCAATGCTTTGTGAGCCTGTAGATTGTCTATTTTAAAAATGTCACTATATGTTTGTGTGACACTGTCATAAGACAAAGTAGAAACAAGACTGCACTCTGTCGAGGTGCCAACTTGCACCTCGTGCACTCGTGGCCATATATGGCCTACTTGTGTGCCAGCAAGTACTGTGATCGGTGCTGTTATTGTATATATGGAGAGGCAGAATGTGGTTGTTGCTATCTCCCTGGACCCCCTCTTCATTCGTTAAAGTTAATTCATTCACACTCCCACAGAGCAGTCTGTCACCTCATGTTCCTACTCATTGGCTACAAGCTAATTCTCATACGCCCTCTTACCCACAATGCATCTCAAGCAGTCTATTTAACAACTCCCTGTTCTATGTTCATTCTAGGTGTTTAGCTGTTACTACTGGTTGTGCAGCTGTAAGGGTTAAGAAATCCCTTCCCTGTAAAATGTAGTTACTCATGTTAATAATATGTATTGTTTACAGATTGTTCTGTGTTCTATGGATTATGATATGTGCTATCTTAAATCATGCAACTATAAGGTTCAATGGTATGTGCATGTAATCTGTATATCATGCTTTGCTCTGGGGGGTTTGTGATATCAGATTATGTCTCATGTTCGAGCAGATAATCTGTATGATCATAGCAGAGCTTCACCGCCAAACTACCGGTAAATGCAATATCATTGCATAAATGGTAATATCATTGCAATATGGTAAATCTAAGTACGTGTGGTTATTCTGAGCTGAAATATATAAAACAATTACCTTTACCAAACATCATATCCAAAACGTAAAGGTCGCTTTCCCGTCTCTCAGATGTATACTTTTTGAGCGATGGAGAAAATCTAAGCGATGGGTAGAAACAATAGTTTTCAATCGCTTGTTTTGTCAGCCAGTTCCATGTTTTCGTCAGCCTGTGATCAGTTTCCTCCCCGCGACCGCATGGTGGCGAAACATTTCTGGGAACACAGATTAGTGGCCAGTCACGCATTCACATTTCTGCCTCTGTAAAATTGCATCGGGAAAGGATTCCGAAAGGATCAACCGTAAGCTGGATACAGTTACCGTGTACTGTCAGCCGCTTACAGATAGCACACGAACACAGTACTTGCACGCTCTGCTGGCACAAGTAAATAGGGCATTGATTTATGAAAGATAGACACTTGTCCAAAAGGTCTCTGTCCAACAGTAACAACATAAAGTATACACTAGATACACTAGGCCTTCAAAGTGTTGAGAATAACATAAGCTCAACATGAATCAAGTAAAAATCTAAGTAAAGACAGAGTAGATATTTTTAATTTCATTGGTGAGCTTCAGGCCAAGCCTGCACACTGGATCATGCGCCCTGCGATGTGGTAATTGCAGACCCCGCGACTTCCGGTCTGGGGACTGGGGCTTTTACTGTACACCATGCATACAGATATTTATTACCTACACGTGTGTACCTTGCACACAGCAGCAGTGCCAATGGTCAAACTGTTCTTTCTGTTTTGATGAATTACTTATTTTCTTCCACCTGTTGTTGTAGGCCTATATTCCTCCAAACAAATGCCCAAAAAAAAGCCAAACTAACAAAAACTCTCTTCCCTGACCTATAGCTGGGGACATTTTTCAAATGCCTTGCATGTACATTGGTTAAAAATGATTACGCTATACTATATTAACTAATTTAGCTTGGATGTGGGACATAAAGCCTTATGTTTTTTCAACCCCACTAAGAAGAATGAAGTTTGATGCATTTATCGACGTAGAAGGTGGCTAATCTATCCTGCCCTTGACCTTCAGGAGGAGGAAGAAGTCATCTCTATGCCTCTCATCCTGGAAGGTCTCTGACATCATCAGGGTGATGGTGGTGAACATCATGGAGAGCTGATCAGGGTTCATGTTACAGAATGGAACTGTTGTGTTGTCACTGTCCTCAGTGTCCTCTATGTCCATCAGCTGTATCATGTCTCAGAGACCTGAGTCACTGTTGATTAGTAGATGATACTGTCAGATAAACAGCACTTATTTACAGTACCCCACCTCTCCCTCTCTCTCTCTCTCTCTCTCTCTCTCTCTCTCTCTCTCTCACTCTCTCTCTCTCTGATAAACAGGAGTAGTGTTACCGTGTGATGTCATAGCTGTACCTTACCAGCATCGATGAGCACCTTTTTATTCACCACTTTAATTCTTATTTAAAAGCTTTTCTTT
>NC_137811.1:17004763-17062263 GCF_963921795.1 Nannobrachium achirus | reverse complement strand
GCACACACATACGCACGCACGCACACATACAAGCACACATGCACGCACACATGCACGCACTCAAACAATCAGTACTATCCAGCGGGCTGCTTTAGACTATTAACTCCCAACCACACACACACGCACGCTCGCGCTCATACACACACACACACACACACACACACACACACACACACACACACACACACACACACACACACACACACACACACACACACACACAACACACATATAGACACACACACACACACACACACACACACACACACACACACACACACACATAGACACACAAACAACATACACACCTACGTACACACACACACACACGCACGCACGCACACACGCACACACACACACACACACACACACACACACACACACACACACACACACACACACACACACACACACACACACACACGGTTCTCCTCCTAGTGTGAGATCACCTCTTCTCCTCCGGCATTCACATTCCACAGCTATTCCCTCAGCCCATGAGCCTGCCAAACGCTGCCGGTTCAACTCCCCGTCCATCTGTCTGCGATGATGAGGTCAGGCCAGAGGACACTACAACAGGCCTGGATGGGGAGAGAGAGAGACACAGAGAGACACAGAGACACACACAGAGAGAGAGAGAGAGAGAGAGAGAGAGAGAGAGAGAGAGAGAAACTGGGCCGCGTGGCCATTGACAATTTACTAAAATTACATGTACACGTTAATTAAAAATCAAATGTGTGGGCCTCCTCTGTTGTCTACAGGTGCTTTCTTGGCCCACAGATGATCATCATGGCTTAAAATCCGAGCTGGGTAGTGCGCGTCGGGAGAGAGGGGGGTTATGGTGGAGGGTCCTAAAAAATGATTGGCCAGGTGCCCTCGCGGAGGTGAACCGAACCTTTCAGACGAAAAGTTTGGTGGTCGGAGACAGTATGGACAGCCCTTTAGAGAACTGTAACTGGCTCCATGAACTCCCCCAAGGACCCTGAGGGTCCCTGCATGGACCCCACTTTGACAACAACTGAAATAATCAATATATTAAAGGTGCCATCATTTACATACTAGCAACATGCTGACTTCTCAGTTTTTCTAATGTTAAGGTACATTAACCCAGTGTTTGGCTTGAGTACCCGCTTTCCCTGATTTTTGAATCCATTGAGTACCCCCTTTACCCGACAACAGCATTTTCCTTATGAAACTGCAAATAACCAGTGGTATATGATGCTATGATAAACCCCCCTTTTCAAGAGATTAACATCACAAAGAATAAGAAAGGGAGAGAAAGGAAGAAACAGAGATCTGCTGTTTTCACTACTTTTGTGCGACGGCCTTGTATGATGATGTAGCAGAGCTTTGCTTTACGAAGAAATGTACAAATTTGAAAGGAGATGCCTCCCGAACAGATTTATTTTCAACACTGTGGCCACAACATTTCCGTCCAGTTTTTATGTCAATAACTTACATTCAAACAACATTCAAACCATCCCAGTTGCCTGGTAACATGTACATGTATTTTGGGTTAGCAACTATCAGGCCCCCAAGTACTTGTCATCATTAAACATAACAGTAAATGTTGTTTCTCCTTATAACTCAATTGTAGTTAATTATTTAACTATGAATAATATTATCATGATTTATATATTTTATTTTTGGGAGGCCTTTTCTCGAGTACCCCCTGCAGTACCGTCGCAAACCCCAATCTGAGAAACACTGCATTAAGCCATTCATTCACACACACAATATCTGGGCTCTGTAGATTCATGCGTTCTCCACGTTGTCTGTATCACTCTTTATATCTTCGACGGGTGGAATGTCCAAAACCGTTTGTTTTGCATTTATCATTTAAAAAACGAGTTAAACTAGTGAAAACAGCCGATCTACAAGCACACAACGCCGAGGCGTTGTGTGCTTGCAGATCTGCTGTTTTCCCTACTTTTGTGCGACGGCCTTGTATGATGTAGCAGGGCTTTGTTTTGCGAAAGAAAAGTACAAATTTGAAATTTGGAGATACAAGGTTTCTGCCCGACAGTGACGATATGAAAATCCCTCCTCAAATCATGATCATCCTGACTGACTCTCCACAATGTTATTTGCAAGTAATTAGATCAGCTCGTGCTGCAACACAAAGGGGGTGAGAATGGGCTGCGTATTCAGACATTCAGAATTGGTTGCACACACGCACAAGCACTCACCGAATTAGCTGTCAAGTAGCCATAATGGGATTTATTTTTTAATGATGATTCATAATTGCCTTATTCACGCTTTGACCACTCGAGCACGTGGAACAAATTGTGTTCCATAAGGGTGGACGCAATTTGTTTTGCACTTCATCTGCAGAACGATTCCTCATTATTGTAATGCATAATATGTGACAAAACCCCGTTTACTGACACAGACATTAACTCACAGCCCGTTTTCTGTTGTTAACACATCGTGACCATTCATATTAATTAGCTGACTGTTGTAACTGACTCCTAACGCTGTTGTTATTGAAATAGTCATAGCTTTACACAGGCATGCATGATGCGCACACACACGCATACATGCACATGTACGCAGGAAGGCACGCACACGCACACGCACAGGCACACACACACACACACACACACACACACACACACACACACACACACACACACACACACACACACACACACACACACACACACACACCACCCAGCAGTCCCAAAGAGACCAGTGCCTTTCAACACATAATATGCATATAATAACACAAACACCAAGCACGCATGCACACACACACACACACACACACACACACACACACACACACACACACACACACACACACACACACACACACACACACACACACACACACACACTGGACGTGAGGAGAGTGTTGAAAAGGGTGAACCCCAGAGATCACAGCGCAGACGTAATCTCTGGGTGGGTCATCTGATCTCCTGGTGCCAGTATTCACCACCAGAAACTTGTATCTCCAAATGTGTTTACTTTGCAGTGGTTGAAAAAGTACCCGAATGTTTTACTTAAATAAAAGTAGCAATACTGCAATGTAGAAATGCTCTGTCACAAGTAAAGGTCTGGAATTTAAAATGTACTTGAGTAAAAGGACAAAAGTATTGACATCAAAAAGTACCTAATGTATCAAAAGAAAACATATACTCATTATGCAGAATGTCCCATTTCAAGTTTTCAAATGTACAGTATAAAAATCATTTGAAAATAGCAGATCTACAAGCTCACAATGTGCCGCATCGCAACACATTGTGAGCTTGTAGATCGGCTATTTTTAAATGTCTGAACTGTACAGTATATAAGGCTGAAGTGGTTAATGTATTTTTTTTTATTAATAATCCAAATCTATAGTATTAAAGTATTCAAATAATTGTAGTGGAGTAAAAGTACAAGATTTGCCTCTGAGATGTAGTGGGTTGGAAGTAAAAGTATTGGAAATTGGAAAAACTCAAGTAAAGTTCAAATACCTCAATAGTCATTTTACGACCTATACTTCATCACACAGTGTCACTCAAAAGTAGCACTATTTGTTTTAAGTGAGAGTAAATGTTAAATCTATCTACAGGGTTTTTAGAACTAAATCAAGAGCTTATGGCTAAATAATAACTACATTCAAATCTAATCAAAACAAATTAAAAAACATAGTTATGTAGTATAGCACGTTTAGAAATTACCATATAGTGGACCACAGTGCAGCAGTACTGGCAATACAACGAAACAGTACAATCAAAACATGGAATCAAGCAAACAATCAGCTGTGATTAAAAGCCAAGTCGGAAAAGAGGTTCTTAAGCGAGGACTGCATGGAAAGCCTCGATGGCCTGGGCGGATCTGCTGTGAAGGGGAAGGTTATTCCAGAGCCTGGAATCCACCGCAAAAGCACGGTCGCCCCTGGTTTTCAGTCGGGTTTTTATGGGGAAATGAGTAATGAGAGGTCAGCTGACCTTAAAGCTTCCATTGGATCCATTGGAACACAGGTACTTTTTTCCCCTTCCATTTCCTGAATAGTAACAGTTTTGCACATACAGTATGTGCAAAACTGCCCGACTGTGACAATACTCAACCTCTCCCTGACACCACTCCCTGGTCCCCACGCGCTTTAACCCATGAACTCATTAAGACCTGAGGACCATTCTACAAAATGCCTTCTTAATCAGTGGTTGTCAAACTTTTTTGTGCCATGGACCCCCCCAAAATGATACAGTTTGAGATGGTGGGGGTGCCATGGCATTGGTCTGACATCTCATTGTTCATACATCCCATTAGTCAGAATCTGGTGAATGTTAACCTTGTAAAAATACTATGTATGCCTAAACCTAAACCTAACCCTAACCCTAACCTCAGTAAAACTATGCCTACACCTAACCCAAACCCTAACCCTAACCTCAGTAAAACGATGCCTAAACCTAACCCTAAAACCTAACCCTAACCAAAGTAGGACTAATGAGATGTAGGACTAATGAGATGTAGGACTTATGGGCAGTCCCCCACCGGGAAGAATTTTTCAAACGCTTTCAAGGGTTTTAAAAAATGATCAAAAATAGCAGATGTGCAACTTTGCAGCGTGGCACAAAGTGATGCGGTGTGAGCTTGTACATCTGCTATTTTTGAGAACCACTGTTCTAAACTAATGTTCTAAATCATATGTTTTCTGAATGACGTATGTTGCTACTGTATATAGCTAAAATATCTCGGCGGTTTTAATAGGTTAGAGAGGTGACCATCATTGTTGTCAGCTGGCCAGAAGGACTACCGCCCGGTAGCTCTGACCTCAGTGGTGGTCATGCAGAGCTTTGAGAGGCTGTAGTAAAAGGATCACATCTGCTCCTCTCTCCCCGGCACCTTGGGACCCGCTGCAAGTTTGCCAAGAACGTCCAAGACATGCAGATCCAACGACGATGACGTCTGGCTCCCAGGCTCTGCATCAGTTGTTCCAAGACTTCTTAGCTCAAGACCCAAAAGAGAAATTAGACACAACTCGGCGCTCCGCGCCACGTTGCAAGCTTGCGGATCTGCTATTTTCACTAATTCTTAAAAGTACAACAGTGTTATAACTAAGCTGATGATAATACTACAATTTTTAATATTTCTAATAATAGATTTATAATGCATATAGACATAGGATGGATAGCAAGCCAGTGTTTGGGAAATAGTGCTTTACATTTCACAGTGCACAACACCCTCTCACACCTCGACAAACAACACATGGGTTATGATGTCCTACAAAGCCAGAGTGCAGCAAATTGTTCAAACATATAAAAAGGCTTTAGTGATTTTAAGGTCTTATGAAAATGTGATTTGCTTCTCAAATGTGATCTCTGGGACTGACTGTCCACACTGTTATTTGCAATTGATCAGGTCAGATTTGTGTATTCCGGCATCGTTGACATGATAATTGTGCATTGGTTGCTGTGGTAACGACATAATGACATAGGCGCAATGCTTCATTTATACTAGCTACTACACGCAGGCATGCACGCACACACACACACACATGCACACACACACCACCCAGTCCCAAAAGACCAGTAACCTCCAGCACACATATACATAATACAAACTCACGGCACGCATGCACACGTACACACATACACACACTCACTGGACGTGAGGAGAGTGTTGAAAATGGTGAACACCAGGCATAATCTCTGGGTGGGTCATCTGATCTCCTGGCGCCGGTATTCACCGGCAGAAACCTCGTATCTCCACGTTATGTTTGTCTTTCTTCATTATTGTACCCCTTACTTCCTCATAGATATTACTGTGTCACACAAAAGCAAGTAAATGAAACACAATCAAACAAACAATGAAACAAGAAGTGATCAACTTAAAAGCTGTGATTAAAAGCCAAGTCGAAAGAATCGAGCACTTAAAAGCCTCCATGCACTGGCCTGATGATACCGTGAAGTGGAAGGTTATTCCAGAGCCTGGGGGCATCCATTGCAAAATGCACCATCAGTTGCCCCTGGTTTTCAGTTGGGTTTTTTGGCAAAATGAGTAACGAGAGGTCAGCTGATCAGATCAAAAGTACTAAACCTTTTCCCCATTTCCTGAATAATAACAGTTTTGCTTGTACGAGGTTTCTGCCCGCCAACGACGATACTCAACCTCTCCCTGACACCGCTCCCTGGTCACCACGTGCTTTAAGAGGTGACCATCATTGTTGTCAGCTGGCCAGAAGGACTACCGCCCGGTAGCACTGACCTCAGTGGTCATGGAGAGCTTTGAGAGGCTGTAGTAAAAGGATCACATCTGCTCCTCTCTCCCCGGCACCTTGGGACCCGCTGCAGTTCACCTAGAACAGGGGTGTCCAAACTTTTTCCAAAGGGGGCCACTTGTTATAATTAAAACACCCAACATAATGTACTTTCGGTCGGACCATAACAAAGTCACATGCATATGCATTTTATTTAACTATCATCTTCAGTGTTTAACTCTTTTGCCGCCATGACACCACGAGGAGGATGAAACTGAAGACTAACCTGAAGTATCTATGGATGGACTTCGGCTGGCATTCTCTACTGATGTGGCGAACCACCTATGTAGACGCGCTGCGGCGCGACAGCTCTGCTCACAACACTGCAGAGCTCAAGAACCTGATGTTGGATAGGAGACTGTGGACGGCAGCGATCCAGGAATCCCTAGTTGGTGTTGGCTAGACCTCACTCTCGAAGAATGATGACTGATGTGGCGTTTTGGTATGTCGACACTTTGAGGGTAGAGATGGATCTGCCTGTACATCTGAAGCTACACAGTTTGCTCTTGTCATCATGATGATGTCATGATGCGGTGTACAGTGTTTTTCCTTCTGTTTAGTACTGTGTTCTATCCGTCTGCCATTCAAGTTTTTGTGAGGTTAAAAAAAGGATCTCAATGTAAATACGCCATGTGCTTTCCTGAGTGTATCCTTTTAGTTGACCTTGTACCAGTGAACTGTACTGTCATGAAACTGACCATATCCTATGCAAACTTCTAAAAAATATGTCAGTCAATCAATCAATCAATCAATCAATCAATCAGTCAATCAATCAATCAAATATTCAAAATCCAAAAAGTACCTCAAAACTGTACTTACAGACAGTACTTGAAAACATGTACATTTTGTTATTTCACACCACTGGTTCTCCTGACGCACAACACGTGCACACGCATGTTGCCATGGCGTCAACCGAGTTTTACTTTGTTCTCTATAGTTGTGTAACATCACCGAGGCAGGCGTCTGACTACACACTGTGTCATGTCCATCAATAAAGACCTTGAATTGAAATGTGGACGTTCATAGAAATGTGCATTCACAGCGATATTTATTGATTTTTCGTCTTCTTCCAATGAGCAGAACTTATCCTTCTCTACTCTATAATGAAGAAGAACTGTTTGTCCTTCTGCTCTCATAATGGTAAATGGCAATTGGACTGCATTTATGCAAGTGCTTTTCTCCAAAGCGCTTTACAGTGTATTTCACATCCATTTGTTCCTCCTCTGCGGCCTGACCAATCAATCTGGAATTGTTCACAGCTGCCAATGACCATTTTGCATAATGCACAGAGCTGGGTTTTTGTTTATTTCTCTGTTTGTTTCACCTTTCCCAATCGTACGTTGTTCATCAGCATTTTTCTGAACTCTCACTCACTGTGGGTGGAGATGGGGGACTTACTCATGAGAGCACTGTCAGGGTTAATCGATCGGCAGCTATTTCCAGTCGTCTAATTGTGCTCTCTTCTTTATAGCATACTGGAGCTGTGCTGCAGACACAACATTAGAGAGAACGCCATAGAGAGAGAGAGAGAGAGAGAGAGATAGAGAGAGAGAGAGAGAGAGAGAGAGCTGGCTCAATGCTGCAAATATGATGGACTTTATCTTAAAGAAATAAAATAAACGCAAGGCAATTAGCAGTAGACCAAGCAAGGCTGGGCTACATATATGAAGCTCGCATCAGTAGTGCTACAGTGTCGTTACCATAACCATTCGGTGGAAAGGGATTTTTATAGATTTATGTGGCAGTTCTCATACATTTTTTGACGCAGTGTCCCTATATGCCACCCTGGTATATCGGTCTGAATCTGATTGAAGCTGATTTTAAAGTTGCTATAAGCAGTTTTCTGCTGACATAAGCAGGAAACAGGCAATTGCTTATTTTTATGTTTTATTTTTATTTTATTATATTCAGGCGGCTAACAATGCTCCCTAAAAAAATCTAGTCTCTGTGGCGCTTCTAGGAGCCGCAGTCTGCCTCCAAAACGATTATTATTTTATTTGTAAGAAGCTCTGTCACTAGCAGCTCATTGGTGCATGAACCAGCCGACCGGGGCTAAAAGACAGACAGGTCAACCAATCCGAACAAGAACAAGAGGCGGTCCTGATTGGTCTGCTTATTTGGCAGGATGCCAAATAAGCAGACCAATGACAGAATTCTCACAGATAAAAATAATAGTTTTGGAGGCAGATTGTGGCCCCAGAAGTGTCACAGAGACAACATTTCTTTAGGAAGCATGGTTAGCCATCTGAATATAATTTTAAAAAAAAAATTATTATAATTTCCTGCGTATGTCAGCAGAAAACTGCATATAGCAACTTTAATGTTTGGATCAAATTTAAAGACCATCTAAAATAAAACAAATTAAAATCTCACATGTCCATGGTCATATGTACATGTATTCAAGATAAAATCGCACCCGTGCGAAGTGAGCGGTGCAAACTAATTCCTGTAAGGGCGCCGGCGCGAATCAGTGTTGATAGGCATGCATGGCAATATTCTTTGTGTTGTGTATGATGTCAGTCTAGAGGTCTGCTCAGACTATATAAGGTTTTCATGTGTCCTGACCTTTACACCGGCTCAAAACGAACACCTCCCAGGATTCGAAACAGCAACCATAGACTACAGGGTTTAATGTAGCGTGGTCGCTGTCTTGAATCCTGGGTTGGGGTCGATTTGCGCCAGAAAGGTCCAGGATATGCGGTTGGTCAGACTTTTTCCCTCTAACTTTGACTGACGGCCAACGCCAAGAAGTGCTGGGTTGCCTCTTGGAAACAGATTATGTCGGGAGTATATTATGCGCAACATACCAGCCAGGTTTGTTAGTATCCTTGACCAGACCAAAGGCTAATAACAATTTATCGTGCACATTATTGTGCACATTTATATGTCACCAGAAACTCCATTTTGAGTAGCCGAGATGCAGGAGAAACTCCTAATTGGGCTTGCAAAGCTGGTGTCATACTGGGATGCCCCTCCCCCGGCAGCCATTTTGAGAGGGTCGGGGATATATATATACTAGCTATAGTAGCAGGGCTTGACATTAACTTTTTGAGGCACAGTGTCATCTGGACAGTACATTTCCCATTCACTTGTCCAGGCACAAAAGTCACTGGTCAATTTGCCATTTCAGTCTTTTTTATTCTTTTTGTTCCCCCTTTTTTTGACAAATAAATAAGACCTCCTTGGCCCCCTCCACTCCACAGTCCATAGTCTGCATACAGCACAAAGCTGCTAGGAGCATCACAGAAAAAGTGAAACCAAAAGCCACAAGTATATTTAATTATTTTTCCTTAAATCTTTATTCCACGATTTTGTAACCCATTTTTCACCCAGGGTCAAGTACATTTTTAAGTACATTTTTAATTAACTTGTTAAGGATGTAATAGTTGTCCCGGACAACAGGACAAGCCTAATGTCTATGAGCCTTTCTGCAGTGCAAAAAATTAAAAATAAAAAATAAAGTTGAGCCTCAATGCATGCATGCAGCGTACTAGCTCTAAGGAACATTTTTAAATGTACTTGTGGCTTTTGGGTTCTGTGACGCTCCTAGCAGCTTTGTGCTGTATAGACTATGGACTGTTGAGTGGAGGGGGCCAAGGGGTTCTTATTTATTTGTCCAAAGAAATAAAATAAAAAATAATGTGAAATGGCAAATTAACAAAGTGACTTTTGTGGCTGGACAAGTGAAAGGGAAATGTACTTGTCCAGAGGACACTCTGCCTCAAAAGGTTAATGTCAAGCCCTGCTACTATAGCTGTGGCTTTTGGTTTCACTTTTTCTGTGACACTCCTAGCAGCTTTGTGCTGTATGCAGACTATGGACTGTGGAGTGGAGGAGGCCAAGAGGGTCTTATTTATTTGTCAAAAAAAAGAAGAAAAAAATAATAGAAAAGACTGAAATGGCAAATTGACCAGTGACTTTTGTGCCTGGACAAGTGAATGGGAAATGTACTTGTCCAGATGACACTGTGCCTCAAAAAGTTAATGTCAAGCCCTGCTACTATAGCTAGTATATATCCCCCGACCCTCTCAAAATGGCTGCCGGGGGAGGGGCATCCCAGTATGACACCAGCTTTGCAAGCCCAATTGTCGCTGTCTGAAACCAGATAGAGCCAAATAGAGCTTCTTGTGGGTTATAAAGCAAGGGGGAGACAGAGGGAGAACAGACAGGAGGTCAGACAAACAGCCTGGCCATTAACAGCCTGGTGGCAGTCAAAGAGTGAATAGAAGAGAAAAATAATATGCAGTCCAGACCAGAAGCTCAAACAAAACAGACAGAGGGCAGAACGGAGAGGGGGTTTAGGAAAGGTCCAGGATATGCAACAATCTGGCCATTACGCCTGGACCTTTCATGAACTTTAAACCGGTCTCAAGTGCAAGTGTAATGGCCAAGACAGATCTAAATTAGCATGAACAACACAGCATTTGATTGGTCTGTTCTGTTTGGCTAACACATGTCGTCACGAGTAGAACGGTTTCTGATTGGTCGATTCTAATGTTTAGTTAATCAACTAGCCAATCGATGAAGAATGAAAGAATCGTCCCGTGCTAATATGTTTTAGCTAAATAAACCGAAAGTGAAATATAGGAGCGGTTTGCACCGCTCAAAAATAAATGTACAATACAGCTCTGGATCAATTTCAACCAATGAAATGATGAGCGGCACCTGTCAATCCCATAGCACAATGTCCCTCTTCCCCACAGAACTGATTCCTACTGGAGACACTAGAGGGCAGTGCTACTATGTTGAATCTAAACAAAGATGGCGTCCGAACGATACCTTACGAACGTTATCATTTGAATGGCATGTTGTTGCATTCAGGGCCCGAGATGGTCGCATAGATATAAAAAGCTAGATGCCTCATCCGCCGCTGCAGTTCATTGGAGCGACGTGCAACGACTGGAAGCCGGACGTCAAAGCCAGTCAAAGTGACTACTGGCCAATCACAGCACGTCTTTTCCGAGACTTATCAATTCAATTCAACAGAGCTTTATTGGCACGTCTCCATCCAGTTCCGATGTTGCGCGGCTCAGCTGTTCTTAGAGGCTGCGTACGAAAAGACTTCCGTGTCTGTGACGCACATGGAAATGGGAACCGGACGGAAAACAACCGGTCGCCGAGGCGCAATTTGGAATCGCACATATTTCTGGGCGGAGCTGTTCGTTTTCACAACCGCCGGCAGGTTAGCTACTCACCAGCGTCGGCAGGTTAGCTACTCACCAGCGTCGGCAGGTTATAAGTTACTCACCAGCGTTAGTTTCCCTGAGGTTAGGGTTAAGGTTAGGTTTAGGTGGAGTCCTGCGAAGCATATGCCCCAGAGCCGAAGGATGCGTCTACCTTTCTATGTCTATGGTCGGCTGAATGTTCAGGTTCAGTCAGCGAACCCACCCCCCCTTTGCTGTGATTGGCTGACACCAAAGGGCCTGCTTGGGAAATCCATCATGATATGGATGCGAAAAGCTATGTCACCTGTGTGCACCTGCGTGCGTGTGTGTTTGTGTGGGGTACCATTTGCCGCTGTATTCTAAACAGGAGTGTTGGACCATGCCAGACCATGCCATTTTAATTATAGCACGTCTCTCTCTCTCTCTCTCTCTCTCTCTCTCTCTCTCTCTCTCTCTCTCTCTCTCTCTCTCTCTCTCTTCTCTCTCTCTCTGTCTCTCTGTGTGTGTGTGTGTGTGTGCGCGCGTGTTTTCTCTCCCTTCATGGTACATAAACAACACTGCAGTCATACTACAGCGCTCATTCTGTCCTTAACTGCAGGCTGGTGAATTCAATTTCACACTTCCGTTGACACACACACACACACACACACACACACACACACACACACACACACACACACACACACACACACACACACACACACACACACACACACTGCATAGCGACCAGAGCTCAGCGCAGCAACAGAGAAACAGAAAGCAGAGGAAACAAGAGAATATTAATGCGATAGTAAAAAGAGACGAAGAGACACAGTAGAAGGAGATAGATAGATAGATAGATAGATAGATAGATAGATAGATAGATAGATAGATAGATAGATAGATAAAGGATAAACAAAAATCACTAACTGCTGCACATTATTATATTCGTATCATTGTTTGTTTATTTAATTGTTTTCATTATTATTGTCATTATTGTTAAGATGTTTTTGTTCGGTCGTGTCCCTATGCAATGTTATGATGTGTTTTATGTTGTATCATGTATGCTTTGGCAATGTAAGACATATTGTATCATGTCAATAAAGCTTTTGAAATTGAAATTGAATTGAATTGAATTGAATTGAATTGAATTGAATTGAATTGAATTGAATTGAATTGAGAGAGAGAGAGAGAGGGGGGGGGGGGGGGGGAGAGAGAGGGAGGCGGGGTGTAACCTGACCGCTCTCCTGTTAAAGTCCCGTTTATTTTGGAGTGTAACAGAAACAGATCCATGTCGCCATGCAGATCTCAGATCAGCACGGAGGAATGACTCAGAGAGAGGAGGGGAGAAAGAGAGAGAGAGAGAGAGAGAGAGAGAGAGAGAGAGAGACATGGAGGGATCAGGGAGGGTGGCAGATGTCATCGGGTCAAGAGGTTTGATGACCGCCAGAGTTAAAGTGGCACAGTGTGCACTGACTGTGTGTACGTACATGCACTTGTACAGAACTATAGGCCTATTCTATGCATCAATATCCAATACTGCTGTACTAGTAGATGCATCACATACTACACATTACTAGTGCATGTGTCATGCAGAAAGTCGTATACAACCAAAGAAGAGGAAGAAGAAGAAGACTACATTTTATTTATATTCCACTTATATTCCAACAAACCTCAAAGTGATACAGTACAGAGAGAAAAAACATTTACATAAAATAAACAGTTTTAGTTTTTTAAAGAGGCAGATATTTTAAACCTAAACGGCTAACCAAATGCTTTGTTGAAAAGGAAAGTCTTTAGTGCCCTCTTAAAAGCATCGACAGACTGAGGAGCTCCTATAGATGATTGCAATGACTATACTGCCCTTTTTTGTAATTACTGCACTTTGCTTTGTGGGGCACATTATAGCTTACTGTATACAATGCATATGTAGTAGTATACAATGTAGTACTAGTATACACTACACAGTGCTGGCAGACCGTATACAGTAGCAATAGTACAGTACAGTAAACAAATTAAACATAAAAACAAATGAAGGTTGAACATTGCTGTGATGGGTCCAGTCTAAAACGAATACCAGGCTTTCCTCCGAGGTGGAAAGTTTGATGATACGAGGTTATCCGGAGCTACAGTGGGGATGTCACAGATTCTAAAACCTTCATATCTAGCAGACACCAGTAAGACTCCCTAATCAGAAGATAAGCGACCGTCAGGTCGCATACACAAACTTTAGAAGGCGTAGCCAATCAGGAGGGAATATGGGAAATGGGACAGATCCATTTTGATGACATGACTTTAGAGATACTGTGTACCGTTTGTGTGATTTTAGGCCAAAATCTGTAGGTGCAGTGTCCAAAAATGTGTTTTGCTAAATGCAAATATATACAGTATATGAGTATTATGTACAGTATATATCCACCATCATTGTTGTAGTTTCCAGGAGCAAGCAATAACGGGCCTGCGATAATTGAGCCGTGGCATCATCTTTTCTCTACACTGAAAGGGATATTTTTTGAGAAAAAAAAGAAAGAAGTGTGCAAATACGTCATTTGCGTGTGCGAGATATCCATGCTAGTTGTGGACGGAGTTGTTTTCGTGATCAGATAATCATTGCAGTGCTGCAGTGAGAGGTCAGATCTTGGAGAGCTCCTTGTCATGACCAGATAGACACTGAGACATGCAGAGGTCTATCATTCTCCACAGTGTTGTGATCCGCTCGCACACAATCCACTTAGAGGCTGACCTAATGTGCCTCCTAATGGCCTGTACCTTCTCAGTGGTCCACGGTTGTCATGGAAACAGACACAGTAATTGGATGAGTCTGATTACGCCAGGAGGAACGTCGGCGAAGCGAGGAGATCCACGATCCCACTGGCGTGACCTCTGCACAACCTCCTGACCTGAGGAAGTCTGTAACACATCTGGGATTGAGATTTTTTTTTTTTTCACATCAGTGATTCTCAAACATTTGTTTTTATTTCAACGCTCACCGTAACTCTGAGAGATCATGACACTCTGCCTGAATTGACATTTTGTTCAATCGCAGAAACAAAAAACTTAAAGGGGTGTGGCTAGCGATTCAGGGTCTGGAACTAGGCTAGAGAGATCACACATATGGAACCAAATGGACCCGGAATTGGATTTGGTTCCATTTGTACACACTCAGAGTTACAGACCAAATAAGGGTCCATTTGGAACCCTGAGGGTCCCTGGACCACACTTTTGAGAACCACTGTTGTAGACCATTAACGCCATCCAACCAGAATTTGTCTTATTTTCTGTCTCTCCTACACTGTCTCCCTCTCAGCTGTCCTACTGTCTGT
This sequence comes from Nannobrachium achirus, assembly GCF_963921795.1. Lineage (NCBI taxonomy): Eukaryota > Metazoa > Chordata > Actinopteri > Myctophiformes > Myctophidae > Nannobrachium > Nannobrachium achirus. The sequence continues at coordinate 17,047,549 of NC_137811.1, read as the reverse complement.
CTCTCTTATACACTGTCTCCCTCTCAGCTGTCCTACTGTCTGTCTCTCCTACACTGTCTCTCTCTCAGCTGTCCTACTGTCTGTCTCTCCTACACTGTCTCCCTCTCAGCTGTCCTACTGTCTGTCTCTCCTACGCTGTCTCCCTCTCAGCTGTCCTACTGTCTGTCTCTCCAACACTGTCTCCCTCTCAGCTGTCCTACTGTCTGTCTCTCCTACACTGTCTCCCTCTCAGCTGTCCTATACTGTCTGTCTCTCCTACAGTGTCTCCCTCTCAGCTGTCCTACTGTCTGTCTCTCCTACACTTTCTCCCTCTCAGCTGTCCTACTGTCTGTCTCTCCTACACTGTCTCCCTCTCAGCTGTCCTACTGTCTGTCTCTCCTACACTGTCTCGCTCTCTGCTGTCCTACTGTCTGTCTCTCCTCCTGTTCACGGTCTCCCTCTCAGCTTTCCTACTGTCTTTCTCTCCCACACTCTCTCAGCTTTACTGCTTGTCTGTGTCTTTCCTACACTGTCTCCCTCTCAGCTTTACAGTTCGTCTCCCCTTCACTCTCTCTCAGCTTTCCTACGGTCTGTCTCTCCTACGCATCCGCCGAGCGTATAGTGAGCTTGTGAATTGGCTCTTTTCGGCACGCAACACCACCAAACCGCAAAGTATAAATCAGTCCTATCCTGTACAGATCCTGTTAAAAAGATGGTTTCAACTATTCGACCAGTTGAAATGTGAAATGTCATACATACTGTATCAATCCCAGATGTGCGATTGTGAGCTAATCTAACAGATTAGCTGATGTGACATGGTAATTTTACAGTCAGGCGGAGTGAGTGGGTGTTTAAGCGGGTTCCTTGTCCCGCAGGGATCGAGTTACGGTGAGCGTTATTTCAACGCTCACCGTAACTCTGAGAGATCATGACACTCTGCCTGAATTGACATTTTGTTCAATCGCAGAAACAAAAAACTTAAAGGGGTGTGGCTAGCGATTCAGGGTCTGGAACTAGGCTAGAGAGATCACACATATGGAACCAAATGGACCCGGAATTGGATTTGGTTCCATTTGTACACACTCAGAGTTACAGACCAAATAAGGGTCCATTTGGAACCCTGAGGGTCCCTGGACCACACTTTTGAGAACCACTGTTGTAGACCATTAACGCCATCCAACCAGAATTTGTCTTATTTTCTGTCTCTCCTACACTGTCTCCCTCTCAGCTGTCCTACTGTCTGTCTCTCTTATACACTGTCTCCCTCTCAGCTGTCCTACTGTCTGTCTCTCCTACACTGTCTCTCTCTCAGCTGTCCTACTGTCTGTCTCTCCTACACTGTCTCCCTCTCAGCTGTCCTACTGTCTGTCTCTCCTACGCTGTCTCCCTCTCAGCTGTCCTACTGTCTGTCTCTCCAACACTGTCTCCCTCTCAGCTGTCCTACTGTCTGTCTCTCCTACACTGTCTCCCTCTCAGCTGTCCTATACTGTCTGTCTCTCCTACAGTGTCTCCCTCTCAGCTGTCCTACTGTCTGTCTCTCCTACACTTTCTCCCTCTCAGCTGTCCTACTGTCTGTCTCTCCTACACTGTCTCCCTCTCAGCTGTCCTACTGTCTGTCTCTCCTACACTGTCTCGCTCTCTGCTGTCCTACTGTCTGTCTCTCCTCCTGTTCACGGTCTCCCTCTCAGCTTTCCTACTGTCTTTCTCTCCCACACTCTCTCAGCTTTACTGCTTGTCTGTGTCTTTCCTACACTGTCTCCCTCTCAGCTTTACAGTTCGTCTCCCCTTCACTCTCTCTCAGCTTTCCTACGGTCTGTCTCTCCTACGCATCCGCCGAGCGTATAGTGAGCTTGTGAATTGGCTCTTTTCGGCACGCAACACCACCAAACCGCAAAGTATAAATCAGTCCTATCCTGTACAGATCCTGTTAAAAAGATGGTTTCAACTATTCGACCAGTTGAAATGTGAAATGTCATACATACTGTATCAATCCCAGATGTGCGATTGTGAGCTAATCTAACAGATTAGCTGATGTGACATGGTAATTTTACAGTCAGGCGGAGTGAGTGGGTGTTTAAGCGGGTTCCTTGTCCCGCAGGGATCGAACCCGTGTTCTTTTGGCCACCACACAGGCCCGCTCAAACACTGTGGCTGCATTCTTTTAGAATGAACACAAGATGAACTCCCTCTTCTCTCCGCAAGCAACCCCGTAGGTCCCTGCCTGGGCGTGTGTGTGTCTGTGTGTGTCTGTGTGTGTGTGTGTGTGTGTGTGTGTGTGTGTGTGTGTGTGTGTGTGTGTGTGTGTGTGTGTGTGTGTGTGTGTGTGCGCGTGTGCGCGTGTGTGCGCGTGTGTGTGTGTGTGTGTGTGTGTGTGTGTGTGTGTGTGTGCATGCGCGTGCGTGTGCGTGTGCGTGTGTGAACGCGCACACTCGCAAGCGTCCTTGCTGTTATCGAGGACACCATCTGTTTACTATTAGGATCTAAACGGGAGACCACCGCCCAATCACACACACGCACGCACGCACGCACGCACGCACACACACACACACACACACACACACACACACACACTGAACTCTCTCCACCCTGTATCTCTTTATCTCTCCAATCTGACTCCACCTTCAGACAGACAGACACACGACACACACACACACACACACACACACACACACACACACACACACACACACACACACACACACACACACACACACACACACACACACACACACACACACACACACACATACACCGTAAACACACCCACCCACACGTTTAATAGAGCACATACATGAAGTGATAAAGTGTCAGAGCATTAGCAGATGGCGTGGACGCAGGCCATCTGTTTATGATCACTTTACACCTGACATTGGTCTGGTGGTCCGTGTAGTGTTGTGTTCATCCTCACATGGGGCTGATTCAGTGCTTCGCAACCTCTGTCCTGTCAGGGGACCCATATACGTTCAGGGCCAGGGACCCCCATGCAAGGTTTGTATTGTCATTTTTATTTAATGTTTTAATTCTAAATTTGTCAAATTACTTAATCTCTCTATCTCTGTCTGTCTGTCTGTCTGTCTGTTGATTAACATAATTGTATGTTGTCGGGTGGAAACCTTGTACGTCCAAAACTGTTCGTTTTGCATTTATTGTTTTAAAAATCATTTAAAATAGTGACCAAGAGGCGTTGTGTGCTTGTAGATATGTTATTTTCACTATAGTTTTGTGCGACAGTCTTGTATGATGAAGCATATGGCTTTACGTTACAAAAAAAACATACAAATGTGAAACTTAGAGACACAAGGTTTCTGCCTGACAGTGACAAAATTCTCTAGTTGTATTTACTTGTATGTACTTAGGCCTACATGGTGAAGACTTGCTGCATATCGATCATTTAGCTGAGGACTCCCTGGAACCCCATGGGTGTTCACGGGACCCCCCCACGTTCATGAGAACCACTGTTCTACAGGGTAAAATCTGCCCCTCTGTTTCCTGGCGTATATACATCGTGTTCATTTAGAAGCATCAGATGACCTCATGTTACACTTTGTGTCTGATAGGAGGAAATGCATTCAGAAACATAAGAAGGTGCTGCAGCATTAAGAGCTTCGTACACCAGTAAAAGGAGCTCAAAATCAATTAGAAAAGAAACCGGCGTCGGGGCAGCTAAAACCTGAGAGATATAACTGTATACGGTCTCGCTTCCTGACCTGGTAAGACCTCCTACTGTAGGTCCTATAGGAGGTACGTACCTCGCCATGTTGACCTGTCTATTAGAAAAATTGTCCATAATGGGTTCAAGGGGGCACGGTGGTACCATAAGGTCCTTGGTTCGATTCCCGCTGGGGGAGTGTTCCCGTCTCCGCGTCATCAGTGCCCATACCCTAGGTGGGGTTGGCGAAAGGGCCTTTAATTTGCATGTTCTCCCCGTGTCCCCTAGGGTAGATACCCTCACAAAAAAACATGCAGTAATCCTGGTCTCTATACTGCCTCCCCCTGGCCAGCCGAGGTATAGACATAAAAAAGTAGACGCCTCCTTCGGCTCTGGGGCATATGCATCGCAGGACTCTGCGACCGGTCGTTTCCGGTCATTTCCCACTTCCACAGAAGCGGTACTTGGTAGGCCAGTCAGAGGCAGGTGGGGGCGGGCCTTTACGAAAGCAGCCTCTAAGAACAGCTGAGCCGCGAAACATCAAAACTGGATGGAAAAAAGCTCTGTTGAATTGAATAACATCTTTTTTAAAAGACGCACTGTTTTTGGCCAGCTTTGACTGGCAGCATGATCACCGGCACTCCCGGTCGTCCGGCCTCCAGTTGTTGCACGTCGCTCCAATGAACTGCCGTGGCAGATGAGGCATCTATAACTTTTTATATCTGTGAGCCCCCTGTCAGGTGAAAAGAAGTGGCTTGGACTCCTCATGCATGAAGGAAGCATACGGTCAGTCCGTTGCTCTCCCCAGGTTGGCAGAGGGAGTGTAGCGCCCATGGGATTACATTAGACAATTGACAATGGATGAAAAAAATGGGTTACAAAAATCATGGGATAAACATTTGAGAGAAAAATAAACAACAGGGGTCAGGGTCTTTGAAAGGGGTCCAGGGGTATTTTTCAAGCGAAAAATTATAAAGAAATAGCAGTTGTACGAGCTCACACATCTGCTATTATATCTTTTAACCATTGTATTATATATTATAGCCAAAGCATTTAAATATGGATTAAGTGGTTGAAATTATTGTGAGAACCAGTGCACTGTCTTACATAAACATCTTAAACTTAACATCTAACTGATGTAGGTCAATTAGTCAAACGCGACCGACCAGATTGTACGTGTAGCCTAATATTTGTATATCTATAGCTGATGAATCAGTAAACATTTTATGCACAACAGTTCTGTTGCATACAAACATTGGCACGTGATGTTGGTTTAGAAAGCATTAAAAAACATGGTCAAGGATAGGTTTTCCAGCTCAAGGGATTCCAAAGTGAAACAGAGAGAACAATTACATTACAGCGTGTGTGTGTGTGTGTGTGTGTGTGTGTGTGTGTGACTGTGTGTGTGTGTGTGTGTGCATGTGTGTGCGTGTGCGTGTGCGTGCGTGTGCGTGCGTGCGTGCGTGCGTGCGTGCGTGCATGCGTGTGTGTGTGTGTGTGTGTGCGCATGCAACTGCTCGTGTGATTTAGGAGATCCACAAATCCCCATGGTTACGCTGTCTATGCCAAGAAGTATTCTCAGAAACATTCACTCGCACATGAGGGTGCACGCCACGCACGCACACACACATATACATACCGGTAAGCATGTGTGAAATGATACGCTATTAATTATTAACGAACAGAGTGGTCTCTCAATTAATTTCCTTTCTTATAACAGTTTAATGAAGCCATTTCTGTCTGTCTGTCTGTCTGTCTGTCTGTCTGTCTGCCTGCCTGCCTGCCTGCCTGCCTGCCTGCCTGCCTGTCTGTCTGCCTGCCTGCCTGCCTGCCTGCCTGCCTGCCTGCCTGCCTGCCTGCCTGTCTGTCTGTCTGTCTGTCTGTCTGTCTGCCTGCCTGCCTGCCTGCCTGCCTGCCTGCCTGCCTGCCTGCCTGCCTGCCTGCCTGCCTGTCTGTCTGTCTGTCTGTCTGTCTGTCTGTCTGTCTGCCTGCCTGTCTGTCTGTCTGTCCGTCTCGCTTCTCTGCCTTCAAGTGCAGTGTCTGTTCTTATCAGTTTAATATCTGGTACAGTACTCCCCTTGCCTGGCATTAGCCAGATAATGTGGTTCCACTCACACATTCATCTACAGCACATATGTCAAACTCAAGGCCCGGGGGCCAAATCAGGCCCGTCATTGAATTATCTTCGGCCCGCGGGATGATATTTAATTACTATTAGAACTGGCCCACTGGTATATTGCACGTGCAACGCCTGGGATTTGAACCAACATCTTACCCATCAGACCAAAGGGATATCTCTATGGACTGGGGGAGATATTAGACTTCTGATGCCATCAGGCTGAGGCAATGTGTCACTCTGTTACATACGCACCACCATAATACTACAAGTCCCACAATGCACTGCTGGTGCATTGGCGCGTATCGAAGGCCTGTGACCACAAGTCTGTGTTTAAATAAGCATTGAACCAGTCCGGCCCTCGACTTGTACCATTTTTAAAATTTTGGCCCCCTGTGCATTTGAGTTTGACATCCCTGATCTACAGTATCAGTCTGGACTTCGGCTCATAGGGAGCGAGAAATCAGAAAATGACCGAGCCAATCAGTGACCTGTTCCCTGTTCACCCCCTCCATCTAGAGATCACCAGTTACTGGAGTAAGAGAGGAAACGACCGCTTTACCCAGGACGGAGATGTGAGAGATTAGGAAAATCTTTTGTACCGGCTGCCCTTAAGCTGTACAACGAGACACATAACGGACGCTTGAAAAGGTCTCCCTTCCTAACTTAGACTGACGGAACCATTGCTGTATTGACTTTGACCTCTAAGGAACTATTGCTGTATTGACTTTGACCTCTAAGGACCTTCCAGGAAGAGTGCTCATGTGCGTCTTGCGGTGACACGCTTCCTAGTTTATTCTTTTTTCGCACTGATTTTTGACATTGCACTATTAGGTTGTGTTGGTAGTTTCTGAGTATTTTTGCTTTGTTTAACAATGACAGTGAGATACTTGTTTGCACTAACTAGCATTGACTGCTATGGTCTCTTTTGCAAGACACTTTATGTATATATACTTATATATTATTCGCCCCCTCTATTGATGCACCTTCTCTTTATTGGTACTGTACTGCTCTTGTCTTTGTTTTGTTTTTTTCCCTCTTATCTATCTTTTCTTACGTCTCTGTAACTTTGTAAATAACTGTATACTGCTGTGCTACTACTGGACAACTGAATTTCCCCCTTGGGATAATAAAGGTATCTATCTATCTATCTTGTTCAGTTGAAATGCAATCACTGATTGGCCCGGTCATTTTCTGATTTCTCGTACTCTCTCCCTATGGGCTGAAGTCCAGACTGATACTGTGAAGGAACATGAGAGTGAATCCACGTTATCAGTAGGGATGGAGCTCGTTATTTTTTATTGATAATGATCACCTTATCGACCCTGCTTATTGAGCCGGACTTATTGGCCAGTTGTTGTGGCTGACCACTATCTATGAAGATGACAATTGACAAAAGTATAAAATATTATTATTAAATATAATTAAAACATTAATAGATTAGGGTGCTTTATAGTACTGCAATAATTTTGCCTCTTACATCTTATGTCTTGATTGTTTAACCCATTTAGAACGGGTACACATTTTGTGTATCATTATTTTATGCTTTAACTATTGAAAAATAGCAGATATACAAGCTCACAGCGCGGCACCGAGTGCCGCGCTGCGAGCTCGTAGATCTGCTATTTTTGAAAAGTCGTGAACATTAGAATTTTTGACCCGATTCTATAAGTGTCTTTTGAATCCTTCTAATTCTAGGCCTAAATGGGTTAAACATGACGCCATGGGCCGCTATGCTCGATAACAGGCTTGATAAGCCCAAAGCTTATTGATACCGGGTACTCAATACATTTGTTATCGACTTTGTAGCAGACCCTTGTTTCAAGCTTCATCCCTAGTTATCAGTCTGGCTAATGCCAGGCTAGTACGCCCCTATTATGGGGACAAAATATGAAACAGATTTATTTTTAGAATCGGGAGTTGCTCCGTTCACTCCACCCATCAACCCGGCATTGCAGTACCCCTGGAATGGTGTGGTTTACCTTCTTCTGCATTTGATGCACGTGTTTACCTTGCTGAGTGATTTGGTGCTGCTAAATGTGTTTGACTGTCTAAAATGAGGAGCAAAATTTTATCCCAAATGTGTTGAATTTATACAAAATGAATTATCTGGATTTATTTTAAATGCAACACCTGAAACGTCTCCAGTTAATACTTTGGGAGAGTGCTGAATTAAGCTTATTTAAGACCCCCCCACCCTTACTTTAAAAAAACACACCTAGTGTGAAGTGATTGGTGCTATTTATGGTGCTAGTTCATTTCAATTAGGCCTACTCATTGACCGCCACAGATGAGTTTCACGAGTTAGCCATCTTGATGACGTGGCCCCCCTTCCAAAATGAAACGTATGGTGATGGAGAACACGTGGAAAAAATGTGGCGCTTTTGTCAGCCGTGTCTGGTTTTCTTTGCTAAGCTGCCTGGCTACATCACCTGATGCGTTGATGACATAACCAGAACAAAAAAATGCATAGCGTGTGTGACTGTGTGTGTATGTGCAATGTGGTGGACACGAGGTTGACCTGTGAACAAAAATGTGCTGCGTGATGACATAGACAGACTTCTTGAATATAAATGAACCTTTGATTACATTCACCTGTTTGTTGGCCCATACATGGAGATTCCCATTGCTGCGTTGCTGCGCATTCCTCCAAACACAGCTGTTTTTGAGCGGTGGTCACACCGTCTCCATAGCGTGGCCGTGTGTGTAGGTATGTATGTTTGTTTGTATGTATGTATGTATGTATGTATGTGGGTGGGTCTGTATGTAGCCTCAAGCCTGTGGTGTAGTACCTTTTCTGACCACATATGTTAAGGGAGGGGCGCTGTTGTTCAGGCCAGGCCAGAACAGGCAAGGCACACTCACACTCACACACACACACACGCACGCACGCACGCACGCACGCACACACACACGCGCGCACAGACTCCACCGCTCAGTTCACACGGGTGTGATTTTTAATTATAGAGCTACTCCGTTTTGAATGTCATCCAGAATGACGTCGAGACTGGGTGTTAGTCATTGTAAACTTAGTCAGCACACTAAAATATGTGTCTTAAAACTTGCGGCTGCAGGCTAATGGTGGCTACAAACGATAACATTAGGCATCAGATGTTAGATCAGATGTTATACCATTCCATCGCCTGAAGGGCTGGTCCCTCCTGATTGGTTCAGAAACACACTGGCGTGCGTTTCAGACTGATACTTCAGTCGCCTCACAGCTGGAAGGTCCTGGGTTTGATTCTCGCTGGGAACACTGTGTTTAACTTTAACTATTAATTTGTATTTGTGTGATAATTTGGTTTCTGTTTTGTCTTGCTTTGTTGTTTGTTGTGATAAGGTATGTTCTGGTTTGGGTTGCAATCCATGCGTGTTGGTTATGCAAGTGTATTTGTTGTCCGTTCGTATGTCTGATGCTGTACAGTATGCTGCAACATGACTGACAATAACAACAACAGGAGAATACTACAGTACAATCATCAGGATATTCAAATGCTGCATGCATTGAGGAAGTCGTCTCTACCAGAGGGGAAACCTTTTATGTCCAAAACTGTTACTTTTTAAGGATTCAAATTCATAAGCGTCAAAAGTAGCAGATCGACAAGCTTGAAACGCGTCGCTTTGTGCCGGATCTGCAACTTATGATGCTTTTGTGTGACCTTGTAGTATGATCAAGAAGGACGTTAATTTACAAAAGAACACGAGAAGTTAGAATACGGAGATAGGAGGTTTCTGCCCGACAGCGACGACATTCAAGCGCTATCTGCCCACACTGAAACACAACAACACCATCTCCTCCTCCAGCTCCCTTATTAGCTCTGAGGGCATCAATGAAGTTACAGCATGTGTGGGCGCTGACACCACTCTGGTATTCACATCTAGACTAAGTTTCAGTACAGAACAGCATATCCTTTAACCACTTACAAGACCTGGCTGAGGCCGATTCTACGAAACTAAAACTTTTTCCGTGCCAAGAACCCCTTAAATTGATTATGTATTTGTCCGCCGACCCACATCATCTGAACATGTTTCGTGCCAGTGACTCCCAGAAGAGAGGATTTGTGTTAAAACAAAACGAAATAATTCGAAATTGTTCGAATTGTTCAAATTGTTTTCAAAACATGTTCCAAACTAGCAGATGTACAAGATGTGAGCTTGCTATTTTTGAGAGCCACAGTTCTAAATTCAAGGGGTTTTCTGAAAATCCTACGTTGCTCTGTAGTTAAAATATGACACAGACGCTTTCCCGGTTTTAATGGCTTAGGGTTAACGTCCACCAAGATGTTTATTTAATTTATTCTCTATGTAGCCTACACGTTTTTAATTGTTAACAGTGGGAGTTTTTGGAATCTCCAGCCGCGTGACGTGAGGTGGCATTTCTTATCTGCCTGCAGAGAGCTAAAATAACCACACCATTGTATTAATCTATACCATTATCTTTGTTTCTTCCCCTCGTCTCATTTGTTATTTCATAATCTTCACTTCCTCCTGTTTCATCTCTTCGCCTGTCCACCTGTTATAAACCAAACACTGAGTTCTTGAGTTCAGTTAACCATTGTCTTTATAAAGTAATAAAGAAATGGTTAACTGAGTTCTCTCAGCTTGTATTTTTGGAGTACCGCTTTCTTTCCACCTTGGTGGATTTTTTTCCGCTGAGCACCCACAGCCTAAGGAAGGCGCACCTGCCCCTGCACACTATTCACTGGTCCAGTATTTATAAATCCCACGGACACTTGACCTCTTTCACTTTCAAACTAGGCCTAATTTTATTTTATTTTTTAAACAGCAAAAATAGCACATCTACAAGCTTGTGCAATTTTCACTATACTTTTCCATGACACTTGTGCATGCTGAAGTATAGGTCATTCATTTACAAAAAAAAGAAGAAAACCCATAAAAGGTTGAAATATGGAGTATGTTTTCTACCCGCAACAACGATATGATATGTGTTGTCCAGTTGGTGTGAAACCCCAGAGCCGGTTAGTTCACCATATGAAAACAAGACATCACACAGACAGAGTTACAATAGGCCTATACTGTATCCTATCGTATTGTTTAGGTCAGTGTAGAGCACAAGTTGTAAGAGAGTGTAATATGGCTGGTTGGGCCGTAAACTATATTTGGAGGGCAGTGGAGGAATGTGTTTGTGCGCGTGCCTGCATGTTTGTGTGTGTGTGTGTGTGTGTGTGTGTGTGTGTGTGTGTGTGTGTGTGTGTGTGTGTGTGTGTGTGTGTGTGTGTGTGTGTAGTGTATGTGTGTGTGTGTGTGTGTGTGTGTGTGTGTGTGTGTGTGTGTAAATGCAAAGAATGCTGACGTATCACTGACGCCCATACATGACCTTTGACCTCGCACCTGTAACAGCCATGACCTCGGCAGTTTGTCTCCTGTGTGTGTGTGTGTGTGTGTGTGTGTGTGTGTGTGTGTGTGTGTGTGTGTGTGTGTGTGTGTGTGTGTGTGTGTGCGTGTGCGTCCCAGTTCCTGGAACTATCACGCATTCAACAGAAGTACTGGCATCGAGGGTTTTTTAAGGCCTTCATATCAGCTCAATATAAACGATTCACTCACACAAACGGTAAACATATTGAATTTTTTTTATTTTTTTTTTACTTAAAGTAGGCCTACCAAAACTAGAAAGTACTCAATATGCATAATATCCCATTTCACACGTTTTCAAATTGAAAATAGCAGATCTACGAGCTTGTGGTCGATCTACAAGCTCACAAGCATACAAGGACCTTGCACACGACACCGTTTTCATGAGAAAACGCCAAAATAAAATGTCAGACTCAGATGTGCCTTCCGTTTAGACGAGAACAGCGTTTTCGGGGGGTGAAAACGCAACAAAGTGAAACCTCCTTCCAGGGTGGAAAAGTTTGAAAACGCTCCTCCTCGCGTTTCCATCTAAAGGAAACCGCAAAACGTGTGATGTCATGGCTCACGCGCAATGGCCCCTGGCCGATCATTTTTTATATTTTTTTAGGGCCCCCCCACCCCCCACCATAACCCCTCCTCCCTCCCGACGTGCACTATCCAGCTTGGATTTTAAGCTGTGATGATCATCTGTGGACCAAGAAAGCACCATGTAGACAACAGAGGAGGGGCCCACACATTTGATTTTTGATTAAAATATACATTTAATTTTTGTAAATTGTCAATGACCACACGGGCCAGTTCCCCCAAGGGCCCCTGTGAGCCAAGGGCCCCTGGCAACGGCCCCACAGGCCCAATGGTTAATACAGCCCTGCTCACGCTGCAAAGCCGACTGAACGATGCCATGGTGATATACAGTATAAACAACAGCTGTGACAGGAAGCTATACAGTACTGTATGTGAACAACAGCTGTGACAGGAAGTGGAACAGACATTCGTCACACACTGCCAGATGTTTGCGACCTTAAGCAATGCTAGATGACAACGGTAACCGGAAATGATCCGCGCTCGATAGATAAACCTGCCGTCGCCCCAGCCTACGGCAGAAGGTCCCTTCCCCACGTAGCGCCTACTCCGTCTGCTGCGTGTACGCGTCGCCAAGGGAACCAAAGCGTTCAGTGAAAGGGGAGGGAACCCGTCGCCTCCGAGGCTTTGCTTAACCATTTTGATCGCTACGGCGATTACGTCATAGCAGCCGTAGTCCGCCTGGCGTTGCCGCCCTGAAAATCATCAAGCTTAAACTCGCTAGTGTGTCACTGACTGCCACCTAGCGACATGGCATGCACACTACATCGACTGTAACATAAATCTAGTTTTTATTTGCTGGAGAAATTGTCAGTATATTCAGTCATAGTTTTAGTCATCATCGCTTCGTTTTTATGTTTTTTTATTCCGTTTTCATCATAGAAAAAAGGTACAGTACTTTGAGTTTAGTTTTAGCCGACTAAATGAGCGTTGGTTGTAGGTGTGTGTGTGTGTGTGTGTGTGTGTGTGTGTGTGTGTGTGTGTGTGTGTGTGTGTGTGTGTGTGGTGTGTGTGTGTGTGTGTGTGTGTGTGTGTGTGTGTGTGTGTGTGTGTGTGTGTGTGTGTGTGTGTGTGTGTATCTCTCCCATTCCCCCTCCATGAGGTGTGGGTTAGGTGTAGCGGCTGCGTCACAAAGAAAATAGCGTTCCTATAAAAAGGCGTTGCCATGACTACTCCTTCCCATCTGAAACCCACCAGCAGAGGTTGCATACAGTACACCCCCTAATGTGCATCTACCAATTAAAACTGTTTGTTTCTGAGGAACGTGTGCGCGCTCGCACGCACACACGCACACACACACACACACACACACACACACACACACACACACACACACACACACACACACACACACACACACACACAGTCCACATACTGAGACAATCTAACACACATACGTACAACTCACATAGGCTATTACTGACACACACAAACACAGACATTTTGAGAGGCAGACAGACAGACAGACAGACAGACAGACAGACAGACAGACAGACAGACAGACAGACAGACAGACAGACAGACAGGAAAGAGAGAGGGAGGGGAAGATGGTTCCCATGAAAAGCGTCTTGTTTGGCAGAGCTACTAACAAGCTGTTAACACAATCTAGTGTGAATTAATCTTGAACATATAACTCAACAGTAACATTGTCAATGTTGATTTACCGGTAACTCTGAGAGTATACACATGCTACATTTGTATACTGTAAGGTTAAAACACTGGGCAGACTATCCATCCAAGAACTAAAAGCAAAACTAAAACCCACTACCTCTTGAACCCTATAACGTCCCAAAGATTTTTTTTCCCCAAAATGTTTACAGAAAGTGTTAAAATTGTGATTTTATGTGGCCACACGCACCTGTTCATAAGTACACCTGGTTTTCACCTTAGCACCACTCACCTGAACCACACAAACACACAGCAACGCCCACAGCTGGGATCATTGGAGGGGATGATTTTATAGACGTCATTAAATCAGTGTATTTCAACTGGGCCTTTTGCCTTGGGCCTTTTTCGGAGGCTTTCAGCTTTCAGGAAGAAACCAATAAATACAGAGGTAAGACATATGTGCATATTATAACCACACCTGGGGGTCTATTTGAGTAATGTTAACTCCATAGACATACAAAAGAGAAAAAGTATAAAACTATGGAACCACCTCTTTAATATTCATAAACATTGACGATCTACAAGCTCAATACGCAAAGAGCTTTGGTGTAGAGGGAAAAAGGGAGGGGACCAAGCGGGACCCCTGAGGTACCCCAGTTGACAAAATTATAGGACAGTGGTTAAGCTTTTCTGGATCAGGGCCCACTTGAAAAACTCAAAGGTCGTTTGCTGCCATTTTCAAAGCATGTTTATTTTAATCAAGGTAATCAATGCAATCCATAGTGTTCCGGCTTGGATCAATGGGACTAACATACCTTTACGTTCTTAGTTAACCTGCTAACCTGGTGAATGCTGACCTGGTGAATGCTAACCTGCCAACGCTGGTGAATGTTGGTGAATGCTACTATGCCTAAACCTAACCCTAATCCTAACCCTAACCTCAGTAAAACTATGCCTAAACCTAACCCTGTAGGACTAATTATGGGTAGTTCCCCGAAGGAGGCACCGCTTGCTCCACCTTGTGCCCAAAAACGAGCGCTCCTGGTCTCAATCTCCCTGAATCTCAAAAACACTGTGACATATATATTTACATTAATGTTATAGGCCTATATTAGCATTAAAAGCTTAGTGTTTTGACAATTATTTGGGGGCCCACTTGGATATTGCAGCAGTAGTGTTTTAAATTGAAATGGCTATTTTGGGTATTTTATTTTGAAGTTTCATTCTGAAAAGGAAGTCTGTGTGTTTCTGAACCAATCAGAAGGGACCAGCCCTTCAGGCGATGGGAGGTAAAATCTGAGTCATGTGATGCTTAATGTTTTGTTTGTAGCCCTCATTAGCAAGGCAGAGAGACACGACAGGCTGCCTCTAGTAGAGAATGTTTGTTTCCAAGTTGCTTATTATTCTAACCTATAATGTTTACAGATACATATTTTATTGTGCTCATTAAGTTTACAATGAGTAATACATAGTTTGGACGTCATCTTGAATGAGATTCAAAACGGAGTAGCTCTATAATTAAAAACAGCTGTGTTTGGAGGAATGCCATCAATGGGAATCAAACAGGTGAATGTAATCAAAGGTTAATTTATATTCAAAAGGTCTGTCTATGTCATCACGCAGCACGTTCCTGTTCACAGGAAGTAATTAAGAATGGCCTATTTAGGGACCTTTGATATAAAAATACACAAAAATTGTTTCTTTTCAATTTTTTGGGCATCTAGTGTTAGGAATTCCCATATGATTACCACAGATAAGCTCTAAAAGTGTGAAAAACGTATATTTCATTTCACTGGGTCTTTAAGTGTAAAGGCCTGCATGCA
The DNA here is from genome assembly GCF_963921795.1 of Nannobrachium achirus. Lineage (NCBI taxonomy): Eukaryota > Metazoa > Chordata > Actinopteri > Myctophiformes > Myctophidae > Nannobrachium > Nannobrachium achirus. The sequence goes on along the minus strand of NC_137811.1, from coordinate 17,032,419 downwards.
GGAAGTGAGAGCACTGTAAGCAAATGAGTTCTGAGTGACTCACCTCACACCGTAGCCCCCCTGTCGTGTGTTATCTCCTCACAGTGCATTATCCCTACTCAGCAATTATTATGCCCTCAAGTAACAAACAACATCAACAACAACAACAACAGGGGGAAGGTGTTTGCTGGCTTTGCAGATATAAAACAGAGGCTTCTGATTCAATCAAGGACAAGGACAAGGACAAGGAAACGTAAACAAGAGATAAAGAATACCGGTACAACAATGTAAAATATCTAACTGAATTGATTCTTGCTTTGGCAATGTGAACGTATGTTTTCTCATGCCAATAAAGCTCCTTTGAATTGAAAAAATAAAAAATAACTAAATCTGTACAAATCCTTGAGTTCCTTGCACAAAGTTACTTAAACAAATGTACAAGAGTGTGTGATTGATGTATAAACTGTATATTCATGCATGCCTTCCACATACCTCTTATGCTGCTCATCCCCCTTTGCTGCCAACATGTTATCCTATATTGCCTTAAAGTAACCTAGTTTTATCATTCCTGACATTCCCCACCCACTGTTTGGGAAACACTGACTGAAGGGATGAGAAATGACAAAAAGAGGAATCTTGGAATGAAAAGATGATTAAAAAGACATGGATAATATCAAAACGATATTCTTGAGGGGGACATGCTTGTAGATCGTCTATTTTCACTTTTGTCTATTGTCACTTGCCCTAGCTAGCAGGTTCCCTCTACAGAAAACCTCTTTGTTGAATACGGTGCACAGGCTTACAACGCAGATCTACAAACATCTTCTGGCAGATATGCCATTTTTGCTGAATGTTCGCCCCAGAATAAGGACACTATGGGGTTTATGTGGTTAAAGAAGAAAGAAAGAAAGAAAGAAAGAAAGAAAGAAAGAAAGGCAGGCTTCAGGGGGGGTTAAATGTGTTTGTTATAAAACAGATGAACAGATGAAACAGTAGGAAGAGAAGAGGACAGCAGAATGCACAGATGAACAACGAAAGGAGAGGAAGAACCAATGATAAATGAATGAATAGACTGGTTAACTATTACACTATAGTGTGTGTGTGTGTGTGTGTGTGTGTGTGTGTGTGTGTGTGTGTGTGTGTGTGTGTGTGTGTGTGTGTGTGTGTGTGTGCGTGCGTGCGTGCGTGCGTGCGTGTGTGTGCGCGCTCGCACGCATGTGCGTGCATGTGTGACAGACAGAGAGACAGACATGTAAAGTGTGTCAGTTGAATGTGAGTTAATGATTCAATTAATTCCCCCCCACAGGGGAGGGGAGGGTCTGCTCGCTGACCCCCTGCAGTGTGTGTGTGTGTGTGTGTGTGTGTGTGTGTGTGTGTGTGTGTGTGTGTGTGTGTGTGTGTGTGTGTGTGTGTGTGTGTGTTGTGCGTGCGTGTTGTGCGTGCGTGTTGTGCGTGCTGCGTGCGCACACGTGCATTTGTGTGTGTGGGTCAGTTAAAATGGCACTCCATGCAAGTATCACTATTTAGCCCCCTGCTGAGCTTGGCAGTTTGAACATATGGAGCACTATTGAGCAGAAGTGTGTGTGTGTGTGTGTGTGTGTGTGTGTGTGTGTGTGTGTGTGTGTGTGTGTGTGTGTGTGTGTGTGTGTGTGTGTGTGAGGAAGGACACACACCTGATGAATGGATGGACGGGAATTCATGAGCAACAGTAGGGCTGCATTAGAGCAGTGGCTCCCAAACCTTTTAACTCAAGAACCCAAAAGAGAAATTTGACGTCTCCAGCGGGATCCAAACTATAGTGAATATAGCAGATCTACAAGCTCACAACGTGTTGCAGCGTGTAGATATTGTAGAGCTTGTAGAGCTTCTAGATCTATTTTGAGCTTGTAGATCTGCTATTTTCACTACTGTACTTAAATATTAGGTTAACATATTTCTAACAAGTCCCATCAGCATGTCTTGCTTGTACTTGTATTGAAGTTAGTGACAAATAAAAACAGTAGGTTGATTTTAATTGACGTTCAAAAGGAGCTTGTCATAGTCGACCACAGCATACTTTTGACCAGTGGTTAGAGAGCCCTCCTGGTGAAGCGGTCCCCGGTTCGATTCCCGGCACTGGAGTATCACCGAAGCAAGGCACTTAACCCCCTGTGCTCCTCTGTGAGCAGCAATCAGCTGGATGAAGCTGAAAACAGAAAGTCTCCCATGGGAGCAAACAGGTCTAATTCAATTAGTTGAACAAACTTTCTGCTCTAGGGTTAAGCCCTTCTAGCCTGAATTGTTTTATCTCTTACCTCTTGGACAAATGACAGCCTTTCATGCCATCATTCAAAGGCCAAACGTGACTTGTAGGGTCTCACAAAGGGACTATTTTGGGCCCCTTGTTGTTTTTAATCTATATTAAAGACCTAAAAGCTGCTTGCACTGTAACTTAGTTTTTTTTATATGCTAACGAGACTTCATAGTCTCAGATAAGGCTGTGGTAAAACTGCTGGCCATTCTTAGTAATGAATGAATGTCTGAAGCAATGTTAGGACGTGGATCACAGATAACAAGTTATACCTTCACACCAAAAACGAATACATTTTCTTGGGTTCCCAAACCCTGACAAGGCTCCACATAATTGGCCCTGTCCACTATCATTCTCAGAGGCCAGAGTTTTCCTATAATCCTCAGATAGCTACCAAATTCTTGGCCCAATAAGGCTCAGTTTCTGGATTCAGCTAGTTTTCGTTTGCTAGTTAGCTCGTTTGTGGTATGTTGATTCTACTATGCCATGGGATCATGGCTATATGGAGGCCTAACCAAAACACCCAGAGAAGGTGCATGTTTCTTAGGGCAGGCTTGTCGGGGTTGCTTCACTGCTATAGCCGTGAGGGACCATTTTCAGAGGCAACGTTTCCAGGAGTTGGGCTGCCTCCCTCTGAAAGCTAGGTCAGTACAATAACAGCTAAACATGGTTAACATCTGTAATAAGTTCCAGTGTCCAGTTCCAGTTCAAAACTACTATTATGGGTTAACGCTCATTTAGATATTGTGGAGCAGCAAACATGTTAAGCCTGATGATAAAGATCATTAGCGAGCATCAGCTTTTTTCTTTTCTTTTCTTCTTTATTTTTTAAGGTAGAATCGTGGCTTTTAAAAATGCTGCAGAACAGCATGGTTAGCCTACTTGTTTAAATATGTACTTATTAATTATGTGAACTTTTTATTTGTATTTATTTATTTTTTGAACACGCCCACTATTAATCGTGTTAGCTGCAGATGCATTGCTTACATCATGGTGCAAGGTCAACCTCATGCAGCCTGCCATACACAGCTATAACCCTTAACCAGAAAACTAACTACAAAATCAGCCTGTGTGGTGTCATGCCCCTTTAATAGATAGAAATCCTGTGTGTGTGTGTGTGTGTGTGCGTGCGTCAGGTGCGTGCGTGCGGGCGTGCAGGCGTGAGTGCATGCGTGCATGTGTGCCAGTGAGGGATGTGACTGTGGGAGTGTGTTGTTATAGCCCCTTTCCCCCTGGACAGAAAAACACTGACACCCACTAACATCTGGCTTTTGTCTTTAGTTGGAAGCGTTACAATCAGCATTCATTCCTGGTTGGGACAATCATGTGATGAATCTACAGCACAGTTCCATTTGTCTCAAGCTGTTCTTTGTACAACAAATAGCATTTATAGCAGATCTACAAGCTCACTGTTGGGATTGGGATGTTAACTCATACAGTGCCATCCGGCCACAAGGGGTGCTAGAGTGCCAGAAATTTCTCCATTGACCTTCTTTATAGCTTTCGTCGACCCTCTCCCAACTGGCTTGTGTTTTCACTCCGGTCAATCCTATGGGTGTCGAGAGCAGGAAGCTAGCTGACACGTAGCCAAAATGCTAACCCATTTAGAAGCCCGATCTAAAGCTATTTCAGCCGCAAAAAACTTTCTCTTTGGGTCTGGGGACACAATCCGGAGAAAATCCTGTCTAAAGATGTGATTTATTATTGGAGTGGGCGGCGCGATTCGGCCGTTAGCGCGAATACGGCCCGTGGATGGCCGAGTCTAAGTCCCGGCCAAGGATGGACGTCTAGACCGGGGCTTCGTTGAGGCCTCCGATAAAATAATTCATTTTATTAAATATCCCGGACATGTTCGGGATAGGCACCCTGGAATACGTCGGGCTGCCTACAATGAACATTTGGTGAACATTGGGGGGGGGTCTAAACTTTATTTTAAACCATTTTCAATGGAATAAATCGTCGGAGCATCTAGCGTCTCTCGTTGGTGAGCGCTGGGCGAGCCGGGACCACCCACGTTGCTCCAAGCAGCTCGGGGTAAGTAAAATAGCAAATAAAAAATTGTTTTTGATCCCGAATATCCCGAACATGTTCGGGATAGGCACTAAAAGGGTTAATGTGGTTTGAAATTAGCCTAGTAAACGACCAACTTCCGTAATCCAGAAGGATTACAAAAGATTTGCTTTCCGGAAGAGGGCGGTTTACGAGGCTAATTTGAAATTGTTAAAGCCTCACTACCGGTATATCCCTTTGTAATTGAATACAATGGAATTTTTTCCAACCTGTAGGCATACAGTATACAATATAACTTCATACAATTGGGGTGGTTTTATTTTGCCTCCCTGCTCTTCTATTGAGATATTTAGATCGTGTCAAAGGTTATGTCTCACCTAATCTCTCAAGAGAGATTCAATTATTTTTTCCTTTTCTTCTTTTTTTTTTACCAACGTTTTCCCAGATTGTGTCTCACCATAGACACAGGATTTGACACAAATTTTGTCCAGATGGTTCGAATTCAATTGACCCCTTTGTCAAGTCCCGCCCGTTGTCCCGCCCTTCTTCACACCCATTGGTTGCTGTGTCTTGGTGGGACATTCGGTGGGACACTCCATCAACTACCATTGTAATTCAGTTGCTTCGTATTGTTATTCTGTGTGTTCAATTCTAATTTCAAACTTGGTTTCAGTAAAATGGAGCTGCTCAGTGGCAGTATAGTGACTCAGCATGTTTTTAAATGTTTTTATTTCTCAAAAAATTATGTTTTAGCAAATTCAACTTAAAAAAGGCGGAACCAGGGCGGGACAAGGCAGATAAAGCCTGCTGGTTGGTCAGTCAGGGACCAACCAGATGACTAACAAAGGGTGAAAGCAGGCTGGCTCTATTAGCTCAATGGTAGAAAATGTCTGCACTCGCGTAGGAAACCAGGTTCAAATCCAGGGGAGAAGATGGCCGTTACAGTGCTGCTTTAAATTGTGATATTACCATCAAACATATAAATATCAAACATAGCAGGCGTTTTCCAAAAGGAAAATGCCAGTATTTACTTCAGTCTGACCAGCTGCAGGGATCAAAGGTATCTCCGCCGGCCATTAAAAATGAATGATCAGAGGGAGCCAAACAGGGGTGTCGCATTAAGTTCTGGGCCCGGGGTACAAGGATTCACTGCGTTGTTTTGTGCTTTAACTATTGAAAAATAGCAGATATACAAGCTCACAGCGCGGCACCGAGTGCCGCGCTGCGAGCTTGTAGATCTGCTATTTTTGAAAAATCATGAAAAAAGTCTTTGAAGGTTTTTTTTTGAAAAACCTATGTTTCTATGTCAGTGGTGCTCAAACCTATTCATGTGAAGGACCCCCAAAATCATATGTATTTGGCCACAGACCCCCATCTCAAAATATTTAGTTCCAGGGACCCCCAGGAGCTAAATTTGAGTTACAAATGTTCGCTTAAAAAATACATTATATTCAAAGATTTATACACATTTTCAAAAATGGCAGATCTACAAGCTCGCAGCGCAAAACAAATTGGGATTTGAATGTGGTTTTAAAATTGTTTTTTTAGCTTATCTGCTATTTTTAAATCTGTGTAACAGATTTCTTTCATCAGCTCATTTTCTTAGACGAGATTCTAGCGACCGTTGGGTACCTCTTCTGGACTGGCTATCCATGTCACATGGTACTGAGTTAAGGGCCAATCGCAGGACAGTACCCCCAGGCTATGGGGGAAATTAGCAGTGTTGGCAAAAGTACTCAAATGTTTGTTGTCCCCATGGTTGTCCCTGCTTAGCATTGACTTAGCATTGACAACATTGTCATGATCGTAAAACTATCTAGTTTTAACGTTCAGAACGTTTTCTTTTTGGACAATAAAAACAGCCAGGGGGGAAAAAAATCCATGAAGGACACGGAATGCAATCGTTCACTCGCCGTTGGAAAATTGACTTATTAGACTATTCTGGATGTGTGGCTAACGGCTAACGCTAACGCTAGCTAGCGCTAGCTGCAGGCTAACGCTAGCTAGCGCTAGCTGCAGGCTAACGCAGGCATGTTATACACAATTACTCATGGAATAAAACGGCGACCCAACTCTATTTTTGCTCTTCTACAAGCTCACAACGCGAGGAGGTTAAGTCTGTCAGAACCGTCAGATTATCTTTCTAACTGAAGTTACACAAACACTGATTATGCTACATTTAGCACTGTTAGCCCGACCAATTTAGATAGGGCACGTAATAAATTCACTTCAACCTCGTGTTGAGCAGTTAAACCTATTTGCTACGTACGTCTACAAAAAACGTTCATATTTCAAAGATAAAGTGCTTACTGAAGTCTCACAGATGTCACAGTATGGTACGCTCAAGCAGAATTACCCGTATCTTTCGTATTGCTTAATAAACAGCATTTTAATCCGATCAGACGTCATTTTCTGTTGTTTTTCAGCCATGCGACCCCATCGGTTGCGAGGTGTACTGCACTTAGATACATTAATACCTTTTTAAGGAAACAACGACCGATCGGATTAAAATGCTCCTCTTTAAATAATACGATCATTACGGGACATTCTGCTGGAGCGTACCCTATGGTGACATCCGTGAGCCTTCACTAAGCAATTTATCTTTGTAATCTGACCGTTTGTGTAGACGTACGGAGCAAATTGGTTAAACTGCTCAACAGCAGATTGTGTTGAATTCACGGTTGGCGCAGCGTAGCGTCTTTACATTTAGCCCAATAATGCTAATCTACAAAGCAATAACTACAGTTTAAAACATACATAAACCACTTTAGCCCTATGTTATACCAAGGCTATTTGAAAATAGCCGATCTACAAGCTCACAACTTATTGCGGTGCGACGCGTTGTGAGCTTGTAGATCTGCTATTTTCAAACATTTTGTACTTTTACTTTTGGTACTTTAAGTACATTTGGATACCAATACTTTTGTACTTTTACTCAAGTACATTTGTAATTCTGGACTTTTACTTGTAACAGAGTGATTCTACATTGCAGAATTGATACTTTTACTTAATTATAAAAATGTAGGTACTTTTTCCACCACTGTGTAAACGTTTGTGTTCTCATGCCAATAAAGCTTCTTTGAATTGAAGATTGAATTGAAGATTGCTCCCCATGTGGCGGAGTACACAATAATGGTAAATAAAGTAGCTTACTCTAAAATAATCCATCCATCCATCCATCCATCTTCAACCGCTTATCCAGCATCGGGTCACTGGGGTAACAGTTCCAACTGAGATTTCTAGAGTTCCTTAATAATAATAATTAAAATAAACAATACTAATGATTATAATTGCGACCGTCAGGTCGCCGTTACTATGAAAACCTCCACCGCCTGTCTGTCCGTCAGTCTGTCTGTCACGTCACATCACACTTTTTTGCCCCTATCCATGTGAAATTTTCCACACACAATCCTTGTCTGCCAATCCACAACCTCCACCCTTCCAGGGACCCCCGCAGCTCCAGGGACCCCCGCCAAATTTTTTAAAACACATTTTTGAATACTGCTCCTACAGTTTTTGCCCTAAAATCACACAAATCGCTACACAGTATGTCTACACTTATCTCATCGACATGGATCTGTCCCATATAGCGCCACCATCAGGTCGATTTTTTAACACATTTTTGGACCTAAACCTTTTTTTTTCTATTTTTTTTCTTTTTTTTCAAACTTTTTTTTTTTCAAAAAAAATTTTTACAAACTTTTTTTTACACTAAAACGAGCACACAGATTTTATATTGACTGTGTCAATTCTTGTTCAATAGCTAAAGTATAAAATAATTAACGCCCCTCCACCTTGGGCCCTGGTAACTCAGTCCCACTTTTCCCCCCCTTGTGACGCCCCTGGATCCAAACACCACCCACCCAGCATGCGAATCCAAATCAGTGTCCAGTTTTGCTGCTCATGTTCAGAACTTCAGGCGTTCTGCTGCTTTGGGAGCTTCTGTGGAGCTCTGTGGAGAACCCAGCATGAGGTCTGCTTTAGATCATCCTGATCAGAGAGATGAAACCCTTGGCCGATGTTGGTCATTATTTCACCTTTTCTGACAACATCTGTATTGCCAATTACTGTACGGTATATGGACGATGTGTGTCCCGCATTATTAACCACTTTCAACCTGGCATTCCTATTTTATTACAGCCTAGATTTTTCAAGGGTTTTCAAAATTTCTCAAAAATAGCAGCTCTGGACCGTCTATTTTTGAATAGGGCTTGTGTGTTTCAATAAGATAAAGTTCAGTTCATTTGCTTATGTTATACTTGCTTGCTTGTTCATTGTCTAATTATCAAAGACAAAATGTTTGTATTTGTTTTTAGTTATTAGTTTGCTTATACCTCGTATAACTTCTACCTGCAGATCATTTAATCTACAACATTTTTTAAATGTATTCACCTTACTCCTGCATGGTCTTCTCCAGGGGGCTGCCATTGCCTCTTACACTGAGTTGTTTTTCTCTGTGTGCTGCTGCATTCAATATCTGTTCACTTCCTTCCAAGTAGGATACTGCACATTAGTGATGCGCGGATAGGCTTTTGGGGTCATCCGAATCCATCCGTGCAAATTAATTATCCGCCCGTTATCCAACCGCATTATAGTTAATTGGTGGCGGGGCACTGAGCGCACTGGTGTGCCCGTTGGTCGTTTATTCGAACGCACCCTATTACTGACGAGCCCCGGGAAAGACGCGCTGTGGCCAGGAAAAAGGTGAATTGGAAAATGTTGCACTTTTTTGACAAAACATGTGTCAAAACATCGGTAATCGGTGGTCTGGGACTCTCCAAAATCGGGATCAGCTATCGGACCCAGAAATTGGCTTCGGTCGGGCTCTAAAATCAAGCCGTTTGTTCTGGGTGACCGAACGTTCTCTGACAGAAGGTTAGACGGTGCCGTTTGATGGCAGCAGCTTGCCTGGTAAACAAACCTGCAAGCAAGAAGAGAGAGCTGCTCGACCAGGAAAAAACAATACTTTAACCTTTTGTTAAAGTCTCAGTCTTAGATTGCTTGGTCTCGAGCTCCCAAAGTTCACATGACAGCTGTCTCATTCTGCTTCACTTCAAGGCGTGTCCTAAGAAAAGAGCTTGAGGCTGTTTAAAAAAAAGAAAAGCAACAACAACAACATGGAGCATGTCTGGAGTTCAGTGAGCCTCCCTGATGGACTGTCAGACAGCAACAAACACATATCAACTTATTTCACCTTTCTCTCTCTCTCTCTCTCTCTCTCTCTCTCTCTCTCTCTCTCTGGGATCAAATACACTGCAAACAGACTTATATTATTTTAAAGTTCCAACTAATGCAAATAATCCTTTAGTTTTAAAGGAGTAAATGATTTTTGGATTTATTTTCTTTCAATCAATTACTCACACCATGAATGGCATGGAGACTTGAGTTCAATAATATTTTTTCATTTTATCGAATTCCTAAGCCAATAAGGAGGAGGCCCATTGACCAATGGAGGTACATTTATTATGATCAAATTATTGGCTTAGGAATGCGAGAAAAAAAAGAGTAATCGATAGAAAAAAGGTCATTTTGGGGGTGAACTTCTCCTTTAAAGCTCCTTCTTGGAACACTCTTCTTATTCATATTCACATTCATATGTGTGCTCTTCTCTGTGTTTTGTTTGTTGTATGTTTTTCTTTGTGTTCCCCCCTGGTTGATGTTGTTTGATTTGTTTCTTGTTTATTCTCATATGTAGCGTTTTGTTTGCTCTGTTTTCTACAGATGTGTATTTATGTATTCTGTAACTTGCGGATCCCCTTGAAAACGAGATGGTTCATCTCAAGGGGTTATTCCCAATAAAGTACTTATATAAATACTCTCCTAATGTACTTTAGGAGTTTGTCACGTTTGTCATTACTCTAACTCTGTGCGTGTGTTTGTGTGAACATCTGCACAACCCGAGGCGTAGAATTCCGTCCAGCAGAGATCCCCTCCCTTACTCAAGCATAGAGACAGACAGACAGACAGACAGACAGACAGACAGACAGACAGACAGATCAACACTGCTATGTACAGTTCTAATTGTTGTTGAGAATTGTTAAGTCTTAACTCTTCAGTAATTTATAATTAGTTTGTTATTAAAGTGACACTTTGTAACTTTGTATTAATATAATGCCATTTTGACCAATCCGTATGTTAATACAAATATACTTATACAATTGGGGTGGTTGTATTTTGTCTCCCTGCTCTTCTATTGGGACATTTAGATTGTGTCAAAGGTCATGTCTGCACCTTGACACAGGATCTGATAAGAATTTTGGCCCGTCAAGATTCAATTTATCTCCTGAGCAAGCTGGCTCTATTAGCTCAATGGTAAAAAAAAAAAAAAAAAAAGTCAGGACGTGTGCAGGAAACCGGGTTCAAATCCGGGGTAGAAGAGGAAAGTTACATCGTGCAGCTTTAACGTGGTTTTATGATCCATACAGCAAACACACACTCACACGCAAACATGCACGTACGCACGCACACAGCCCCGGGGTCTGGGGTAATAATATTGTCTTACTTAGACATGCACACAGACGCACACGCACACACACACACACAGCACACACACACACACACACACACACACACACACACACACACACACACACACACACGCGCGCGCGCGCGCACGCACAGCTGGTCTTCACAGGACAGACAGTGTTGTAGAGGTCAATGATAATCAGTCCGACAACATGCTAATGTAACCCACCTGTGGGCTGTCTCTCGCACTGGAAACCAGACATCTGTGCTGGTCAACAAATGTTCATCATTTAGAGATCAGTGCTTTTCAAACTCTTTCTGGCCAGCGAAAATATCCAATCTACAAGCTCACACGCGATGGTACCTCAAATGTTGACCAATGTTGACATATCTTGTCTTATGGGGGTCCTTGGTACTTATACCTATATGAGTGCAAAGACAGAAGGTATCATTTACCCATGAGCGTCCCTATGCTGTCTATAGGTGACACTTCAGAGAAGAATGGCAAACATTCAGTGAAAAAAGTCTTGAATAAACACTTGTGTGCTCACTGCTCAGATTTCTGTCAGCTATGTCATATCTTACTGTCCCCTATGGCTACAATTATGCATTTTAGTAGGCCATTTCTTGGAAGGGGAATAGCATGTTTTTGCTCATAACAGATTTACTTGTTTTTGATTGATTGGATACTTATATAACAGTTTGCAAATAGTACAGTAGTACAATTATACAATGATGCTAAGAGGAAAGTTATGCAAAAAGTCCTAATGGGTTGTTTCCATTGTGGTCTTACAAGGCATGCACTCTCATAACAGATAGACTGTACATTGTATATGATGGAAAGGCCAAACAATAAGGCTGCCTTGCCAGTACGCATGCGCAGAAGACTTTTCCTTTGAGTTTTCGACAGAACAGCATCTATACGTAAACGTTTAAAGGTTCTACACCATGCATTTAAATATAATTTATATAACATTGTTTGTGTCCCAAAAAACGTTTTTCAAAAGGATTGAGGCTAAATTACCACTCCTGAATACAGAGCCCCTGTCATTTCTGCCTGTCTTTCAGAGCATTTTCAGCTGCAGTACCACCTTGTCCTGAGTGGGAGGACTGCGCTATTGAGACAGTTTTGGCCCCACACTCCTCCCCACATCCTGTTCAGCAGAGCTGCCCATGCACCCCTCCCCCACGCGTGTATGTGTCTCCCGTAGGAAGTGAGGCCGATCGCCCCCCGCTACCCCCGCCTCCCCGTTCTTTGCTCCCAGACCACGCCCCCGACCGTCGCGATTGGCCGGCTGTACTCTGCTGTACTTCCTGGCCATGTCCAAGGAATATCTACAAGGAACAGACAACACCCGGAAGTTGGCACGCCGGGTGGCCACTTTTGGGTGGCGGAAGTGACGAAGTGCTCATAGACGCTAATGTTAATTTTGGGTGGCCAAAGTGTCATGGCGGCGTCCCATGGAGCCTGAAATGACGAAAATGACGTTGGTGTCCGTTCCTTCTTTGATCTTCCTTGGCCATGTCCAAGGAATATCTACAAGGAACAGACAACACCCGGAAGTTGGCACGCCGGGTGGCCACTTTTGGGTGGCGGAAGTGACGAAGTGCTCATAGACGCTAATGTTAATTTTGGGTGGCCAAAGTGTCATGGCGGCGTCCCATGGAGCCTGAAATGACGAAAATGACGTTGGTGTCCGTTCCTTCTTTGATCTTCCTTGGCCATGTCCTGTTACTCAGAGCCCTAGAATGGAGAGTTGCGTCACTCCGTTCACTTCATGGGGCCAGGTCTTCTACGCACACATCTATTGGCGTATAGTGACAAACGGCGAACCGGAAGTTTACAAAATGCATTGAAGTCTATGAGGTGTAAAGTGACAATGAACCACGTGACCAGCGCTGTTTCTGACCCCGCGGTGACACCACTCTCTGATTATACTGCTCTGCTGTTACTGTTGTTGTCGCGTCGCACTAGTGCTGTCACGCGTAGAAGGATGTTTGAGAGAGATGAGATTCAATTTATTGTCAGTGTACAGTACAAGTACAGTACAGTACAGCGAAAAGTATTTTCACATCTCATACGTGGAGACGTTTGAATACGCGGAGACGTTTGGACTTTTGGAAAAATGAAAATGCGCGTGATTTACAACGCTGCCGACCGACCGATGACAATATTGTTGTTGGACCGTCGCTAAATACCATCTAATGATGTAAAGTTCGATTACTGTACCACATGAATAGCGTGGCATTACTGCCCACAGAAAAGCAGTGTGACTGCAGGTTTGGGAAGAGAGGGAGAGGGGGAAAAACGTCTGGAGACTGATGCTTTAGTCTAAAGTAGCCAGCGTGGAATCAGACTATTTTGAGTTCATTTTATTATTGTTATTGTTATTATTATTATGTTTGGGAAGAGAGGGGGGGGGGGGGGGGGGAGTAGCCAGCGTGGAATCAGGCTATTTTGAGTTATTTTGTTATTATTATCATTATTATGAAGGACCGACTGTGGGGGGGGAAAATAATAATAATTGCACACAAGAGATAACAGGACATGGCCAGGAAGTACAGCAGAGTACAGCCGGCCAATCGCGACGGTCGGGGGCGTGGTCTGGGAGCAAAGAACGGGGAGGCGGGGGTAGCGGGGGGCGATCGGCCTCACTTCCTACGGGAGACACATACACGCCTCCCCCACCCTCTCCCAGCTCCACCTGCCCAAGGAAGATCAAAGAAGGAATGGTCACCGACGTCATTTTAGGCTCAATGGCCATCCGCCATGACACTTTGGGTGGCGGAAGTGGCACCGGAGGTTCGGTGAATAACATTAGCGTCTATGAGCTTCGGCTGGGAAAGCTCATGAACAAAAAATTATTCTGAACGATAGAGACTTTATTAAACACTCAGCTCAGGAATATAAAAGAAAACATGTCACACATTGTTTTGTGCTGTGTTGCTTTTCGGTGAGTACACTGTATAACATTATAGAGGCATCTAAAGAGCACAATTTACGTTTCTGAACTAGATAGGATCGCGAGACTCTACACCATTCCCTGTCTGGAATCCAAATCTCGCGATAGCTCCGAGACAGAAACAGCCGCCGCCGCTGTTTAGCTGCCTCAATAACATTATGTACCATGCACATCGAAAAGCAAGTCATTGTAAAAATACCTGTGATATGTCTTCTTTTATATTCCTGGAGCGATTATACAACAAAGGTCTCTATCGTTCAGAATAATTTTTTGCTCATGAGCTGTCCCAGCCGAAGCTCATAGACGCTAATGTTATTTACCGAACCTCCGGTGCCACTTCCGCCACCCAAAGTGTCATGGCGCATGGACCGTGGTGTGCCAACTTCCGGGTGGTTTCTTCTCCTTCTTTGAGCCTTCTTGACCTGCCTCCTTCTCAGGCCTTCCCACCCCTCCCCAACCCTCACCCAGCTCATCCCGCCTTCTTCTCAGGCCTGCCCACCCCTCCCCAACCCCCACTCAGCACAGCAGTAGCAGTCGGTCCCGATTGTGATGTCACAATCGGACCTAAAATCAGACAACCCGTTCTGAGACCTGCTTACATAGATCTGGCCATAAACTGAGAAAGACACAATGGTCAGAAATAGGACTTTGTGAGGATAAAACGTGCTGGTGAGACACCAAAACAATGTTTTGGAAAAAAGAAAATTCATGGTCCCTTTTAGTTCATGCTTGTGTGTCAATGACGATCTGTACGTTCATTTATTTCATGTTATCACTGCTGATTTGAGTATAGACCTAAAAGTAATGCATTTTTCTTTGAATATAACTTGCATTTTCGATGTTTGGTTATGGATCAGCCTTGTGCCCTTTTCGCTAGTTTGTTCCTGTGCTGTCAGGTTCACCTGTAGGCCTGTATTGTGGATGTTTTATCGCACAGTAATCACACCGAGATTATGCTGTTTCTATTCTTTCCACCCTACAGTGTGTCTTTTGTTTACTCTCTAGAGACCACACATCATTGTCGACTTTTCCCAAATACCTTGATACCAATGACTGGAAGTAAAGCCACAGTGTTCACGGTGTGAATTTCATTCTGACTCAGCCTGTTCTTGCCGACACGCCAAGGAGGCATGACACCATGCCACCATTATCCAATCAGCCTTCAGTTCTTTAAAGGGATATTTCACTTTCAAAAAAACTTTTGGTAATGTTATCGTCTAATCAGGCTTTTATGAACACCCTGAACAGTTTTTAATTAGCTTGATTCAATATTTAGATGATGTAAATGTTACCAGGCCCAGGGCCTCTCCCCATACACACCCTCTGTAACATCAAACTCCATTTTAACCATGATAGATTCATTAAAAACACCCATTATTTTTCTGGTGACTCATACTACCCTCCTAATATGTGAGCAGGCTGTGTTTTTTCAATAACTTTTTAAATTTAGGCCTATTTGTAATAATTATTTGGGAAAACGGAAAAAAATAAATACAATAACAAATTATTAAAGATAAATTGATCTGAAAATGTTTTGTGCCAGGGACCCCAAGAGAAGATTTGTGTTATAAAAAAGTATTCAAACTTATATTACAAAAATTAAAACCATTTTTTTCATTTTTCAAAAAAATCTAAAACCGCAGCTTGTGTATCTGCTATTTTTAAATAGCCACATTAACACATTTTGCTTGGGACCCTCTGGAACCCTCCCGAGGACCCCCATCTTGAGAACCACTACTGAGTTACAACAATATACATGCTTTTAGAATAGGTATAGAATCACAATGCAAAGGGGGGAGGATGCATTGCATGCAAGATCAACAATACTAAAGTATAGATGTTAGCAAACACAGCCTTCATCATTAAACCCCGAGAAACCACGACGCGCAAGACTTCCTATCGCGTGTTGCTAATTCATCCTCTGCCACGCATCAGTGTCACTTGCTGAGAACTGATTTACAAGCTAGCAACACATCGCGATGGCAGGCGACACCTTCATTCAATGGAGTATAATAGAGGTTCCCCACCTTTTCTGGATCAGGGCCCACTTGAAAATATCGATAGCGTTCCCGGCCCCCCAAATCTGATCACTTAACCTGGTCAACCAATCAATTGTGTTCCAATTTGGATCAATAGAAATACACAGGGCACTTCCTATTTATCGATACCACATCGAAAACTTGTTTTTCAAGGTTTTAAAGAAGACAATACCAGGACACTCAGGATGGGGACATCCAAAGAAGCAGTACTGGACTGGTGGGTATATAGGCAAGAAGAACCTCTTTTCCAGGTGTTTCGCCTCGGATGGGCGTGGTTTTGAGGTTATAGGTTTAGGCATAATAATACTAATAATGTTGACCTACTTGCTCGGGGAAATCCAGTTTCAGCTCAACCCAGCTGCCTGTCCACAAGGGGCTATTTTAGTGGTCAAGTGTCTTCAGGGGTGTCGCACCAAATTCTGGGCCCTGGCTACAAGGATTCACTGACATTTTGTGCTTTAACTATTGAAAAATAGCAGATATACAAGCTCACAGCGCAGCACCTAGTGCCGTGCTGCGAGCTTGTATAACTGCTATTTTTGAAAAAAGTCTTTCAAATCCTTCTAAGGTTTTTTGAAAAAAAAAATTTTTTTGGCCACAGACCCCCAACTCAAAATATTTACTTCCAGGGACCCCCGAGAAGCAAAATTCGAGTTACAAATGTTTGCTTAAAAAAAATACATATATTCAAAGATTTGCACACATTTTCGCGACTTTTCAAAAATAGCAGATCTACAAGCTCGCAGCGCGGCACTCAGTCCCACTTTCCCCGCCCTTGTGACACCCCTGGGTGTCTTGCTCATGGACATATTCTAGTCATACATTTGACTCGTTGCTAGGCAGATTCTGTTAGGTTTGGTTAGGGTTAAGGCATATATAATAATCTCACCCACCCGGGCGAAACACCAAGGATAGTGGGCCTTTCCTGGTGGGTGTAGCAGCAGCCCTTTTGCTTCCCCTGAAAACTCTCAACGACCATAGTGGATTCCCCTGAATCCACTATGGTCTGATATCAGAATGTCTCCAATCCATGCACCCACACATTCCTCTCGCACCTCTGTGGCTCCGGGCTTCCCTGTGTGTGTGTGTGTGTGTGTGTGTGCGTGCGTGCGTGCGTGCGTGCGTGCGTGCGTGCGTGTGTGTGCGTGCGCGCGTGCGTGTGTGTGTGCGTGTGTGTGTGTGTGTATGTGCGTGCGTGATAGAGAGGAGGAGAGAAAGTGTGTGTGGGGGGCGGGATGACTGTTCCTGGGTTACACGTATGTGTTTTGCCGATGTGTTGCAGTGTGTGTGTGTGTGCGTGCTTGCGTGCGTGCGTGCGTGCGTGCGTGCGTGCGTGTGTGTGTTTGTGCGTGTTAAGGAGATCCCCAACTCTACCGGCGGAAGTCCAACTAATGAGAGGACAGTCATTCCTAGTCGTTTGTACCCCAGTAATGTTCATGAACCGTTGTTTTCTCAGCTTTCCTACGGCCTGTCACCCCTACGCAGTCTTGCTTTCAGCTGTCCCACCGTATGTCTTTCCTATAATGTCTCTCTCGCTCTCAGCTGTCCTATACTGTCTGTCTCTCCTACACTGTCTCCCTATTGACTTTGCTACTGACAGCCTTTATATGAATTAAAGTCACATTTTAAGCTCAGTGTCGGTCAGACCGCCAGAATAAATCTGTCTCACTTCACTTGTAATTAACCCATATAAACGCCATATCAACAGGGGTCCGGGATCCTTAGGGGGTCCTCAGAGTTATATGGGGGCCCCAAATCTTTGTTTGATGGGAATGGGGGCAGCATAGCTCAGGGGTAGAGAGACTGTCATTAGAGCACGAAGGGTTCCCAAAGGGTTCCCAGTTCGGATCCGGGCTCTCCCTGAGTTAATGTCGAAGAGTCTTTGAGCAAGACTCTGAACCCCTAGTTGCTCCCGGTGAGCAGGTTGGTGCCTTTTATGGTTTCTTCCACCATCGGTGTGTGAATGTATTGCACAATCTGTGTAATGTAAAGCGCTATATAAATTGACCATTTATGGGAACTTTATTAATAGAAAAGATGAACAAACAAACAAACTAGAACCACCAGTAGGCCTACTGCTTCCTTGGATTTTCCCATCCTGAATGTCATAGTATTTGTTTTCTCTAAAACCTTGAAAAACAAGTTTTTCCGGGAACGCTATCGACATTTTCAAGTGGGCCCTGATCCAGAAAAGGTGGGGAACCTCTATTATACTCCATTGAATGAAGGTGTCGCCTGCCATCGCGATGTGTTGCTAGCTTGTAAATCAGTTCTCAGCAAGTGACACTGATGCGTGGCAGAGGATGAATTAGCAACACGCGATAGGAGGTCTTGCGCGTCGTGGGTTCCCGGAGTTTCATGATGAAGGCTGTGTTTGCTAACATTTATATGTCAAACAAGTCTATGAATCCATGCATGAAATCTATGAAAAAGTTAAATCGGCAACATCCTTTTATTTTGTCACTGTCTGGACAAAACCTCTTACAGTAACTCCATTTTGAGGGTTTAGATTTTTTGGCATAAATCAGGGCTATTGAACACCCTTTACATCTGAGTGTTGGTTAAAATAATATTGAACCAATGAAAAGTAGTAAAAAGCCCTTCGGTCATAACCTCCTAACTCTTACTCCACTTGAGCTCATTTTCCCGAAAATGAACATTTTGGAGTTATGAGGTTTCGGCCCGACAGCAGAGATTTAATATGATAGTGGGGGACCCTACTTCATCTCTCTCTCAGCTAAAGAGTCCTTGGCCTGAAAACACATTGAAGACCCCTCTATATACTACTATAGTGTGCCCCAGAGGTCTCTCTGTCTGTCTGTCTGTCTGTCTGTCTGTCTGTCTGTCTGTCTGTCTGTCTGTCTGCCCCCCCCCCCCCCCCCCCCTCTCTCTCTCTCTCTCCATCTCTCCATCTCTCTTGTTTTGGCAATGAGACATTTAACCACCCTAAGCTATGACTTATCGCTCCAGTGTGTGTGAGTATGTGTGTGTGTGTGTCACAGTGTGTGTGGGGGTGTATATGTGAGAGTGTGTACTGTATGTGTGTGCCGAGGCGTGTGTGTGCTTGCCCGGCCAAGCCCGGGGACACCGTGGAGTCAGACACTCTCTGAGCGTGTCTGTACACATTCTGCCACACACACACGCACACGCACGTGCGCACACACACACACACACACACACACACACACACACACACACACACACACACACACACACACACACACACACACACACACACACACACAGTCCTTCTGTTGCCCTGTAGGTGTGTGTGGAGGTCTGGAGCTGACAGCCCAGGCAGGGCTCAATCCCTGCCCCAGGAAGGCTCACTCCTGCTGGGGTGACAAACTTCTGACGAGTCCCTGATGGACTCCCTGTGGTGTCACTCTCTCTCTCACTCACGCACACGCACACGCACACGCACACACACACACACACACACACACACACACACACACACACACACACACACACACACACACACACACAGAAAACAACCTTATCAGCTCCATCTGCCACTATCTGTCTGGAGACAAGAACTGTGCGTGTGTGTGAGACGGGGAGAGAGAGAGAGAGAGAGAGAGAGAAAGAGAGAGAGAGAGAGAGAGAGAGGGAGGATGAGATTACCAGATCATATCTTGGCGTCTCCCCGTTCTCAGACGCACACTTTTGTTCGTCTGATTCAAATAAACCACTATTTCTAAAACGCTTTCATGTCAAGGACCCCAAAATTGATATGTTTTCATGCTGAAAATATGTTGTGCCAGGGACCCCCATTGAATAAGATTATTTCCAGAATTCTTCTTTTTTATTTCAAAAACCTTTGATCTCTACTAGTATGCATGCCTCAGGGCGACAAGTGCATTGGCCATTTGGCCACTGGTGTATAACCCTACCCATATATGGAGATCCGTGTACTGTATATGGAGATATGCTGTGAGAGCCCAAGCATGCTTATTCGTTATGTGAAAGTCCTATATGTCTATGACATCTGAGTGTACCCGTCCGTCCGTCCGTCCGTCCGTCCGTCCGTCCGTCCGTCCGTCCAGTCAGCGTGTGCCTGTTTCACATACTAATTTGCGACCTTCGGTCGCAATTAACTATCTATCTATCTATGTATATATGTATATCCATCTATCCATTTATCTATTTATCCAGGTATCTATCTGTCTATCAACGTATAAAGTAGGAACACGAGTCAGAACAAAAACAGAACATTGCACAATACAGTTCAACACAACATGGGGCAGAAAACCCACAACATTCCATTATCCACTTGAACCCTATAGCGTCCCTATTCAGGGGGAGGAACATTCACCGAAAATAGCAGACCTATAAGCTCACAGCGCGTTGCATTGCAACGCGCTGTGAGCTTGTAGGTCTGCTATTCTCGGCAAAGAGGTTTGGTGTAGAAGGGAGGGAAAAGTGTGCACCAAGTAGGCCTATACTGAGCCCAAATCAGGTCAGTTTGACTAAGTAAGAGGATAATATCCCACTGTTTTCCATAACAATCATAATTCAACTATAATTCAAACAACAAAATGTCAAACTTTTCCAGTCGATATTTCAGACCTGGCATTTCCCTGCTGAACAAACAAACAGCGATGTGTTGTAATCAATCGGTGGTGTAAGTAAACGTGCTATAGCGTTAGGTAACGTGACTCATGGTTTTGTCAGTAAGCCATGATGTACTGTACTGTCATCAGCACCTCTGGAAGAGCGGGTGTTGTGTTACAGTGGTAGCCGGAAAGTAACGGGTACATTTACTTAAGTAGGCCTACTGTATGCTTCTATACTCCAATGCATCTCACTCAGAGGCAAAGATTGACGTTTTTTTGGTACTGTACACCATAGGAACCAGTAAGACGCCTAAGGGCGAAAAGCGAGGTCGCGCCATCTGTCTTGGCCATCTGTCTTGGCCATATATGGATTCTGTTAGTGTGGTTCTCCTAACAGGGCATCATCTGGGATACAATCCCTGTTATGCCCATAAATGGAGATCCCTAACAGAATCCCTTTTATGCCCATATATGGAGATCCCTGCTCTGAGTATCTGATATCACCGCGATGCCACCTGTTTATGTCCATATATGGAGATCCCTGCTTTGAGTATCTGACATCACTGTGATGTCACCAGTGATGTCACAGTGATGCGTCAGGGGAACCACAGTGTCAGGCGTATCAACAAAAAAGACTGTTAAGAGTGGTTCCCCGGGCATTAGAGTGACATCGGAGACATGTCAGAGTGATGATCAAAAGTGTACACGTCCAGACGGACGCGGACAAGCTGTGCCGTTTCTTTCTCACAGTAAACTGTAAACACAATAAACCTCATCTTATCCTGAGTGACTTACAAGCAAGGTAAACACATACATCACATACATCGTCACTGTCCGGCAGAAACCTCGTATCTCCAAGTTTCAAATGGGTACGTTTTTTGGTAAAGTAAAGCCCTGTTTCACCATACCAGACTTTCGGACAAGGCTAGTGAAAATAGCCGATCTACAAGCACACAACGCCTCGCGGTGCGAGGCGTTGTGTGCTTGTAGATCGGCTATTTTAGCTATAGTTCAAATTTTTTAAATGATAAATACAAAACGAACGGTTTTGGACGTACAAGGTTTCCACCCGACAACAACGAAATGCCGAGAGAACACAGTGTAGTAGCCCCGGTAATCTAGGATTACAGGCAAAAGGTACATATAGGTGCAGTTATACAATAGGTACAGCGGTACAGTTATATAATAATGCTAAAAAGGATAACACAGAAAGCCCTGAGGGCTTGTTTCCATGTGGTCCTGTGTATTCAATTAATCAATACTAACACATAACAATACTATACAAGAAAGCATCAATATAGGAGCAGTACACGTAGACCTATATTCAGGGACGTCACAAGGGGTGGAAAAGTAGGACTGAGTTACTAGGGCCCAAGGTGGAGGGGCCTTATTATTTCATACTTTAGCTATTGAAAAATAGCAGATATACAAGCTCACAGTGCGGCACCGAGTGCTGCACTGCGAGCTTGTAGATCTTTTAGATATGTAGATTTTCGTGTCGTGAACATGTGTGCAAATCTTTGAATATGTATTTTTAAGCGAACATTTGTAACTCAAATTTTGCTTCTGGGGTGTCCCTGGAACAAAATATTTCGAGATGGAGGACCGTGGCCAAATACATATAATTTTGGGGGTCCTTCAAATGAAAAGGTTTGAGCACCTCTGACATAGAAACATGAATTCAAAAAACCTTGCACAAACGTTCACGATTTTTCAAAAATAGCAGATGTGGTATTTTTCAATGGTTAAAGAACAAAATAATGGGTAATAATGCGTTCCCAGTCTAAATGGATTAAACCCCCTCTCCCTATGAAGAACATACATGGGGGGCCCACAGTGAATCCTTGTACCCAGGGCCCAGAATTTGGTGTGACACCCCTGCTGTTGACCCCATGTTCGGGCCGAATCTGAGGGGAATGAGATAAGTGGGCACTGATGCTCCCTCTGGTGTTGTGCCCATGGGTGTTACTCACTAAGAACCATAGCATCAGTTTAAATAGCATGCTATCTAGTCTATAAATTACTAACACAAATGATTTTATAGCTTTCCATATTAACAGATAAAGAGTATTAATACAAAACATATACGGCAAGACAGTTATACACGATGATGTATTATTAAGTTAATCTACCCATCAAGTCATTAAAATGATCCCCACCTTTACCAGCTGCAACAACAAAGTGATGAACCCAGTGCATTAATACATTACTAATTACAATCCGATAATGATTTGATAGGATTAGATTTATTAAGCGCCATATTCCCACTGGGCACGATAACTATAAAGATAACTATATATTTCACCATTGTATTTTCTTTTTCCTTTTTTGTGAACACTAGTTGCCATCTACTTGGCTTGATAGTTATAGTGCTCAGTGTGAACGGACCTTTAGATGTTATAAAAGAAAAAAACACATGCATGTTTATCAGAGAAATGTCAAGGATACAAACACAACAAAGACTTATTTCCATTGGTCCTTGGTCTGAGGCAAATACATTATTACAACATATAACAGGCAGCCTACAACAATCAATGAAACACTCTAAATGATTGTGAAATGTAGCCTACCACTGAAATTGTAAGTAGCTGTATATTTTGTTGCCAGTTAACCAAATACAACTTTAAATGCAGGAGTTCTAACAGTGCATTTGTGCATACAGTGCTATTTCTTGAATATTATTCCAACACTGGTTTTCCATGCACTTGTCTTCCAGTGGGCCTATATCTTCCATTACTCTTCCCTCTCGTCTCGGTTATGGAAAACAACATTTATTGAGGCCACAGTAAGTTAGTCATTAATTTATTACGCCATGTCTGGATATGATTGTGATTAATTCATATCAGAAATCAAAGCATCTGTTTATGTGGGAGGCGAGGGGGGGGGGGGGGGCGCGGTAAACATGCTAATGAGTGGGAGGGGCCTGCAAATAACCCTTATGCTACTGGCTGTCTGCCGTCATAGGGGGGCGGAGTTAGCGCTTAACAAAACCAGTATTTTACGCTCCTTTTCCCAGTCAGTCTGTGTCGGACGTGTGGGAGAAACAACCTGCTTCTATTTGCGTTGAGGAAAACAAGTCGCGTGTTTTGTTCAGTCATAAACATCTGGTTTATTTGCTGGAGTCGAGTGAGAACAACAAGGAGACTATTCTGTAACACATAAGGTGTTTATTTGCAGGGCTTTGAACATAAAGTTTAGCAGCGATAAAGAAAGGGTTTGATTTTGTTAGAGGCTTTTGACGTCTTGCTATGGATTTGCTGTGGCTGCTGTGCGTGTCTGTGGCTGTCAGCGCCTGGTTCTGTTCTGCAGAGAGACACAGCGTCTATTGGAACAGCACCAATCCAAAGTAAGTGTTCTTGTTTTTCAGGTTTTTATTGAAAGTTTTTACTTTTTTGTTTTTTCTGAATAGGTGCTTGGTCTACCTACGTTCTTTTTCTATACTATTTCTATGCAGTTGATGTAGGCTACTACCTTATTGCTTGCCTAAAGGATACATTTTAAATTATACGGTTTTTTTCGTATTATTTTTTAATATATAATGTGTGTGTGTGCGTGTGCGTGTGAGTGCGCGCGCACGTGCGTGCGTGCGCGCGCGTGCTCCCTGGAATAGCCCATACATCATGCAGTCTG
Source organism: Nannobrachium achirus (assembly GCF_963921795.1). Lineage (NCBI taxonomy): Eukaryota > Metazoa > Chordata > Actinopteri > Myctophiformes > Myctophidae > Nannobrachium > Nannobrachium achirus. The sequence continues at coordinate 17,008,484 of NC_137811.1, read as the reverse complement.
AAAATGTGGGCTTCAGTGTTCAGTCTGTGTGCATGCGCGCGTGAGTGCCATTTGCGTGTGCGTGCGTGTGTGAGAGTGAGAGAGAGTAATTACCTTATCCTGCAAAGGACACAGAATCAGTCTCTTGGGTTATCTTTCTCCCTGTGTGTGTGTGTGTGTGTGTGTGTGTGTGTGTGTGTGTGTGTGTGTGTGTGTGTGTGTGTGTGTGTGTGTGTGTGTGTGTGTGTGTGTGTGTGTGTGTGTGTGTGTGTGTGTGTGTGTGTGTGTGTGTGTGCGTGTGTGTGTGTCACAGCAGTGATAGATCATCTCAGCCTGGGCTCGGGGACGCAAACTTTCAAAGTTTATCCTCGCCAGACAAACTACAGGCTATTTGTTACCCTGTCTGACAATGTGTGCAGAGAGAGAGAGAGAGAGAGAGAGAGAGAGAGAGAGAGAGAGAGAGAGAGAGAGAGAGAACTACAGTAGGTTAGATAGATGGTGAGGAGAAAGAGAGAGAAGGGGGAGTTTTATAAGTTATCATTTTGTGTTTTGTTTTTACAGCAAAGGCACCATGCATATTTTGGGTTGTAGCATATGTCTTATTGTCTTTAATAGGTGTTTTTTTTTAAGCTTTCAACATTTGTAGGCGTATGTTTAATTGCAAGCTGACACAGTTCTGTTTACACATGCACTAGCTTTGATTGTTTTTGTTTGTTCTTATATTTCACACTTGCCTGGTAAGGTAAACATTATCTTTCCCATGCCTTTGAATTGGAGAGTGAGAGTGAGAGACAGAGAGAGAGAGAGAGAGACAGAGACAGACAGAGACAGAGAGACAGACAGACAGACAGAGAGAGAGACAAGGGAGAGAGTGTGTGTGTGAGAGAGAGAGAGAGAGAGAGAGAGAGAGAGAGAGAGAGAGAGAGAGAGAGATGGCATTGTAGAAGTTGTAGCCTTGAGGAATTGTTTCTGTCACACACACACACACACACACACACACACACACACACACACACACACACACACACACACACACACTGTTTGTGTGCTAGCCTCGGGGCAGCTTGTCTTCCCCCAGCTTAATGAGGCTCATGTTGTTCTATGGTGTAGTGTCTGTCTGTCTGTCTGGTACAAGCTGGTCAGTGCAGAGCGGGCTGCCTGTCTAATTGGGTCTGCCGTGGGACAGACAGACAGACAGACAGACAGACAGACAGCGGATTCGACGCCTATATTTAACCTGCATACTCCAATAGAAATAGATAGACTGACAGACTTGACGGAAACTCAGCTGGCTGCTATTACTGTACTGTACTGTACTGTGAACTGTACTGTCTGAATGTCTGTCTTGTCTGTCTGAGCCGATATTAACCAAATGAACCAGGGCATCCCCGTTCCGGGGGGCTGGGTAAATGTTATATGAAAAAATGTTAAGTGAACAGGGAAAAGGGCAAGGGGGGCCTAGTACAGATCCCTGGGGGACTCTCAATTTACAATTGAAGCATTTAGCAGAGTCTCCACCAGTCAACTAAGTATTTAGGGCATAAGCGGTAGGGACAGACAGATATTATATATTGTGTGTGCGTGTGTGTGTGTGTGTGTGTGTGTGTGTGTGTGTGTGTGTGTGTGTGTGTGTGTGTGTGTGTGTGTGTGTGTGTGTGTGTGTGTGTGTGTGTGTGTGTGTGTGTCTGTCTGTGTGTGTGTGTGTGTGTTCAGGATGGGACGATAAGCAATACCGTTTATTGTGATAAAAAACACTCACGATAATCGTATTGTGGAGATTTAATTTATCGTGATATCGTCCTCCGTCATGCACTGGGTTCAATTCACCTTTTATTTCAAGAGCTGCATATCCGGTACCACTTAAACCCTCTATAGTTGGTAATAATACTCTTTTTCCACTCTCTATCAAATGTCTTTGCCAAAAAATAGACGATCTACAAGTTCACAACGCGTCACAATTTTGGCAAATGTTCTGCCCCAGGATAATGGACTTTGATTATAGCAAATATATCGTAAATCACGATTTCTTTTGTCACAATAATCGTGATATTACATTTTCATATCGTCCCATCCCTAGTGTGTGTATGTGTGTGTTTGAGAGAGACAGAGAGAGATGGGAAAGAGACCGACAGACAGATGAGGTTATATTCAGGGTCAGGTTCAGTGTAATGGAACCTAATCTGACCGCAGTGGATCGATGCTGGGCCGCTGACGCGACACGCACACACACACACACACACACACACACAGCTCCGTCCGGACGATTTATCGGTCGGCGTTTAGGCCGTTTATCACAGAGCCGAGGTTTTAAAATAAATAGATGGCGAACACACACACACACACACACACACACACACACACACACACACACACACACACACACACACACACACACACTCGCCAGACAAAAACCTCTCAGCCCCCTGTTGATTGGGTCGCTGGTCAATACTCCAATCAATACTCCATTGTACAGCTCTGTCACACGTAGTATAATTTAATGCTTAAACCCATGGACCCCTAGTATAGTATATAATATAATATATAGTATAGTATAGTCCCCATTCTGAGGGAATGAGCATTCCAGCCGATCTACAAGCTCACGAGTCACGACGCGCCGCAGGCCTGTTTTGCCCGAAGATGTTTTAGTGCTGAGTGAAAACAGAAGGGCCTGGTATGGAGCCCTGGGGAACTCCGCTCACCTAAGTGTGTATATAGGGGTCTCAAGTGGTTGATTGGCCCGTAATTGGAAATGGCAATAAAAGTAATGCCTTTAGGAGGTATGCAGATGGCTGGGTGGGTGGGGGGGGGGGTGACAATTAAAGTTACGTAAAACAAAGTAAATGTTATTGTGTTCTGTATAAAGCTGGATAATACGGTAACCAGAAGAGTCGCCGGAAAGAAACTCGCAGAGATTTGTATCCTTGTATTTGGTTTTACTGAGAATAAGGTTAGAAATAACTTTAGGATTGCGCATATCTTTCTGAGGTTAAGATTAGGAATAGGGTTAGGTTTTGGGTTTTAATGGTTTTAATTAAAGGCATAAACCATCAGCCCAGGCGAGTTTCTTTCCGGTGACTCTTCTGGTATTTCTGGTACGCACTTGTATAATACAAGTACAAATCTTTCATTTGAATTGTAATCATAACCCTTGTTAACCCAGTATGCCTTGTTGACTGGGGCCCCCCAGCGGCCCCCTCCTTCTCTTCATCGAAAAAATGCTTGTAGATCAGCTGTTTTGTTCTGCCAATGCTACTCTATTTCCGCAGACTATAGTCACCTATTTTAATGTGAATATGGGACCCTCGGATTCAAGTAAACAGCTGTTATGTAGTTGTTATAGGTAGGGATGGGACGATATGAAAATTTCATATCACGATTATTGTGACAAAAGAAATCGTGATTTACCATATTATCACGATAATCCAAATCCATTATCCTTGGGCGGAACATTTGCCAAAAAATAGCAGATCTACAAGCTCACAACGCATCGCAACGCTGCGAGTTGTGAGCTTGTAGATCGGCTATTTTTTAGCAAAGACATTTGATAGAGAGTGAAAAAATGACTGTATCAAGTAGGTATATTATTACCTTTTACCAATTCTAAAAGGTTTAAATGGTACCGGATATGCAGCTCAGCAAATAAAAGGTGAATTGATCCCAGTGCACGACGGAGGACGATATCGCGATAAATGAAATCTCCACGATACGATTATCGTGAGTTTTTTTTTTTTTCACGATAAAC
>NC_137811.1:16947263-17002263 GCF_963921795.1 Nannobrachium achirus | reverse complement strand
TAAGATAGATTAGGCACAGTCGGAACAAATTTGGAACCATGGCAATACGATTCAGAATCTAATTATGACTGTCTTGTCTTGTCTTGTCTTGTCTTGTCTTGTCTGTCTCTCACATAGGGACAGCGCTGGCTTAAGTTGAGAAGGGGGTTCAAATTCAAAACGCTCTGAGAAAGACCTGAACTTGCCCCCTTTGTCCCCTCCCTCCCACACACACACACACCCACGCACGCATTCACGCGCACAATTTTATGTGTATAGCGTGACACGATCAACTCCGGCTGACCCCCACATATCAAACCCGGGAGGCCATTATTTTGTCCTTTTTTTTGTCCCCCCGTTCGACGGAGAGAAAGAAAAGAGGGGAAGGGGGCAGAGGAGAGAGCGGGAGGGGGGAGGGGAGGAGAACGGAGGAGAGAAAGAATGTATAACGTTGAGAAATGATGGCCTTCTCCCTCTGCGTCGCGTCTGCCGGGAGAGAGGTGATCAGGGGTGTCACTGGGGGGGGGGGGGGGGGGGGAGTGGGACTGAGTTACTAGGGCCCAAGGTGGAGGGGCCTTAATTATTTTATACTCAAGCTATTGAAAAATAGCAGATTTACAAGTCGTGAAAATGTGTGCAAATCTTGTATTTTCGAAGCGAACATTTGTAACTCAAATGTTGCTTCTGGGGGGTCCCTGGAACTAAATATTTTGAGATGGGGGTCCGTGGCCAAATACATATCATTTTGGGGATCCTTCACATGAAAAAGTTTGAGAACCACTGACATAGAAACATTTCTTTTTTTTTGAGCGGTGGTTACACCGTCTCCTATACGTGGCCGTGTGTGTATGCGTGCGTGCGTGCGTGTGTGTGTATGTGTGTGCGTGTCTGTATGTAGCCTGCAGGCCTGCAGTACCTTTTATGACCACACATGTTAAGGGAGGGGCGCTGTTGTTCAGGCCAGGCCAGACCAGGCACACACACACACACGCACACACACACACACACACACACACAGGGGGGAAGGGGGGGGGGGGGGGGGGGGGGTAAACCACCGCTCAGTTCACACGGGTGTGATTTTTTTTTTTTAAACCTTAGAAGGATTTTATATATTCATAGACTTGCAAAAATGTTCAAGATTCTTCAAAAATAGCAGATCTCGGTGCCGCACTGTGAGCTTGTATATCTGCTATTTTTCAATAGTTAAAGCACAAAATGACGCGTAATAATGTGTTCCCTGTCTAAATGGGTTAACCCCCCCTCGCCCTATGAAGAACATTCATGGGGGGGGGGGGGGGGGGGGTGGCCTGCAATGAATCCTTGTACCCAGGGCCCACAATTTGGTGCGACACCCCTGGCTGGGAGAGAAGTGATGGGTGGAGGGGTGGAGGGGGAGGAGGGGCTGATGGAGGGAGCATAATGGAGAGACAGACGGAGGGAGGACAGGAGGGCACGGTGATGGATAGAAGGGGAGAAAGAAGAGACGGAGGAGTGAATGAGCGAGAGACAATGGGGCCCGACCGACGCCTTTTTTAAACGACTCCCGACACGCACGCACGCACGCACACAGAGTGCAGAAGGAAAAGAAGATAGTTTCTCAGTTGTTAAGAGGTTTATTAGACGACTTAATTTACGCTTTAAGGCAATGAGCAGACGCTCTTTAGTCTTTATCCAGCGCGACTCAATAAGCATGGTGAATGGTGCATTCATGTAGCGCCTTTTATCCAATGCGCTTCACATAGCGTCACTGTTCGGGCAGAAACCTCGTGTCTCCAAGTTTCAAATTTGTACTTTTGTTCACCGAGTAAAGCCCTGCTTCATCATACAAGGCCGCTGCACAAAAGTAGTGAAAAACAGCCGATCTACAAGCACACAACGCCTCGCACCGCAAGGCGTTGTGTGCTTGTAGATCTGCTGTTTTCACTAGTTTAGTTCATTTTTTAAAATGATAAATACAAAACGAACGGTCTTGGACATACGAGGTTTCCACCCGACAAGGACGATAGGTTGTGCGTCACGTTCACACACACATTCACACCCACATTCACACAGCGATGGTGGAAGGAAACCATGCAAGGCACCGACCGGCTCACCGGGAGCAATTAGGGGGTTCAGCGTCTTGCTCAAGGACACTCTGACACTAACTCTGGGGGAGCCGTACTCTACCCCAGAGCCCCTGCTGCCCCACATACAATACGTAAACACATACATCATTATGCATAGAGAACTAGAGAAAGAAACTCGTATCACAGGTAGACCAAGAACCTATAGCATCAGTCTACACCAGGGGTCTTCGACGTTTTCAGGCCAAGGTCCCCTTAGTTGAGAGAGAGATGAAGCAGGGACCCCCACAACCTGTTCATTATACTTTCAAAAATTAGAATCTGTACATACAGTAGAAACAATAGGATACCAGGTGAGCGGTCAACCTATTAGACTGTGGACAACATGTCACTAAAGAATAAACATAGGCAAGGCAAGTTTACTTGTATAGAACATTTTATTGTTCATGAAACATGAATGAAGAGAAATATTATAATGTAATAATAATGCATTGCTAATCTGTAATACTCTCACCATACCAATGTATTCCCTATTGTAGACGTAAACGTGACACACACACAATAGCTGGAGGCTGTGGTCGTCGCGTTAAGCTCTTTACCAACCGGCCTTTGTGGAAAACCGACCGCTGGCGTTGCTGCCAGTTCACGTTTCAAATCATCCATCTTTCTCAGGTCACCACCAGGCCATCTGCCTTGACCGGAGAGGGAGAGAGAGTTTGTGTGTGAGAAAGAGAAAGTGTGTGTGTGTGTGTGTGTGTGTGTGTGTGTGTGTGTGTGTGTGTGTGTGTGTGTGTGTGTGTGTGTGTGTGTGTGTGTGTGTGTGTGTGTGTGTGTGTGTGTGTGTGTGTGTGTCTTAGAGGCACGGAGAGAGAGGGAGTGAACGCGAGACACACTCGCACCTGTTTGGTCACTCAGCTGTGACGACCTGGTCAGTGGTCAAACGGTTCAGGTCGCGCTGACTCGCTATGTGTGTTTGCCCGTCGTCCGTACACACGCATTTCTTTATTTTTATGTGTGAACGTTTCTGAGAAAGAGCGTGTGTGTGTATGTGTGAGTGTGTGCGTGAGAGTTGTGGCCGCTGGCCTTTAGCCATTGACCCAGAGAGAGAGCGGGGTGAGAGGTCAGGCATTCCCTGCGTGTTTATCTGTCGCTTATCCGTGTCCCGCCAAACCAGAGTCCGTCCGTCACTTGCTTTCGTCACCTGTTGCTGGGATCAAACTTGTCAGCTTCCTTTAACTGTTAGAACGGACGAGAGAGAAAGAAAGAGAGGCATAGAGAGGAGATCGTAGCTCAACACCATCTAGTGACATGATGTTTAAGATGTCAGCGTCTGTCAGTGGATTCTATACATTTAAAACTATAGCCTACGCATTTAGCTCAGTGGTTCTCAAAGTGAGGGGTCTAAATTAACCCATGCAGGTCTGTAACTCTGACAGCGTACAAATGGAACCAAATGAAGCCTGACAGGTTCATTTGGTTCCATTTGTACACTGTCAGAGTTAAGGGGAGACCATGGCATTTGAAAGTTTGAGACACTGATTTAGTTCACCAAACACTGACACCAAATGGACTGACCACATAGCAGGCCTCGGCCACTGGAGCATTTCCCTCTGCAAGAGACTTTTGGCCGGCAGTTTTCCCCCCAAATAAGGAGAGCATGCTAAAGTTATATAACCTAACCCTACTCGGTTATAATGAACTCTCTTTTTGTTGCTGTGCATTTTGCACTTTATGTGAAATGTGTCCTCCGCATTTAACGCAGGAGCAGTGCTTGCTATTAATACCGCACCCAGGGAGCAGTTACTTAGGGGTTAAATGTCTTGCTCATTGATGAGCGGGGGGGAGGGTGTTGGGGAACACCGGTGACCTTCTAGGCGGCCTCTGCCCATTCAGCTGTGGCTGCCCATTGTTGTCGAAAAGATCATTCTAAAGTTACAAAACTTAAACTTCATTGTAACTTTACTCTCTCTCCCCCTTTCTCTCATTCGCCCGCTTTCTGTCTCTCTCTCCCTCTCTCGTCTCTCTCCCTCGCTCACACATGTTGATTGAGTTTATAGGCAATATTGCAAGGTGAATCAGCAGCGTTATGAGAGTAAGATTAGACAGATATCACAATTTGGCCAAAATATGACTAGTAATCAGGCAATGGGGCTAACAACATTGGTAAAAGAGTTGATACATTAGTGACAGAGTTGATACATTAGTAACAGAGTTGATATATTGTTAACAGAGTTGATACATTAGTGACAGAGTTGATAGATTAGTAACAGAGTTGATACATTAGTAACAGAGTTGATACATTAGTAACAGAGTTGATACATTAGTAACAGAGTTGATACATTGTTAACAGAGTTGATACATTGTTAACAGAGTTGATACATTGTTAACAGAGTTGATACATTAGTAACAGAGTTGATACATTAGTAACAGAGTTGATACATTAGTAACAGAATTGATACATTTGTAATAGAGTTGTTAAATTAGTAACAGAGTTGATACATTGTTAACAGAGTTGATACATTAGTAGCCTCGGAAACCCAGACTTTTATTTTGGCGATGAAAAATGCAGTTAATACGTTAGTAACAGACTTACTTACATTAGTAACAGAGTAAAGGGAGAAGGAGTCTAGAGCTAAAGAACAAGAGAAAAGAGGAGGAGGAGAGGTGAAGGCATACAAGGACTTCAAAGCTCCTGAGAGACGGGCAGAGTGTCAAACAACTCACCTACTGACACACACACAAACACACACACGCACACGCACACACAGAGGCTCCAGTGGGCTTTGATAAACAGATGTGCTCAGTGCCCAAGGCACGAGACGGTCCTAAGTAGGACTCTTGTTGTAACACGCACTTGTGCACACACAACACACATGTGCGCGTGCACATGCACGCCCAAGTATGCGTCTTTAATTAAGCTCCTGGGTCCGCCGCGTTATCTGATCTAGAGGCCACAAGCTTGTAGATCTGCTATTGCTATCTTTTGCTGTTTGTCATACGATGAGGTTAAGATGTTAAAGGCAACACAGAGACGCGAATGAAAAGACTTGGCGGCAGACGATGAAGAGATAAAAGAAGAGAGGACGGTAGAGGAGAGGAAAAGAGGAGGAGGCAAGGAGGGAAGAAGAGAGTGTGAAAACAAGCTGTCTCAGCAGAGGCGTCAATTGGGTATGGCAAGGTATGGCAGCTGCCATACCTTGGCTACAGGGGAAATTAACATACAGGGTAAAAAATTCAATGTACTTCTTAAAATAAATTCATTATGCCCCTTGCTTAGAGTTCTAAAATTCTGCCTGAACCCGACCATACCCGAACCCGAATCCGACATTTAGGGTAGGGTAGGGCCTAAATGTATGCTGATTAGTCGGGCCGGGTAGGGCCTCGGCTCAATGAAAAAAGAAAATATATATTTTTTATAATTCTATTACTAAATTCTTTCCAAAATCTGACCATAACTGACCCAAACCAATGTTTTTCGGGCCGGGAAGAGCCTAAAATGTATGCTAACTAGTCGGGGCCGGGTAGGGCCTCGGGCCGGCCCAGTTAGGCCTTAATTTTCAGGCCCGTTGAGAACTGTACTCTTGCTAAGGTATGGCAACATGACTGGTGTCTTTCACGAGCGCCTTCGCGTGCATGCAAGACACCAGTCATGTTGCCGTACCCTAGCTTTCGCTGAACTGCCGCCACTGGTGAGAACAAGCTGCCTCAGTGAGGTGTTTACAGCAGAGCCAGAGACAGAGAGCAGACAGACAGAGAGGCCTGTCAGAGTCACCCAACACAACTGTTGGGCCAATTAAGCTACCAATGACACAACTCCTGTTATGACAGGAACGTGCGTGCACACACACGCACGCGCTGATAGCCAAAACAAGAACGGGGGGACGGTGGTCTCACACTTTGATGCCGGGACATGCAGACCCCCCCCCCCCCCCCCCCCCCCCCCCACCCACCCACACACACACACACACACAGTCAGATAATTGCAGATATCTGAGAAGGTTCAACTTTGATTCCCAAGATAATATCGTCTAATTTGGTATAACTTCTCATTGAGAATCTTGGTGTGTATCACCAGGACACCCACCCTCCACACACACACACACACACACACACACACACGCACACACACACACACACACACACACACACACACACACACACACACACACACACACACACACACAAGCACACACGCATGCGTGCACGCATGCCAAGGCAGGAATCACGGCAGGTTGGAGCTGTGAAAGGTTTAGCTCATAACTATAAAACTAAATGGAGGGTGGAAAATGAAGACGGATAGAGAGAGAAGGGGTAGACAGACAGACAGACAGACAGACAGACAAAGGGAGAGATGAGAGAGAGAGCAGTAGTGTGAGAGAGAGGGAGACAAAGAGACAGATGAAAGAGGTAGAGATTGTTGCCATGCTGTATAAATAAATACTGCCTGACGTGATTGGTTTCTGTCAAACTCTGACATAACAATCTGTTAGTGTTACAACATGACACTGACACACACACACACACACACACACAAATACACACATAAATACAAAGAGGTTATATGACTGTTTGTGTGCGTGCGTGCGTGTGTATGTTTGTGTGGTGTTGTGCTTTCTACATAAATCAAACAGCATTTCATGTTCAATGTTTTATGAAAGTTCAACATTTAATTAATACTGGGGTTCAAGTGGTTCAAGTATAAGCGTTCTCCTGAAATTCTCAGACTCTTGTGTGCCAGTGCTAACCTGACTTTCGCCAGATAGTTGCAGCAGTGCGTAACGCTCTGCCTTACATCTGGGCTCTCTCGGACACACTCGATGTAAGGGGCGGGCCATTTTTTGAATTTCTGTAGCAGGTGATTGGATGTGGCCGTTTCTATCACAGTCTGGGAGTGCCAACTCCAACCACTCATATTGGCCTGTCTGCATGACGTTGCACCCAGAATCCGCCTCCTGGGTTTCCACGTGGTCTGCAATCAGACTCTATTGGCTCAGAGCCGCTCAGAGCCCGCCCATAGCTGCCGCTGATTGGTCCGGCCCGGGACTTTAACGAGTGTTATCAACTCTGGCGGACCGAGCCCAGATGGTAAAGCAATGCAACGCAATGCTGCCACCACTGGCGAAAGTCAGGTAATGCCAGTGCCAGTGGTTTCGAAACCTTTTTCGCTCGAGAACCAAAAGACAAATAGATATTTGCCTGGGACCCAAACTAGCTTTGCGCCACATTGTGCGCGTTGTAGTTTTCACTACCGATTAAACTTCTTTTGAATGTAAATTATTTGATGTTTTCAATTTAGTTTTCAAATCCTTTTGAAAAGTTTCAGAATCGTTTTGAATTGATGAAAAGTCTTAACTTTTTTAAATCATCAGATCTTTAGATTTTTTTTTTTATGTAATAAAAAAAATAAGAAAAAGAGAGAGATTTAACGCCACTGTTTTGGTAAACAGTGCTCTAACACGGGGGTCTTAATTGACCCATAGAAGTCTGTAACTCAGACAGCATAAAATGGAACCAAATGGACCCGTTATTTGGTTCCATTTGTATGCTGTCTGAGTTAAGAGGAGACCTTGAAATGTAAAAGTTTGAGAAACTAACAAAACTCTCTCTCTCTCTCTTTCTCTCCAGCTTCATGTGGGACGACTACGCCGTGGAGGTGCGCATCAACGACTACCTGGACATCGTGTGCCCGCACTACGCGCGGCGCGGCGAGCTGCCGTCGCAGGAGGCGGAGCGCTACGTGCTCTACATGGTGGAGCGGGAGGACTAACGACGTGTGCAAGCCGCGCTCCTTCGACCAGCTGCGCTGGGAGTGCTCGCGGCCCTTCGCGCCGCACGCGCCCGAGCGCTTCTCGGAGAAGTTCCAGCGATTCACGCCGTTCACGCTGGGCAAGGAGTTCCGCGCCGGGGAGACCTACTACTATATCTGTAAGTGGTGGAAAGAAATACTCACATTCTTTACTTTCTTTTTAAAGCAATATATTTTGCAGGCTTTTTCTGACTTTATTTTTATAGTTTTTATGGAGAGACATGCAGCAAAGACTGCCGGGGACAGGACTCGATCGCTTATGAGCCTAGTTTGCCTTACATCCTAGGCCAGGTCCGCAACTACATTCTTTACTTAATTAAAAGAATCAATATATCAACAATATGTAAGAAATACAAGTAAAAGTCTGGGATTCAAAATGTACTTACAAAAAAGTACAAAAGTATTGGTATCGAAATGCACTTAAAAGTACCAAAAGTAGAAGGTACTCGTTATATAATGTCTCATTTCACAAGTTGTCAAATGTAGAACATTTGAAAAATCTTTTGAAAATAGCAGATCCACACGCTCCCAATTTTCAGCTTGTCCAATCAGCTTGTACAGACAATTGGAAATGCTCCAGTAAAGTAAAAGTACCTCATATTATACTTAAGTACAGTACTTGACTAAATGTACTTAGTTACTTTAGACCACTGGATATACATTACTGTACCTGTATTCACTATAATTTAAAAGCCTGATTTATACTCTTGTCATACAATGGTGTCGCGGAGTTGGCCTATTTCTGGTGTGCAGCGGTATGAATGATACATTAAGCACATTGCAGTGACTGTAATTATCACAACCATAATCACACTGTACTACTGTATAACGATTTATTATAGTCATCTCTCTCTCTTGTATATCCCTGTTTCCCCTCTTTCTTTCTTTCTTTCTTTCTTTCTCTCACTCTCTCTCTCTTCTATTTAAAGGGGTTTTATTGACACTAGAAACACACAGTACGTTTACAATGCCAAAGCAACCAAAACAAAATAATGTTTAATTAAATGGGAATAAAAACGATTGCATAGCCATTACGAATTGTGCATCTGCTGTCGAAACGCATTGACGCGGGAAAGGTTAGCTCGGATAAACCTTTGAAACGAGCGCTGGCGATATTTCAATGCTTTGCATTCACTCGGTATGAAACCATTGGGACAAAGCAGCACATTTTCCCGGCGCATTTAAATGTGCTCAAAGCAAGTCGCTCTATATGCGTGTACAGCATTTCTATGCACCGAGGTCGCTCGGGGCAGACGGTTCAGGGATACACACAGTGATAGTAGTCTTTAAGGTGGTTGTATTCCATTAGACATCCTTCTCCTGTCACAAACAACTCACAAATCTCGCTGCTACACATTGTTGTCTCATTATTTTCTCCCTCTCCCACTCCCTCTGTGTGTCTCTCTATTGTGCATTGTTTGTAGATGTGTCGCTCTCGTTTTATTTGTGGCGGTGCATTGTAGTCTGCTATTGTCCTTGTCATTAACTAGTTTAAATGTAGGATACTGTTACTGCTGTACAGTATGTGAACCAACAACAATTGTTTAAAAAACGAATCTCCTAACTATTCTCTGTCTTTGTCTCTCTCCAGCCAAGCCGCTGCACCATCATGGCCAGGAGTGTCTCAGGCTGAAGGTGGAGGTGGTCGGACACAAGGGTACCTCTGGCAAGGGCAAGGTGGACAAGAAGAAGGAGACGGAGACGGAGAGGGAGAAAGAGACGGACCAAGGGAAAGACAAGTTTGTGGACGCCGGTGGCGTTCACAACCTCTCCAACCGCCTCCCAGCAGGTGAGGATCATTTTTCTTTAGAGAGCCCTGCAAAGACACGATTCAAAACACACAACCTGAAGACGGCGCGTTCCTACTTTGCGTTGGGATTATCCCCGAGGCGCACAGAGCGTGCCAATAAGACAGCTATGCTGCCCTGCAAAGCCAAGTGCAGTAACTACGTCTTTGGACACACCGGCTTATTTTGTATATGGTCAAATTAGACTGTGTTTTTTGGAGATGAACAAGAACAGATATACAATTAGTGTAATATCACTTATATGCTGGTATCTCATTTGGCTGACCAGTTTCAAACACATTTATCAATGTTTCTTTTCCTCGTAGTTACTGCACTTTGGTTTTGTAGGGCGGTATGATCCTACCGTGTCTTGTGAATGGCCAATAGGCATTCGGGTTGGCGTCGATAACCACAGTAGAACAACAAAATCATGCTTCTTGAGCATTTCCATGTCAAAGCCCCTCAAATGTATATGTATTTGGTCACGGACCTCCGTCAGAAAAAGTTGTTGTGGCAGGGGACCCCCAGAAGAGAGGATTTGTCAACCTTTCTAAAAAAGATCTACTCTCTAAGCTTGTAGATCAAATAGCCAAAAAGATAAACATGGGGACTATTCCTCATTTTTGGGACCCCTGGGGGTCCCCGGACCCCACTTTGAGAACCATTAGGTAAAAGTATCTCCTGTGATACAGTACGTTATGGATCACTCTCCATCTGGCATTAGGTTGCCTACGGCAACGGCAAACATTGACAGCGGCAAAACTATTTTGGACTGCAGAGGAGGGCTGCAAGCGATGCAATTTAGCGAAATTGAACACTACTACCCATATATTTCCAGAAAAGATTTTAACGACACTGCAGCGCTGCTGTATAAAAGTAATAAAACACTTGAGGTCGTTTTTCCTTTTTTTTGCGCGCGGGTATTGGCACTGCTGTGGCTGGCGACGGCTCTCTGCTTAACATCGTGCCAATAAGATAAAAAATATTGTCACTGTCGGTGCAGAAACCTTGTATCTCCACGTTTCAAATGTGTATGTTTTTTCGTAAAGTAAAGACCTGCTTCATCATACAAGACTGTCGCACAAAACTAGTGAAAATAGCAGCTCTACAACTGTTGTGTGATCAGCTATTTTCCCTGTTTTAAATATTTCTTTCTTTTAAAATATTAAATACAAAACTAATGTTTTTGGACATACAGGTTTCCACCCGACAACAACGATACTCTATACTGTATATTATATCTCTATTACCTGACTCTTATTGCTTAAAGGCATAGTTTGTAACTATGCCCTATGTTTACAAAACAAAACAATTAATACATTTTTTACCCATCATTTTCCATCCATAGCAGGAGCTATCAGCCACTGGTGTGGTGGTGTTTGCCCTCTAGCTGTATTTTGGTGTTTTTTCCACTGTTTGTTTCGGTAGACCAAAAACTTCCGCTGTCTACCAAAACAAACAGTGAAAGCACCAAAATACAGCGAGAAGGCAATGTGTTCCCGAAAGTAAACACCACCACACTAGTGGCTGATGACTGCTGGTATAGAGAGGGAAATGATGGATACCAAAACATTATGTATTTTCTTTTATGTAAACACATGGCAAGTTACATACTAGCCTTTAACCTGGAATTATTTTATACTTTATCTATTGAAAAATAGATATACAATCTCATATCCATCTGCTATTTTTGAAGAAAAAAAAAAAACTTGAAAATGTGTGCAAATCTTTGGATACATAATTTTCAAAGCCAACCTTTGTAACTCAAATCTTTGCTACTGGTGGTCCCTGGAACAACATATTTTGAGATTGGGGTCGGCGGCCAAATACATATCATTTTGGGGGTCCTTGACATGAAAAGGTTTGAGAACCACTGATTTAGAAGAAGGATTTTAGTAGTCATTTATAGAATCGGGTCAAAAATTATTTCACATATTTTCACGATTTTTCAAAAATAGCAGATATACAAGCTCACAGCGCGGCACTCGGTGCCGTGCTGTGAGCTTGTATATCTGCTGTTTTTTAATAGTTAAAGGATAAAATAATGGTTGAAGTAACAAAGCGTAATAATGCATTCCAGGTCACAACACCAAACTTACCTCTCTCTCTCTCTCTCTCTCTCTCTCTCTCTCTCTCTCTCTCCAGATGACCCCGCGGTACTGGAGGCGACGGTTCAGAGGAGCGTGGGGAGTTCAGGCGTCGGGTTGACCTCACTGTCCGCCCTGTCCACCCTGTCAGCCGTGCTGCTCGCTCTGCTGCTGCACTGACACTGAAGATACACCAACTACCCCTACTACACATCACTACACTGCACCACACAACATGACACAACAAAAACACGACACAACACGATACTACACGACACAACACAACAGAGACATTCAATGCTGGTCATTGGAGAACATGAAGAACTTTTGTTTTTTTTTACTGATTGAACATTTTTTATACCTGAATATTACGTATGAACGTGGACAGAACTGTCCACGTGTGAGTGAGTGAGTTTGATGTGGTTTTGTGTATGTGTGCGCGCGTGTTGGGCGTGGATCGCTCCAGACATTAAAAAAAAGTGTTTTGTTTTGTTTTTATGACGATGGTAATTTGTCCCTATTAATTCACCTCATCGACAAAACTGATCCTGTAAATAGTTTTAGGAATACGGCTTATTGATTAACCACTTAACCCCATTTATACTTTGTATAGTTTTTTTTGAAACATCTGAAATCTTTGATTTATTTTTTGAAAGAACATGGCTAAAACAAAGTGTGTTAAAGTGGTTAACGCTCAGCACGGATACAGCAGTGTGTGCTGATCTAGGATCTGTTCAGATTGCCAGTGTCATTGTATTTCCTCTCTACATGTAGAGATTATTACTAGGGATGGGACGGGACGATATGAACATTTCACAGGGGCGCTGGAACTCCCAAATCAACATATTTTATTCCCCAAAGTCAAATACATTATTTGTTTTAATATAGCTCTGTGTGTGTATGTATATATACCTGTAGGCCTATATCAAAGGGAAAAAAATGATTTATTTTTTATTTTTCTCAATCGAAAAATGTATTTCTCTCCTCCCCACCACCAGGGGAGCTGCAGCTCCCTCAGCACCCCACTTCCAGCGCCCCTGACATTTCATGTCACGATTATCGTGACCAAAGAAACCACGATTTACGATATTATCGCGATAATCAAAATATCCCCAACATCCATTATTCTTGGGGGGGAACGCTTGCCAAAAAAATAGCAGATCTACAAGCTCACAACGTGTCGCAGCGCGACACGTTGTGAGCTTGTAGATCGGCTATTTTTTGGCAAAGAGATTTGGTAAAAAAGAAAAGTCTCAGCTCTGCAAATAAAAGGTGAATTGATCCCGTGCATGACGGAGGATAATTTCACGATACATTTAAATCTCCACGATATGATTATTGTGAGTGTTTTTTGATCACGATAAACGATAATATCGATTATCGTCCCATCCCTAATTATTACTGATTGTAAATGTACTGTAAAGGGTTATGTCGTTATAACGTGTCGTGTGTAGCATTAATTCTGGGCTCTGGCTTGAAAATTCTCACCCATCCATTCAGTGACTGCCTACTTTTGGTACACATTTAGAAGCTCTCAGAGTTACTGACCTGTTAATGGTCCATTCGGTTCCATTTGTACACTCTCAGAGGTACAGACCTGCATGGGTCCATTTGGTTCCTAACTATCAATCTAGGGGACCCCCTGGAACCCCCTCAGGGACCCCTGGGGGTCCCCCACACTCCACTTGCATTCATTCACTCCGTCCTAGCACCGCTGCTGGGTCTCAATGTGTGGATCGTGGCCCGGATCGGAGCCGTAAAAAGGACTAGCATCATTTGATAATATAAAAGTAAAAGCATTAATGCATTACTAATCCAACAATATGATTGTGAAATGGACCATTCTGCATAATGAGTGCTTTTGCATTTGGTACTGTAATTTTGATGACAATACTTTTGTACTCTGGACATTTTGCTACATTGTGGTATTGCTACTTCATCAAATATCTGAGTACTTTCTCCACTACTGCCAGATGTGGTCCACAGTACCCCGGGATATAAACTGTACAGTCATAATAGTTTTGTTTTCTGTGTAAAACGTGTGTTATGTTTTTGTTTGATAAATATGCTTGTACTTTATGTAAATTTGTACATAGAGAAAGTTATATGGAATGGGGAGAGGAGTGTTTAAAATGTGAACAAAAAACATCTTTTGTGAAATAAAAACTAATAATAATATTGTGAGGTCATGAGAATCCTGCCTGTTTTTTAATTATTTAGAGAAACAGTATTTGACTCGGGCCTAGGAAATGTTTTTACCTCTGTGTTTTTCCGGATATACTGTATATAGCAGGATATATCTTGAGCAGTTATGAATGGATTTGCATAAAACTTAGTAGAACTGATGGCCATAAACCAAGGAAGAACTGATTAACATTTCATGCAGATTGGACCAAAGGCGTGATCTTTCACCAAAAAATGCACGCAACTTCTCAATAGAGTAACATAACATTAGGATCACACATCAGTGAAGGAAAGGTTACATTTTCACAGAGATTATTTCATGGTGCAATAAACATTAGAGTGCTATACAGTTTGTGGTCCATAAAAGTGGAAGTGAGTTGCATTTTCTATAGCATCATTATCCAAAGTGCTTTAGAATGTGTGTTACATGCGTCATCCATCCATCCATCCATCCATTCATTAGCCTCACGTAGCCAGGCTTACTCATCTGCGAAGAGAAAAGCCTGGTGACAATATGAGGCAGAGACAGTTCTAGGAGGTGGGCCTGAATTTTCTCGGAAGTTGTATTTTTTTCACACAAATATGAACCCTTGTTGTAAAAAAACAAAGTTGTCCTTTAAGCAATCTGCCATTATTTGCCACGTTCCCTTTTTGTTTACGAAGCCTGAAATAAATCTATATTTTTTTGAATGAATTCGTAAAAAATAAAATGTCATGACTGCGACAACCCCATCCATCCATCCATCCATCCATCCATCCATCTATCCGTCGTCGTCCTCCTCCTCCTCCCAGAAGTCTCACCATCCCTCCAGGTTTGAGTGTGACCTCTTTCCATCTTGTTGTTCCCTCGCTCCTCTGCCCCCTCACGCTTTCATCCTGGAGACATGCTTTACCCTGGCAGGGACTTCACACACACACAGAGAGAGAGAGAGAGAGAGAGAGAGAGAGAGAGAGAGAGAGAGAGAGAGAGAGAGAGAGAGAGAGAGAGAGAGAGAGAGAGTGAAGGATGAAGTGACAGAGAGGAGTTGTGGGGAGAGAGGACCCTGCAAGCAAACTGACACCCAGGTGAGATGGTGTTAACAACACCTCTCTCTCTCTCTCTCTCTCTCTCTCTCTCTCTCTCTCTCTCTCTCTCTCTCTCTCTCTCTCTCTCCTTTTCTTTTACTACTCCGTATCATTTCCCTCCAACACATGCAGGCTTGTCCTGAAATGAAGTCTTATTCTGACATAAAGGGGGCTTGAGCCCATGCCCTTTTTTCCGTCTGTAAAAAAAGTGCCCTCTCCAGACCATGAATGGAGTTTTCACTATATGGTGAAAGAAGTGCAAATGCTCCCCTTTCCATGCATTCAAGAGAATTGCCTTGTCCAAACTCTCCTGAACTTGAATGAGGCATCGTATGTTGAAAGAATAAGAATTGCCCTCTCTGTGTAGAAATCCATGCTTAGTTCAGTGTGGTATCAATCACCGAAAATAGCCGACCTCCAAGCTCACGTCGCGTCGCAGCGCAACACGGTGTGAGCTTGGAGGTCTGCTATTTTTGGTATTTACACCAAAAGTGCCCTTTTAGAAATGTCAGCCCCTGCCTCTCTAACATTCTCTGCACATCCCTGGTCTTCGCACAAACAGACACGCGCGTGGAAACACACGCACGCACGCACACACACACACACACACACGCACGCACGCACGCACGCACACACACACACACACACACACACACACTCTCTGCCCTCTGTTAAAAATCACCACTGGCTGTTAAACCAGAAAACGTATACATAACACATGCGTTATACCTTCCAAACCACAGGATAAATGTAGGCCTATACGGTCTCACAGTAATCATTATAGATATCACCAAAATTCCCCTTTTTCCCCCACCCCGCCTTTGTATATCATCTCTGGGAGACACTCTGGAGCACTTATAATGTACGGTACAGTATGTGCAAAATGCACAGTCTTTCATCCAGACTTGAGTGCCACAAAGGTTTTGTTCTCTGCGGTCTCTTGAAATCCCCCACAAAGAGTTTACAACTCTACAAGTCAACAGCAAAGACAAAAGCATTGGATTACATCATGACACCCAGACTGTATTCACAAGATGTATTCAACTCAACTTAACTTGGTTGTACATCACAGGTTTACAGGTTTCCCCAAATATATTTATTATATTATATTTATTATTTTTCTATTTTTCTAAAACATGATAGATGTATTTTAGTATCACACAAAAAGGTGGAGGGTCCTATGGTTTACTGTCAAGATTCCAGGATGACCTCCCACTTGGGTAATGTCGCCCCCTGGCGATCATTCAGAGAAACTACTTCAGCTCCCGTACTAACGTAGGTAGGAAGGGCCTGTCACTCAAACCAGAGTGACCCGCCTCCAGGCTATAAAAGCCCCCGGAGGCGGAAGTAACATCCTCTTTTCACTCTCTGCGATATCACATTCAGATAAGTTGAAACTCAGCCTTATATTTTATTTCTTCGCTCTTTAGCCTAAAGCGGTGGCATAGGAAGTCGCCCACCGGCGAGTGTAGAATTAAACCCGTACCTAAGAATATTTATTCTTGTCCCGTCTTAAACCGACGGGTTTCTACTGCTTAACAAAGTAGTTTACCGCTTGTTCAGGCCTCTGCCCGAACCAAGCGTGGCCTAGCTTTAGCCGTTAGCTCTTTAGCTCGTCAGCTTTGTGTTAACGTTAGCTACACTGCTTACCGCTTGTTCAGGCCTTTGTCTGAATCAAGCGTGGCCTAGCTTTAGCCGTTAGCTTGTTAGCTTGTTAGCTCTGTTAACGTTAGCTACACTGCTTCGCCATGGATCCTCTGGCCCTTCTGCCGAGGCAATGTGACTACCCAGGCTGTCCAGGACTCATCGACGGACAGGATTTTCATCCTCTCTGTGCTAGCTGCATGGGCGTTGCACACGCCTTCTCTGCACTATGTCCTCAGGGGAGAGCAGGACCCTTCTGCGACATCTGCACGGCCTTCGACCACAATGTCCTGGTACACCGCCTCTACCTGGCTAGGGCAGGCCTCGGAGCCTGTGCTCCACCAGGTGGGTCTGCTGCTCTGAACCCCACAGCCCAGTCTTTCCTTCCCCAGGCGGCCCGCACCGTTGGTCAAGGTGCGGCGCTGCCTTCCGGAGCTCCGGTTGGCAAACAGCGCGCCACTCCAGGTCAAGATGGCGCCATGCTACTTGGAACACCGCCTGCCGCGCAGCCGACCGCAGCTAGCTCCACTGTCAC
Organism: Nannobrachium achirus; assembly: GCF_963921795.1. Classification (NCBI taxonomy): domain Eukaryota; kingdom Metazoa; phylum Chordata; class Actinopteri; order Myctophiformes; family Myctophidae; genus Nannobrachium; species Nannobrachium achirus. The sequence goes on along the minus strand of NC_137811.1, from coordinate 16,985,113 downwards.
TGGAGCTGGCGGGTCTGGCGAAGTCGCCGCTAAGAAGGCGACCAAGAAGGCTAACATCCCTCCGGTAGCCTTTACCCCTTCGGGCGCGGTGCCCAAAAAGAAGCGATCGGATGTGACCGTCGGGGACGTTCCCCTCAACGTGAGCATCAACAAAACAGTCCAGACCTTCAGGCGCGAGTCGGACCTGAGCTCTTGTCAGAGCGAGGGTTCGTGCTCGGAATACTCTGGGTACACGGACGAGGAGGAGGAGGATATAGTCGAGGACGATGGTTCTCGACTCACAGTCACGGTGAAAAACCCTACGGCTCCAGCACGTCAACTGGACGCCGCAGGGTCCTCCCAGTCCTCCTCTGGCGCCGCTGCCCCTCCACCCGCCAGTCAAGCGGATGATGCGGGAGCAGAGGACGTCGATTCTGCAATAGATTTGCTGGATCATCTGACAGTCTACATGAGAGCTCTTGCCAGAGTTGGAGAGGAGTTGCCACCTCCTCTCCCCTCTGATGAGGCCGAGGATGATGACGAAATGCCCGGGCAGGAGCCTTCGGTTCCCGCCCCGTATGTCCTCTCCAGGCTGCCGCTGGTGAAGGGATTCACCAAGGCTCTTCATTCCTCATGGAAGACTCATAAAGACCCCAGAAAGCTGTCTTTTTCTGTATTAGATGTGGTTGGAGGTGCGGAGGCAGGCATGTCCACCTGCCCTAACCTGGACCACCTGTTAGCGCAATCCTTTCTAGGCTCCGTCAGACCCCAGTATAAGGATGTGGGCACGGCTAAGAACGGGCCGTTTGTCGGCCCCGTCGGCACCAACCCGCCGGGGTTCACTGTTCTGGAGGACAAGATGCAGTCGGACAGGGCTCGTAACGCCTACCGGTCCGCTGCTCTGGCCGCTAAGGACCTGAATCTAATCCAGCTCTTGCTCGCTTCCACCAAGGACCTGGTCAAAGGTCTGCCCACGGGGGAGCACACAGCTGAACTGAACACTTTATTTGACATCATGCTGAAGGTCAATTGGCATGCGGTTAAGTGGATGGGCAGGTCCATGGACTACAACCTCCAGTCGGAGAGAGCCCGCTGGCTCGACTATGTCGACCTCGAGCCTAAGAGGGACGTGGGCGAGAAGCCTCTAGGTCCTCGCGGGGAGATGTACAAGTCTCTCATTAACATGGAGAACAGTCCCACCACCCTCATGGGTGGGGGCTTGGAGCTGCTGCAGGGTAGAGTTACCTTCTTCAAGGCGGCTAAGGACATCGTCGAGTCCACTATAGTGCCTCAGGAGGAACCGCAGCAAGCTAGGAGGGTGTCCCGCTCCTCCCGCACCAGAGAGAGGGGCCGCTCTGCTTCTTACAAAAAGCACTCTTCTTCCTCCAGGGGAGCATCTGCAGCCAGGGCGCCTGACAAGCCCCGCAGCAAGGTTGTAGTTCCCGAACGTGCTCAGCAGCGCCGCACGTCCAGGGATAATAGGCAGCCGTCTTCTTACCGCGGGGGCCGCGGCAGGGGACAGCGGAAATGACACTTTGAAGAGGGAGTTTGTGTCGGGGCGGGGGTCCGAGGTGTCTCTCGGTCCCCTTCCCCCCAAGCGAGAGCGTTTGTTTTCTGTACCCCGCGTCGGGGAAATGAAAATGCCAGTGTTTATGCCTCCTGTATCGGGAATAAATATGTTGAAAGAGCAAAGTCTGCCTCTGTCCAACTCTCTCGTACTTGCACAGACGACCCCATTATGCATGTCTCCTGTAGAAATGTTGATGTCCCGTCAGGACTATCTAATCAATCACAGGTTTTATCGTCAACCAGTAATGTTAACGTCAAACAATTATATGGTTCCTCATGCGCGCGAGTGGACTTTCCCTCGCGTGGGCGATGCTATGAATTTAACAATGAGTCAGAAATTCTGTCGGCCTACTATGAGCCCGTGTCAAGGGACAAGCATAAAGGCTTTAGAGCAGGAATTAAACGTAAAAGTTCCTCCCCTGTCAGGGGAGAATGCTTTAGTTGTGGGCGAATCTGCTTATCAGTCGAATCGTTTTGCTCTTCCTGTCTCTCTATCGAGCGAAAGCCGAACGCTTCCGGTTTCACCGGATACGGATTCGCTCGCTCCCCGCTTCCGGTCCAGCCGCCAAAAAGCTCCGCTAGTCAAGCGGTACAACCAGAAGGTGTTTCCGCCTTGCGGCCTATTGAACCCCTGCGCTCCGCTTCCGGGTGTTCCGGATACGGATACGCAGGTCTCCCGCTTCCGGTCCGGCCGCCAAAAAGCTCCGCCGTCACGGAAGCACAGTGGTGGGGTTTCTCTCTCTCAAAACACGCTAGCACGCTGCGCGAGCCAGTGGAAGTTATGCAAACCGAGCCATTGGGTATTTCGAACGATAACCAAGGGTTACAGGTTACAGTTCGCGAATGTACCTCCGCTTTCGAGCAGGGTTATTCATACCAGGGCGCGTGGTTTAAAGGCAGATCTTTTGAGAGAGGAGATCAGCTCGTTGCTAAGCAAGGGTGCTATAGTGGAGCTGGACAGGACCCAATCCCGCCTGGGATTTTGGAGCCGTTATTTCCTGGTGCACAAGAAAGGGGGGGGGCTACGTCCCATCCTGGACTTGAAGGCGCTAAACGTTTACCTGAAGAAATACGTTTTCAGGATGCTAACTGTACCCACCATGTTACGGTCGGTCAGGCAAGGGGATTTCCACTGTTCAGTGGACCTGAAGGATGCTTATCAGCACGTTCTGATTTATCCCCCACACAGGAAATTTCTACGGTTCGCCTTCGAGGGTCGCCTGTACGAATATACAGTACTCCCTTTCGGTCTGTCACTGAGCCCGAGGGTTTTCGTGAAAGTGACCGACGCAGCCATCGCGCCGCTGAGACAGCAGGGCGTCAGGTTGGCTACGTACATCGACGATTGGATGATTTCAGCGAGCTCCGCCCACAAAGTGGCGCGTCACACACAAGTGGTTTTGGCTCACCTAAAGGCATTAGGTTTCATAGTCAACCACGACAAGAGCATGCTGACTCCAGCACGCCGTCTTACCTTCATTGGGGTCCTTCTGGACTCGTCCGTCATGTCGGCTCGTCTCTCAGAGGAGAGGGTGGACAGGTTTCGGAAATGCCTCAACTCCTTTCAAGTAGGCCAGGAGGTCACTTACAGGAGTTGCATGGTACTGACGGGAATGATGGCTTCCGCAGTACATCTGTTGCGTTTGGGCAGGTTTCATATGAGACCTTTTCAACGATGGATGTTATCACTCGGGATCCCGCCCTCCTTGAAGTACAAGAAGGTTACGGTTTCCCCTTCCTGCGCGATCGCCCTGTCTCCTTGGCGGGTGGAGGGGTTCCTCACCAGCGGAGTCTCGATTGGCGAGGTGGTTTCCCACAAGTCGATCACGACAGACGCCAGTCTCAGTGGGTGGGGAGCCACTTACGAGGGGCGCACAGCGCAGGGGCTTTGGCCTCTGGAGATGAGGAGTCGTCACATCAACTATTTGGAGTTGATGGCTATACTCCTGGCGCTCAAGCATTTCGAGCCTTGGATTTTGCATTGTCATGTTCTGGTCAGGACCGACAATACGACGGCCATGTTTTATGTCAACAAACAAGGAGGCCTGTCGTCGTTGCCACTGGATCGTCTGGCTCGAGAATTGACGGTTTGGTGCTTGTCGCGCCTCAAGTCAATCAGGGCCTTACACGTCCCGGGTCTCCTCAACAGCGGAGCAGATCTCCTGTCCAGGGGAGGTCCTCGCTACGAGGATTGGTCTCTCCACCCCAGGGTGGCGAGCCAGATTTTTCGCAAGTTCGGTCAGCCAGTGGCGGACCTGTTTGCGTCAGCGGAGAATACGAAGTGTCCGTTGTTCTTCGCGGTGAAGGGCAGTCCTCCCTTGGGGTTGGACGCCTTAGCGCACACGTGGCCGAGAGGTCTACTGTACGCGTTTCCCCCCTTCGACATGATCCGTCCCACTCTGGAGAGAGTCAGGAGGTTCGGTCTGGAGATGCTCCTGGTGGCTCCCTACAAGGGCACGTGGAGATCGGCGATCGCCCCTCTCCTTTGCGAACCGGGTTGGCAGCTGCCTCAGCGCAGGGATCTGTTGAGGCAGGCCAGGGGGGAGATATTCCACCAAGACCCGCAGGTCCTAGACCTGTGGGTTTGGCACGTGAAAGGTTAAACCTGCTGGCGGCCGGTTTTTCTTCTGAAGTGGTTGATACCATTCAAAGTGCTAAGGCGCCTTCGACGAGGGCGTCTTATGATGGAAGGTGGAATGCCTTTGAGGACTGGTGTGAGTCGCGTGTTCCGCCGGTGGTGGCTCATGTGGCGTCAGCCCAGAAAATTCTGGAATTTATGCAGGACCGCTTGAAAAGTGGTCTTGCGTTTTCTACCCTTAGGGGGTATCTGGCGGCTATTAATGCCTGTCACCTGGGGGTGGCGGGCAAGGCACCTTCTAAAGTCCCGGAGGTCGTCAAGTTCATGCAAGGAGTTGAACGTTTGAGGCCGGTGACTAGGTCTTTGTTCCCAGTTTGGGATCTGCAGGTGGTTCTGGGGGGCCTATGTCGGGCTCCCTTTGAGCCGCTTGTAGGGATGCCTTTGAAATTTTTGAGTTTCAAGACGGCTCTTTTGCTGGCTTTGGCTACGGCTAAAAGAGTTGGTGACCTGCAAGCTCTCTCGGTGTCTTCGGAGTGCATGCAGTTTATGAACAATGACCTCAAGGTGTTGCTCAAGCCTCATCTTCAGTTTGTTCCTAAGAACATGGTGGTTCCTAAGGAGCCTGTAGTTCTTCTGGCTTTTCATCCTCCTCCGTTTGTCTCGGTGGAGGATGAGCGGCTGAATTGCCTGTGCCCTGTCAGGGCACTGAAGGCCTACTGTGACAGGACTGCTGGTTCTAGAGCTTCTTCTCAGCTCTTCGTGGGAATGGGCAATGTTCTTGTCTGAAAGCCGGTGTCTAGACCCACTCTTTCGAGGTGGATTGTGGATGCTATTAGGCTGGCTTACTCTAGTGCTGGCGTGGAAGTGCCGGTGGCGCTTAAAGCCCATAGTACTAGGGGTGTGGCTACTTCGTGGGCACTGGCAAAGGGAGTCTCCGTGCAGGAGATTTGTGTTTCGGCGAATTGGTCTTCGCCTTCTACCTTTGCAGCCTACTATCACCTGGATATCGAATCCTCTTCGCTAGCGCATTCGGTTCTGGGTGCTGCTGCCTCCTCTACGTCATAGAGGAGTCGGATCTTCCCCTCCCACAGGTGGGCATGTAGCCACCTGGGGTATTGTGGGGGGGACCCTGTGTTTTCCTTATTTAGTGTGTCTTACTTATAAGGCGGACTTGTCCTTTCATTTAGTTGAATGAGGCGGACTTCGGTCTGTCAGGGTCTCTCTCTATTTTCTCATTCCTTCACACCCAGGTCCGGTGGGCCTGGGACCTTCTGGGTGATGGGTCACGCCCGTTTGGGCTGTGCTCGCCTGTATGAGGGGTTTGTGGGGGTATGAGAGTAGGTTGTGGCTTAGAGGGGAGTTTAAGAATCCCAAGTGGGAGGTCATCCTGGAATCTTGACAGTAAACGGTAGGTTCCGTACGGAACCATTGTTTACTTAGAGATGGAAGGATGACCTCCCACGTAATGCCCCTCTGTTTCACTGAATGTGGCAGAGAGTGGTATTAAGAGGATGTTACTTCCGCCTCCGGGGGCTTTTATAGCCTGGAGGCGGGTCACTCTGGTTTGAGTGACAGGCCCTTCCTACCTACGTTAGTACGGGAGCTGAAGTAGTTTCTCTGAATGATCGCCAGGGGGCGACATTACCCAAGTGGGAGGTCATCCTTCCATCTCTAAGTAAACAATGGTTCCGTACGGAACCTACCGTTCCAGAGGAGGAAAGAAAATCCAATGCAAAACAAGGTGCTTCAATCATTATTTGGTTTTGTACTTTATTTTTGTTTATTTTCTTGCTCTTTTCTCTCTCTCTTTTTTTCCTTTGATTTTGCTGAGACAGAAAATTGTAACTCGGATACCATGTTAATATTGTGATTCTTGATAATCTGTTGGCAATAAAACAAAAAGATAAAAAGAAATAGATAAGCTGCGAGCTGTTTGGTTCTATTTGTACACCCCTTGTACACACAGAGTTACAGACCCATAAGCGTCCATTTGAACCACCTCAAGGACCCCTGGGGGTCCCGTACCCCACTTTGAGAACCACTGGTCTAGAGTATACTGTAGGTGCAGTAGGTGAAACTAAATCACCTACTTGTGGATCTGCTATTTTCGGCAAGCAACATCCTGGCTGTACGATGAAATAAGACTAAACTGTGAGTTCATTCCAGGTTCCATCTCACTGTCAAACTGGACCGTGGAACCGACCATATATGGTAGTGATAGAGCCCTGGTCAGGTTTACTGTGTGTGTGTTCATTTGCCATGACAGACTGGTAGAACATCTGTAGCATCCTATTTATTTATTTTATTTTTTAAACATTTTAAATCCCCTTGACGTCCTCTGTTAGCTAATCTTAAAGGAGAATTTCGGCCTAGAAGGTTATTTTACCTTTAGTCGGGGTTCTTCTCTCCCCAAAAAAGTAGTCCAGATGTTTTATTTTTTTTGTTTGTTTTCTTTTTCATAGCAGCCAATCTTTTCCTTTCATTGTGTTTTGTCCTACCGACCAGGCTCCAAACAGAAGCCATTGGTTATTTCTCTGGTCGAAAATGCCTTTTTCTGGTACATGTTTCGCACGGGAGTCGCTCTCCATTCCGACATGTCGCCACTCCGAAATTGACTCTAATTGTCGGAGTGGCGACACTCCCATAGGGGTTAAGTTTAGGGTTAGGGTTAGAGATAGGGTTAGTGTCGGAATGGAGACATGACGGAAAGGAGACATGTCGGAGTGGCGGGATGCACCCGTTTCGCACTGGGCCCTGCCAAGCACATATGCGTGAGACATCTTCTCTGTATCGTTTGAGAATGAGGGGCTGAGGGGAGGGGTCCAATTCAGTTTCTATGTAAGTCACGTGGTTTCCTGTTGTTGCCCTGTCTCTTGCTCAACTGAAGGCTGTCTTTTGGCCAAGAGATTTGCAAGAGACAAAAAACCATGTGACCTTCATTGAGAATGAATTGGACTCACCTCCTCCCCTCATTCTCAAACGACACGGACACGATAGCTGTCGCAAATGTTTGGACGGCGTCTCAGACTTCTCGTGAGACAAGATTTCAGGCTATAGTTCACTCCCAAAATTATTATTTTTTGTCATGAGACTATAATAGTTCAAAATGTTTTATTTTTTTCTTCTTTTTTTTTTTGCATTCCTAGGACAGTACATTTATTCTAATACCAAAAGGTATTATTGAACTCAAGCCTCATGGCATGATAGAAAAGAAGTTATTTTGGGGGTGAACTACCGGTACTCTTTAAACAATAACAATGGCTGTGCCCTGTTAATATTAGATTGTGGATGAAATGCTATCGGTATGTTGCCTACTGCAGACATGTACAGAGCAAGAGAAATAAGCGTTATAACAATATAAAAGGTTTGCCTGCTATGAAAAAAAGGGGGACAAATCTATCTATCTATCTATCTGTCTGTCTGTCTGTCTGTCTGTCTGTCTGTCTGTCTATAGATATATATCTATCTATCTATCTATCTATCTATCTATCTATCATGGCCCACTCACTCCAGCAATAAGCCCTTTTGCAAATCCCGCCCCATTCTGCCCTGTTACTATGATAGGACATTTGACCCTGGGCAGATTGTTTTTATAGTGGCAGTGAATGGGATTTTTTTCCCCCTTCATAGCCTCATTACAGCTATATAAAGTACCAAAGGAAAAACATCTAGGTGATATTAATAAAAAGGGAAGACAAAGGTACAGTAGTTACATTGCAAAACAGGGGGTTTACCCGAAAATATATGTTTTAATTTGTTTAATCCCAGTGGGACAGAATCCTCTTTGCAGATTATTTTATAGTGGTAGTGGATGGGATTTTTTTTCCCTTCATAGCCTCATTACAGCTATATAAAGTACCACAAAAAACACATCTACGTGATATTAATAAAAAGGGAAGAAAAAGGTACAGTAATTACATAGCAAAACAGTAGTTTTCCCCCCGAAAATAAATGTTTTAATTAGTTTAATCCTCTGGATCAGAAAGAGAATAGACCGCGCATTGCATCCTGGGTAGGAAGAGGACAGAACTATAATCCTAACCTCACATAATAGGCTGGCTTTTCGTAATTCTGCCCATTTAAAATACTAGAAGCGGGGCGGCCCAGCGTCTAGTCGGCGACCTGGCCAACTCGGGAACGATGTAAATAGAGAATGAATGCCCCGCCCTTTAATGCAAACCCCATTATACCTGTTGTCATAGGACCCGTATTGACCATCTGTTTGCCTGTGTCCATTTATGCCCATATATGGAGATATCTGTATCTGTCTGTCTGTCGGCGTCCATTTTATGTCCATATATGGAGATCACTGCAGATATAGTTCTGGGTCCATTTTATGCCCATATGCCCATATATGGAGATATCTGTCTATTTGCGTCCATTTTATGCCTGCCCCACCCTTTAATGCAAACCCCAATATACCTGTTGTCATAGGACCCGTTTTGACCATCTGTTAGCCTTTGTCCCCACCCTTTAATGCAAACCCCAATATACCTGTTGTCATAGGACCCGTTTTGACCATCTGTTTGCCTTCTGTTAGCCTTTGTCCCCACCCTTTAATGCAAACCCCAATATACCTGTTGTCATGTTGTCATAGGACCCGTTTTGACCATCTGTTTGCCTGTGTCCATTTATGCCCATATATGGAGATATCTGTATCTGTCTGTCTGTCGGCGTCCATTTTATGTCCATATATGGAGATCACTGCAGATATAGTTCTGGGTCCATTTTATGCCCATATGCCCATATATGGAGATATCTGTCTATTTGCGTCCATTTTATGCCTGCCCCACCCTTTAATGCAAACCCCAATATACCTGTTGTCATAGGACCCGTTTTGACCATCTGTTAGCCTTTGTCCCCACCCTTTAATGCAAACCCCAATATACCTGTTGTCATAGGACCCGTTTTGACCATCTGTTTGCCTTCTGTTAGCCTTTGTCCCCACCCTTTAATGCAAACCCCAATATACCTGTTGTCATGTTGTCATAGGACCCGTTTTGACCATCTGTTTGCCTTCTGTTAGCCTTTGTCCCCTGCAAACCCCAATATATGGAGATCTCTGCACACACAGTACCGGTTGCGGAAAACTCTGAGCTCCGCATTCGGGGATTCATTTTATGCCCATATCTGGAGAACGCGCGTGCCGGTGGGAAGAACGGTTCTCGAGATTCACATACATACATACACATTCACAGAGATTTTTTGTTGACTCCTGGCGTACGTGATGTCAGAGCCTTTTATGAAGTGATGTCACAATGAGTCAGCGATTGTGCCGATTTCCTCAGGAACAGCCTGATGTTAACAATCAGCTCCGCATAAGGAGATTCCGAACGTTTCGCGCCGCTTCGGGAAAACCGCATTTTATGCCCATATCTGGAGAACGCGCGTGCCGGTGGGAAGAACGGTTCTCGAGATTCACATACATACATACACATTCACAGAGATTTTTTGTTGACTCCTGGCGTACGTGATGTCAGAGCCTTTTATGAAGTGATGTCACAATGAGTCAGCGATTGTGCCGATTTCCTCAGGAACAGCCTGATGTTAACAATCAGCTCCGCATAAGGAGATTATATCTGGAGAACGCGCGTGCCGGTGGGAAGAAGGGTTCTCGAGATACGCGGATTACATACATACATACACATTCACAGAGATTTTGTGTTGACTCATGTGGCGTACGTGATGTCAGAGCCTTTTATGAAGTGATGTCACAATGACTCAGCGCTTGCGCCGATTTCCTCCGGAACAGCCTGATGTCAACAATCAGCTCCGCATAAGGAGATTCCGAACGTTTCGCGCCGGTTTCGGAAAACCGCGAGTCGGGTCGGGTCGAGGCCCGGCACTGCACTCCGCGCGGCGGCGGGGAACGCGCGTGCCGAATCTGAAGCCGGTGGGACGAACGGTTCTCGAGATACGCGGATTACAAACAAACAAACAGACAGACAGACAGACAGAGATTTGTCGCATTTATAGATAGATATGTACCCAATCGTGACTCTTAGACCATTGATATGGTCCATGTGAACTAGTTTGTTGAAGCTTATTCATTATGATGAGCGAGATCACGGCCGAGATCGCGGCCGTACCGGGCGATCGCCGTGTCGCGCACTGCGGACAGTTTTGAAAGCCACATTTAACATTCTCCACTGCACAAACTCCACCCCCGATAGCAAAAAGTGAATGTTTTTTTCTGGTTGGCCAGTCAGGGAGTCTCAGGGACCAATCAGAAGGCTGACAAACGGTCTATTCATCAATACAATGCAATAATGCATTACCATTTATGGCAGTACATTTCTCTATTGTGTTTCACCGTCAAAATAAAAAGTAATAGTATAGCTAAACCCCTCCTCCACAAAACGCACACTCCGCTCATTGGCTATTTGGACCTGTCAATCATGCCCCGCTAGACGTCTCGGCGTTTCTCCATTGGCGCACGCCACCCCCGCCCACCCGCCCGCTCGGCCAATGGGAGCCGCGGAGCCCCAGGCCACTGATTACAAACACGGAAATAACACGAACGGCGGAGCCTCTCTGCTTTTTTATTTCTCATCATAGTTCTTCATATTTCAACAATAACAGACAGTCATTTAACACAGCTCCGTGTTGTTCCATGGAGCTGCTGCAGCTGTTATCATGGGCGTGCATCGTGTTCACCGTCGGGATGTTCTCCACGGGACTGTAAGTTGTGAACAAAAAGTAAACACCTTTTTTTAAACGGTCGTACCAGGGTGTCGCAACCACTGATCTACAAGCTGATCGGGTGTGATGCTGTTGTGGTCTGGAGAGTGAAATGAAGCTTTGTTTGTTTGTGTTCAGTGCATGGTTTGTGTCAGACGTGAGGCTCCAAACACCGAGGCGTGTACAATATAAGCCTGATCTGTGTGAATAAAGACAATCTGATAGAGCCAAGTAGCCAACTCTGTCGAATGGACCACACATCTGATAAAATAATCATAAATCTGATAGAATGAACCAGTCTGATAGAATTAACTCAATCTCTTAGAACACAAGCCCAATCTACAGTGATTCTTTATAATTCCTATGTGTGAGAGAGAGATATGGATGGATGGATGGATGGATAGAGATAGCTACAAATAGCCAATATAGCCTATAGATAAATAGAGATATAGAATAGATAGCCTCTCTATGTAGAGATAGATGGCCTATATATAGATTATATAATATAAATTCTGACTGGATTATTGTTAGATATGGTCTCATGTAGACTACTTTAGTTATAGAGATAACATGTCTGTCTGTTTTATGCAATTTTAGTGAAGCTCTGATCAAATTGGACATTCTGGTACCTTCTCTAGTCTTTATTTGATGAATGATTGATGGTCAATCTGACTCAATCACCATTATTACTTGCATGTAATCACGGTGAAGACGAACTATCCATCTTTTAGCTTGGAACCCCCTCAAGGACACCTGGGGGTCCCTGGACCCCACGCTGAGAACCAATGTGGTCTGTGGTGGAATAAAGCCTGACTCAGCAGGCTACTCACTATGCATCTTCATCTGTGGCACGTTGAGGACAGAAACTGGACAAAATAATCATTCTCATATTATGAGTGGAATGAAAAATATCATACATAGTGTTGCTTTCCGGCACAAACCTCTTAGTTCCATATTTTAACAGTTTGTGTTTTCGTAAACTAATGCCCTACTTGTTCTCCCTACATGAGTCTAAAGCCTCAATACAGGTATCAAAAGTAGCAAGCTCGAAACGCAGCGAGACGCAACACATTTTGTGCTTGTAGATCTGTGACTTTTGCTATTTTTGAAATCGAATTCTGAAAAATAACAGTTTTGAACATATGAGGTTTCCACCCGACAGAGACGATATGCATATAGCATAACATTGCTGTCGGGACTCGGGTGGAAACCTTGTATGTCCAAAACCGTTCCTTTTGGATTATCATTTCACCCACTTAGACCTGAGGCCGATTTTTAAAACGCCTTTAATGTTTTCTGAAAAACCTGATGGAAGGGCATAAGAATGTATGTATGTAAGAATTCCTAAAAAATCTAGTCTAAAAATAATATAACGTTGTGAAAATTGCAAATCGCTGTCACATCGAGACACATTGTGAGCATGTAGATCTGCTGTGTGTTCGCTACTTTTGTGTGATGCTCTATGATGAAGAAGCATTCATTTCTGGGGCAAAACAACAGTTAAAATATGGAGGTTTCTGCCAGACAGCAACAATAGGTTTAAATTAAGTAATATGTTTTAGTTAAAACAATTTTGTTGTTAAAAGGTTACTTAAGGCATCATATTCTGTGATATAATTGCTATATACTGTGTTTGTTCAGTAACAGATGTCTCCCTGACTGTCTCTCAAGCTCTTTATTAAACAGAAAATACATGTTCTAGTGAATGGCCAAGTTTCAGCTCATCAGGAGGAGAGAGTAGCCATGTATCAGCTTCAGTTTGTTAGTGGTCCTCTCTCCTGATTGGATTAAGTTGGTATCCCAAACTGAAAAAGTTTTTTTTCCCTGCTTACTAAATAGCTAGAGACAATAATAGAGACAGGGAGAGTCCTGTTACTGAACAAACACTCTATAGTACTTTCAGAACATGAGAGCTACTGTATGTGCCACTACACTTTTACCCTTCCTTTTTTAAGATTAGTTTTCTTGGGCTTTTAACCCTTTATTGGATAGGACAGTAGGCTGACAAGAAATGGGGGGAGAGACGGGGAGTGACACGCGGCAAAGGTCGTCCGGATCGGGAATCGAACCAGCGACGCCGTCAGGCATCAATGCCTATGTAGTATGCGCCTGGACCATTCGGCCACCCTTCCTTTTTAAGAGGAGTTGCGCCTAGCTGTATACCTAAGGTGTAGCAGCCTATAATAATACAGTATAATACAGGACAGGATATAGAACATAGGCCTTTGTGCAAATGTTGTGCAGGTGAGACATATTGCTGCTGGCTTGTCACAATTATTACATAATCGCGCACACGTATGTTATCTTCATTATTTATCTATCAGTCAAGTTCTCCTCGACAATACGAAGGTAGGGCCCTTAGCCAATGAGGTGCAGCCAAAGGGTAGATCTTTATGCCCATACATGGTGTTTCATGAGAGCCCACACTGTTTCGTAGGAACAGTATTTCTAGTTATTTGAGATATTTGCAGTCATTTTCAAAAACGTTAAAGGATAGTGGGAATAGCAGATCTACAACTTCAAAACATCATGTGATGCATTTTGAGCTATCTATCTATATCTTGGTTATTCACATTATTCATTTTTTGAAGCATAAAGTTTGCGAAGCCTAAAACAGAAATGTTCAACGGCAGAAAAGCAATTACATCGTTAATCGCATTTATTTCAGCGACAATTGATCGCCATGTAAGATGTCATAATCGTGACACCCTTAATTTCACAGCCTGCACGCACATATACGCACTATTGCGCAAGAGCGGCGCAGCCTGAACGCACATATACGCACTTTTTTTTTTTTTTTTTTTTTAAACTTCAAAACCTTCCCCAACGTCTGACATTGTTTGGAGTGAACCACATCAAAGGAAAGCCTCAAATCACCAGCCCAAACACAAACCAGCTGTCTCAGATCAGAGAAAATCACATCACATTACCACAACAATCACCAGACACAAGAGATGTGGGAACCGTCTTGGCATTCTAGCCGAGTGAGAGCAATTGAGATGGCTGATTGATAAAAAGAGAGAGAGAGAGAGAGAGAGAGAGACACTGAGAGACACTGTGTGTGTGTGTGTGTGTGTGTGTGTGTGTGTGTGTGTGTGTGTGTGTGTGTGTGTGTGTGTGTGTGTGTGTGTGTGTGTGTGTGTGTGTGTGTGTGTGTGTGTGTGTGTGTGTGTGTGTGTGTGTGTGTGTGTGTGTGTGTGTGTGTGTTTGAGGAGAGGAAAAAAGAGAAAGAGCTAGTATCTTTTTTTTTCAACTTCAAAGCCTTCCCCAACAGCTGACATTGTTTGAGGTGTTCATCACAGTAAAGTCTCAAATCACCAGCCCAAACACAACAAACTGTCTCAGATCACAGAAAAACACATCATAATTATATTTACCTTTTGTATAGTCCCCATAGTTTGTAGTAGTAACAGACAGTAGTAAAAGTAAGAACCATGACGATCCAGTAAAACTTTTTGTAACGGCTGTAGAAGTAGTCCTCAGTAGTATACTAAAGCACTAAACTAAACCCCCCCCCCCCCCAAACACATGGCTGCTCCTTGCCGTGAATGCCGTACATCCAGCTTCCCCAACAGCTGACATTGTTTGAGGTGATCGTCACAGTAAAGTCTCAAATCACCAGCCCAAACACAACAAACTGTCTCAGATCACAGAAAAACACATCATAATTATATTTACCTTTTGTATAGTCCATCCATAGTTTGTAGTAGTAACAGACAGTAGTAAAAGTAAGAACCATGACGATCCAGTAAAACTTTTTGTAACGGCTGTAGAAGTAGTCCTCAGTAGTATACTAAAGCACTAAACTAAACCCCCCCCCCCCCCCCCCCCCAAAACACATGGCTGCTCCTTGCCGTGAATGCCGTACATCCAGCTTCCCCAACAGCTGACATTGTTTGAGGTGATCGTCACAGTAAAGTCTCAAATCACCAGCCCAAACACAACAAACTGTCTCAGATCACAGAAAAACACATCATAATTATATTTACCTTTTGTATAGTCCATCCATAGTTTGTAGTAGTAACAGACAGTAGTAAAAGTAAGAACCATGACGATCCAGTAAAACTTTTTGTAACGGCTGTAGAAGTAGTCCTCAGTAGTATACTAAAGCACTAAACTAAACCCCCCCCCCCCCCCAAACACATGGCTGCTCCTTGCCGTGAATGCCGTACATCCAGCAATCCCAGGCCTGGGGAGGACGGTCATGTACCAAATCACCATGGTAACACAAGGTAACAAGCTGATTGGCCACACAATGGTAACCATGGTGATTTTAGTCATTCCAGGGCCCAGGACGAGAGAGAGAGTGTAGCAGACTCTCTATGTCTCTCGACCACTCGCTCTGCCACACCTCTCTCTCTCTCTTGCTCTAATTTCCCTCTCTCTCTTTCTCAGTAAGCGGTCTTTCACTCCCCGTGTCTCTATGTCTCTCGACCACTTGCTCTGCTACACCTCTCTCTCTCTCTTGCTCTAATTTCCCTCTCTCTCTCTCAGTAAGCAATCTTTCACTCCCCGTGTCTCTATGTCTCTCGACCACTCTCTCTCTCTCTCTCTCTCTCTCTCTCTCTCTCTCTCTTTTTTTTCCGCTAGACCCAACTTTATTAGAATAAACCTTTGATTGATTGATTGAAGACTTTATTAGAAGTTTGCATAGGAAAAGGTACAGTTTCATGACGGTACAGTTCACTGGTACAAGGTCTACTAAAAGGAGATCCATGAAAAGACTAAGCTTATTTCCACTGGAAACCATTGAAGTAGGCCTATCTCATATAACATTGAATGACAGACAAATACAGCCGTGATACAAGAGAGAAAGTTGGAGAGAGAGAGATTGATTGATTGATTGATTGATTGATTGAAGACTTTATTAGAAGTTTGCATAGGAAAAGGTACAGTTTCATGATGGTACAGTTCACTGGTACAAGGTCTACTAAAAGGAGATCCATGAAAATACTAGGCTTATTTCCATAGTAAACCATATATCTCATATAACATTGAATGACAGACAAATAGAACACAGTACTATGCAGTAGATATGTAAAGAAAAACAAAAAAGAAAACAGTAAGAGTAAGTAAGAGTAAGAGTGCACGTGTGCGTGCGCATGCCCATGTTCGCGTGCACATGCATGTTGTTGCACGTTGCAGAGGGGGGGGGGGAGAGAGAGAGAGAGAGAGAGAGAGAGACAGTGACACAACGTAAACTGTTTTCGATGTGTGTGCACGCTCGTGCACGTTGCGTGCTCGTGTGTTTATTGCTGTAAACTCAAGACATGCATCAGACTGCATTCTGAGATAGACAGCGCCGCCGTGTGGATGACAGGCGTGCCTGCATCCACTGCTAGGTCTATTGTCCACATAACTTGAGGGATTGAGCTGAAATGTGCCTTTATACTTGAAAAGTCTGTAAAACACGTATTTGTTTACCCATTTGTTTGAAAACATACTGCCTGATGCATCATTGAAGCCAAAAATAGAAGGCTGAAAAGAGTTATGTTTGATAGCATCCTTTCGAAAACATGTATTCAGAGAGCTGTTTTGGTGATTACATCGCCTACAAACAGCCCTATTTCTAAACAATAGAAAATGATAGCAACTTACTACTTGGTGGATTTGTAAAGAGGGCGAATTGATCTTTCCATAGGTATATGGAAGTTGGTATATTCACAGTAGAAAGAATAGATATTCTATTTATTATACTAAAAAGTCGTTTATCTCAGAATGTCTCCTCAAAAAGGCTGTTTTCATGCCAAAACCATGCTTTATAAAGTTGCCATTTACTAGACTATAGAACAAGATACAGATTTTCTAGTTTGATGTATCGGAAAGAGCGCGAGCAGGCCTTTCCAGTCATATGGGTGTGGTGTGCAATACACTCTACAGACGATGCGTAATCGTCCCCCAAAATGAGTGAAAAATCCGGCAGTAGAGACTTAGAGCCAGAAATAAGGGGGCTGTGAAAGAGTTAAAGACAAGTAGTCCACATAAGAGAAAGCTTCCATTTCAAAATGATCAATGGTGATGATACATTTGGTTGATGGTGGCCAGAGTCTTAAACCAAAATCTATGGCACATGACACCGTCGTAAGACATAGTATAATTTGATTGTCCAGAAAGTCCCTGTGTTTTGCGTCGCGCTGTCCAACTCAACGGAGATGAGAGGATGATAATGATGATAAATCAATGGACATTTTTAGAGGTGTTGGTGGTGATGTACTTCCCCTGTTCATTCTTTTGCCAGCTGCAGTTTCTGTGCACTGGAATGCATGGATGGACACGCACGTGCCACACACTGGCATGCACACACACTCCTGTAGAGGATGTGGCTTGCTTACTTAGACAAAATAGTAATACGTGTGTGTGTGTGTGTGTGTGTGTGTGTGTGTGTGTGTGTGTGTGTGTGTGTGTGTGTGTGTGTGTGTGTGTGTGTGTGTGTGTGTGTGTGTGTGTGTGTGTGTGTGTGTGTGTGTGTGTGTGTGTGTGTGTGTGTGTGTGTGTCAGGACGGACCTAAAGAAGATGAGAGCGACAAAGAGTGCTGACAATGTCCAGTTCCTGCCATTCCTCACCACCTGCCTCAAGTAAGTGTGTGTGTATTGTTGATGATCTATGCATGTAAAAACATGTTTTTCAGCAAATATCTTAGTTATGCCAACAATGAAAAAACATCACACATAAAAAAAAGGAAAAACCCTGATGCTTTCATTCCCACTTCAGATGTGAATGCAGAGTTGCATAAATCAGACTAGGTTGAGAGGGGGGACATTAATGAAACCAAACTAAACTTTTTTTTGAGCACTGCTCCTGGAAGGAGCTAAGCTCGAACATCTGGCTTTGTTTGGTTCCGGTCCGGGCCCCCACAAATGTGAAGCGTGGCCTACATCTGGCCTAGATACGGCCTACATCTTGGCACAAACGGCTCAAAGTTTGTTGTACGCCCAGGGTCCCATTGGCCAAGCTTGAAGCTTCACAGGACGCGCTGTGATTGGCATGCGGGACGCTTGATGAAATTTACACATAAATGGCACTGCTCACTTCACACTAGGTGTGATTTTTGTTAGGTTAAAGAGTTTTATAATGGGTCAAACTAGCAATAGAAGATCTATTGCTTAACCCTTTAAGACCTGAGGACGATTCTTCGAAATCAGTTATTTCTCTGACTTTCAAGATTAAAAAAAAAAAGTTTAAAAATAGCAGATCTACAAGCTACAAGCTTGTACATCTGCTATTTTTTAATAGCCAATGCAAACATCTAAAATGACACAGATGCTTTCCCGTTTGTTATCGGTTTGAATGGGTCAAACTAGCATGAATAGAAGACATGTCATCTGGCTGTGTGTCATAGAATAGACAGAAGCCCAGAACATGTGTAGCATGAATATACTTACTGTAAGCATCATAAGTCTACATATATTGTGCTAATAGTTTAGGAAACAGAGCGCCTTTTTTTGGTGTGGTGGACTCCTTTCACGCTGCATAGGGCTGTCACGATTATGACATTTTACATGACGATTAATTGTCACTCAAATAATTGCAATCAACGATTTAATTGTGTTTTTGTCATTGACAATTACATTTCTGTTTTGCCTCTAGACTTTAAAGTTACACATGGCAGATATGACACATATCTAAACATACAATGAAATAACTTTAAAAAGAACATTGATAGTGGAAATAGCCGATCTACTTGTAGATCTGCTATTTCCACTATTTCTTTGAAATATATGAACATTTTTCAACATGGAAACGATTAGACGATTATGCAATAATTGTGACAGGCCTAGCTGTATCACAGATTGAGAGACGGCCAAACAAACATTCTGTACACTGTTAACCACGTTCAGAGCAAGTGGGGAAAGCGGCTTATACAGTTTGTGCATGCATGCATGCTCTCTGTCACATCAGCTGAATGTCACAGTTAGAGGTCTTCACAGGTTCAAAATGACACACCCTAAAGTAAAAAGAAATTCATTTAGAAATCTGATTAGATCCGAGATGATACAGATTCTGTATTCCAAAACCAACCCAGGTGAGGTCCGAGACAGGTTGGGTATTTTATGGACATGGCAAAACCCAACATTTAATGCTGTTAAAAATGCAGTTTTGGCTAGGGTGCAAAACAGCATTTGCTCACCCCTGTCCGCCCTCAAGGAGGTTGTGGGTTCAAATCCACTGTGCTGCATCCGTCGGGCGTCTATGCGAACACAATTGGCCTTTGTTCAGGGCAATTGTTAGGGGAGGCCAGGAGAGGGAAGCCGGCCAGGGAGGGTGATATCGGTCACTGCATATACTCCTACAGGGCTGGGGCGGCACCTGTCAGCACACCCAGCAGGGAGTGTTACTTGGGCCGGAGGAGTAGTCCTCCCGGTGGGGCCTCCTCACTGGCAGGTGAGTCTGTAGGATACAGCAGTGGTTCTCAACCTTTTCAGGCCGCGACCCCCAAAAACAATCATATTTCAACTGGGGACAATTGATTGGCATACAATTGGGGAGAAAAAAAGGTAAAATAATTGGCTACTCTAAATGTAGGGGGAAAAATCACATCTAGTGTGAAGTGAGCGTGTGCTATTTATTCATTAATTTCATTAAGGGTCCCACGAAGCTTGGCCAATGTGACCCTGGGCGTATAACAAACTTTGGATAAAGCCAGATGTGAGCATCGGCTATTTTCACAATTTCTGCCTCTTAATATTTGACAATTTTGCCAATGTTGAAGCTTGGCTCCTTCTACAGTAGGAGCACCGCTCAAAGAATGCTGTTTTACCAGTAGTGGAGAGTGATAGGCTATTCCAGTCTGGCAGCAGCTGTCAGTTTTGCATTCCTGTATCTTATCAAGTAGGCACATTATGGCTCTTCAAATGGAATGGCATTCACAAAGAAAACCTTTTGCCTCATAGTTAACTGTTATGCACATTTGTTTTGAAAAGGACCCATTTCTTAACAGTTTAATCTCCTCAAATATTCAGCCAGCTCAGCCTTTTTACCCCTTTTTTTGCGCTGATGTCTGATCCTAGGTCAGCCTAATCGTCACACAAGTACTTAACCACTTGAACCCTAGCATCCCCTAATAGGGATGCTGGGGTTCAAGTGGTTGCCATAAATAGCTGACCTGAAAAGCGACTATTTCTGCCAAAGAGATTTGGTGTAGTTTGAAAGAAAAAAAAGCATGCAGAAGTACAGTTGCAACTCAGGTCCATTTCACTAGTAAAGAGGGTTTAAATGGTTAATGTGTTGCACATAACCACTCAACAGCCTTGCAGCCATGCAGACCTATGCAAATGTTAAAGGTTGTCATTTAGATGGCATGTTATTTAGACTAGTTTAGTTGTTTACCCAGTATTCTATTGATTCTATACTGTCAATGTACAGATTATTATTTTGATGATATATTGTGTAGACCAGGGGTCTTCAACAGGGGGTCCGGGACCCCTATGTGGTCCTCAGAGTTACTACATGGGGTCCTTCAAATCTTCCAAACCTTTTTATATTAACAACGTAGATTGGCTATTTTTGGCAAAGAGGTTTGGTGTAGTGAAGAAAAAGAGCAGAGCAGACTAAGTACAGAGTAAAAGGTCAAGTTTATTAGGTAATGACAGCTCAAGTGGTTAAATATTTGGAAACACAAATTGACATGAATCCAAAATACACAATGATGATTGTGGTGTCAAACAATGAAACTATATGGAATCTATGAAAGGTTGTGGGGGTCCCTGCTTCATCTCTCTCAGTTAAGGGGTCCTTGGCCTGAAAACGTTGAAGACCCCTGTTGTAGACTGATGCTAGGTTCTTGGTTTCCCTGTGTTTACCTTGCTTATTGCAACACGCTCTGGACAAAGAACGTCTGCTAAATTACTCAATTGTACATTGTATTTATAAACCATGGACCCGATCACATTCAGGTATGGGGTAGTACAGGGTTTCCTAAACCATTTTTGGCTCGGGGCACCCCTATAAATATTTCTTTCATCCGAGGCACCCCTACATTATATTCATAAATTTCCCTCCCAGCACCTTATAGTTATGGCATATTTTAGCGATTTTGTTTGCGAGGAAAACGTTGAGATAATAGCCATTTTGGTTAGAACTGACTGAAAATAACTTTGTACTTAAAGTTTAAAATGATACTATATTTCCAATATCGAAATAAATTCCAAATATTATCAAATTATCTCACGGCACCCCTGGACAGCCATCACTGCAGGCACTGTGTTTTTCAGTTCGAGTGGCCCAGAGAAGACCTCTAGTCACATGGTGTGCCTGTTTGAATGTTCTAACAGTCCTCTGATCTCCGCAGTAACCTGGGCTGGTTGTATTATGGGATGCTGAAGAGAGACAGCACCCTGGTCCTGGTGAACACCATTGGAGCCTTGCTGCAGTTCCTGTACATCACCTCCTACCTCTACTACAGCAAACACAAGGTCACAACACCACCCATAACACCTCCTACCTCTACTACAGCAAACACAAGGTCACAGCACCACCCGTAACACCTCCTACCTCTACTACAGCAAACACAAGGTCACAACACCACCCATAACACCTCCTACCTCTACTACAGCAAACACAAGGTCACAGCACCACCCGTAACACATCCTACCTCTACTACAGCAAGCATAAGGTCACAACACCACCCGTAACACCTACCGCCGATACCACAGAAAACACGAGGTCACAACAGTCAGTGGCTGTGGACGATAATCGCTATTATCGTTTATCGCGATGCAAAACCGGTCACAATAATTGCATCGCTGAGAATCAGAGATTTTAATCTATGGTGAAATTGTCCTCTCCGTCATACACTAGGATGAATTGGCTTTTGTTGAGATGCAAATTCAGTACCCTTTCACCAACCCCACCTAAGGTATGGGCACTGATGACACAGAAGAGAAGAACACGCCCACAGCGAACCCGGGACTATTTTTCAAGCATCATTTTATTATGACGATAATATCGTTAATCACAATAATTCTTGACACAATAATTCTTACCACAATAATTGCGTCATTTTCATATCGTCCCATCCCTTCCCCCAAATAATTGGCAAAACTAGATTGTAATTATATATAACCATGATTATTTTCTTTCATTAAAACCTTGGAAAAAGTTGTGATACTGATACATTCCTAAATTAAGACCAAACAGTAGGGCTTGGGACTGGATCCTTGCTGCAATAAAAGAGTCTGTAGTCAATGACACAATGTAGATCTGTGAAATGCATAGATCAGGGGTTCTCAAACTTTTTGATCTCACAACCCCATCTTAGTAGCAAACCTTTTTGGCGACCCCATCACCTATGGACTCGATGTATTGTATTTAACTCGCTCTTGTAACAAAAACACCCACAATGGCTCTTTTAAGCCTCCCGCGGCGCTCACATTGAACATAATTCTTCTGCCGTGTGTGTCTTGTGCTAATGCTTCGGTGTTGACTTATTGGAGGCGGAGTGGGTAGTCAAGTGGCCGTCCTCTTCATGTTGGTCACTTTAACTCTGTGGTTGGTGGCGACGACCGCACTTTCTTTTTTTTTTACCGTTTCTTGATAAAACTCTTTCTCTTTGGTTGCCAATACGCGACCCCAAAGGCACCTTCCCGCTCCCCACTTTGGGTTGCGACTTGCGACCTATAGTTTGAGAGCGTCTGGCATAGATAATAAATACCTGCTATTTATGCGAATGAGGGACTATAGCCGGTTTTCCATACCACTTTTTAGCCCGACACTACACAACACGACACGACACCGCACCGCACCACATTTTTTATGTAGGTTTTCCACTACAGAACCCCCCCCCCCCTCTCTCCTCCTCCCCTCTCCCCCTCCTCCCCTCCGCTCCCGAAAGAAATCGACGCCCCTTTCAACATACGGATACTCGGATCTTCTCAGTCTGTAAACACAACGGAGATGCTAACTTGCACTAATTATTTTTAGAGATGTGGTGGACAATGTTTTATGCCACACACTCACACAGGTCTTCATCGAGTCTTTACAACTATAGCGACGACTAACGTCGGGGTGAACATAGTCAAATAATAACTTTATTGGCCAAACTACACAAAGAAGAGTAGAGGCTAGTTGCGCTAGCATACATGCTAAGCTACAGTACAGTACATAGGCTACTGTAGATTCCTTTCCCCATTCAACACGGAGATGTGGTGGACAATGTTTTAGATGCCACACACTCACACAGGTCTTCATCAAGTCTTTACAACTATAGCGACGACTAACGTCGGGATGTTCATGGTCAAATAATAACTTTATTGGCCAAACTACACAAAGAAGTAAGCTAATGTAGAGGCTATGCTAGCGCAGCAACAGTACAGTAGATGTAGGCTACGTAGATTCGTTCCCCCATTCAACACATGCAGTTACAAATACAAACAGGAGACATCTCACTGACATCTCATCTATATAAAATAACGTATTGCCGACGCATTTGCCGTTGATAATTGCGACTCGCAACGATATAGCCTATGTCCACTGTTTGTGTTGGTTAATGTTCTTGGTGCTTCGTGGCATCTCAACTGCAGGGCTGGGGAACACAATTCTGCCTCAGATATATAAAACAAACAGGCTTTGCTTTTATATTTGATTTGCAGCCGTGACTGCATACTAAAATCTGTCTCAAGTTGTTGTGTTGAAAGACACAGCTCTGCCGTGAGACTGTCTCTGACCAATCAGTATCAGCAGCGTGTATACGTCACTGATTTGGCCTCACTTAGCCCAGGCCGGACCACCTCAAGAGTGGAGCCGTTATAGTACCACGTTAAGTACCACTTTCACACCACTCTACCCAGTTCCTTGTAGTGGAAAACCTGACACAAGTGGGCGGTGTGGTGTGTGGAGTGGTGTGGAGTTGGGCCTGTGGAAAACCGGCTTTTGACTGGCTATTATGAATTCTTGCTGCATTTGCTGTTTACATGTGTGTGTTGCAGAGATGTGTTCTATCTGGTGTATGTGTACTCACTGTGTGTGTGTGTGTGTGTGTGTGTGTGTGTGTGTGTGTGTGTGTGTGTGTGTGTGTGTGTGTGTGTGTGTGTGTGTGTGTGTGTGTGTGTGTGTGTGTGTGTTTGTGTGTCACAGAGGCGTGTGTACTCCCAGACGCTGTGTGCCTCAGCGGTGCTGTCGGCCGGCTGGTTGTACTTCGTGGTGCTCCTGCCTCCGGGAGAGTCTCGTCTGGACCAGCTGGGACTGACCTGCAGCCTGGTGACCGTCAGCATGTACATGTCCCCTCTCACCGACCTGGTACAGCACACACACACACACACACACACACACACACACACACACAGATTTGGGTCATGAATATCATAAAAATGTACACATTGTTGATATCGGGTGGAAACCTCATTATGTCGAATACATTTACCCCTATTCGTGGGTTTCAGCTGTAGTCCTACACCGGCCATCTTGAGGACCAACACAGGTGTCTGATTGTTCTATGTCAGTCAGACAAATTGAAACACCTGTGTTGGTCCTCAACATGGCCGTGTAGGACTAGACATGAAGGGGAACACACCAGCCGTGGACGGCAGGCGTGGGTCTGCCTCCTCGCCCGCCGCTCCGACACACCGCTGTTCTATTTCTCGGCGCTGCCACGCGATGAAAAATGTTTTCCCCACAAGTTGGTGCTTACACGCGGCACTTAACACATGTCAATACTGCGATGCTACGCTGCGCAGCCACCCGCAGCCGGTGTGTGCTCCCCTTGAAACCCATGAATACGTAACTATACCTCTCAGTCCTGGGAACCCATTTTGGGGTAGTTGTTGCTTTGTACATTACATAGTAACATACGTTTTTTTTTTATTATTATTTTTTTTTTATATTTCCCCTCACATCTGTATACAAATTACATCCTGCACATAATTCTATATTCATGCAATCTCCCAACTCTGACTGGGGTGGCAGGTGGGTACCTGGATGATAGGTGGCCTCTAATGATCATTACATCCTGTGAAAGAAAATATTTCTAAAGAAAAAAAGTATAGCCTATGGACAGTCACAATCAGTTGTAATATTGAATATTTAATGTGGTGTCATAATTAAACTTAATGTTGATATGGCACGCTATCAAGAAAATGAAGAGATGGCAAACAGCAGCTCTAAAGCCTCAAGATCTGCCATTTGATGTATTTAAATAATAATAAAAATGGAAGATTTTGAGGTTTTAGATCTGCCACGTTTGCTACTATTGTGTAGTAGGGCATTCATTTACAACAACAAAAAACGGTTGAGATAAGAGGTTTCTACCCGACTGCTCTCTGTCCGTCCACCTGTCTGTCTATTTATGTACCGTACAAAATGTTCTTCTGTGCAGCACACAGCTTTCTACCAGTGTATGTGTACAGTACATCTGTCTCTCTGTTCATATCTCATCCTGTTTCTCTCCTCCTCTCTCCACCCCCCATCGGTGTGATTCTCCTTAATGTTTCCTGTCTTTCTTCCTCCGCTCCGTCTCTTCCTGTTGTTCGGGGTCTGTTTGTGTCTTCTGTCTCCTTGGCGACGCTCTTTTGTTGTCCTCTGTCTGTGTTTGATGTCTCATCACATGCAGCGGGCCTGTCACAACTAGTACACAGTCGTCTGGTCGTTATTATGTCAGATAAAACAATCCTAATTATTTTGCGTTATCGTCATGATCTTCATGAAAGTTCATACATTTTCAACGGTAAACAATATAAATGGTATCAGCGTATCGCAGCACGTTGTCAGCTTGTAGATCGGCTGTTTCCACTTTACATATTTTATATTGTTATGTCAGTCATTTCTCTCTATATGTAAGTTAATTGTTATATCTGCCCTTGTAATGTGCAGTAGGTGCAACAACGCAGTGCCAGGAAGTGATGGTGCAGAATACAGATATCTTAGGACAACCACTGGAACTGGTTTATCTTGATTGGTGCTAATATATGATAATTATGGTGGTTCCATTCTCAAACCTAATGCTGCATTCACACTGAGAGAAGCCAAGCTAATGGTTTGCTTGGTAATTCAATGTATTCTCTATGCAAACCAGCTTTTAAAATTTCCAAGCTTTTTTTCCAGCTTGGAAATTTTAAAAGCTGGTTTGCATAGAGAATACATTGAATTACCAAGCAAACCATTAGCTTGGCTTTTCTGTATGTGAATGAGGCATTAGAGTTTGAGAAGGAAAAATATGCTTTTTCCCCCACTGGGATGTGACTCAAGTTATGGACGTGATGAAATTATGTAATTGTTGATGTTAGTTCTTGATTTATCTGCCTACAATTGCTGGTTGTCCTAAGATATCTTGACTGATTGATTGATTGAAGACTTTATTAGAAGTTTGCATAGAAAAAGGTACAGTTTCATGGCGGTACAGTTCACTGGTACAAAGTCAACTAAAAGGAGATCCTACACAAGCACTTGGCTTATTTACACAGGAAACCATTGAAGTATCTCATTTAACATTGAATGACAGACGGATAGCACAGTACTATGCAGTAGATATATCAGGAGAAAATAAAATAAAAAAAAGAGAAAGAAAAACAGTGCAAAAACAAATATGGATGGAGGATCAGGGGAGGGTAAGGCTGGGCTAGGTTTGTTATTGCCAGTTGCGAATGGCTGCCGCCTGTAAGTGGCTTTTCAGGGCGATTTTAAAGGATGCTAGGGAACCACACTCCTTTAAGGCCTTCGGTAAGGCGTAGGGATGGACATCGGTATCGGCCAATATAAAAAATCGGCAGGTATTATATCAAACCAGCCGAATCGGTGATCGGCAGGTCACTGACATAAAACCGTTTTTATGCCAATTGTGTCTATGGCACTGCACAGCATGATGCTCTGGTCCTGTGACTAAAGTAAAGATTAGCAAGTAGCAGCCAGTCTACTTAGTGGCAGCCTACAGAATACAGATGGTGCTGATTACTGCAATGTAAGGATATATTCCATAATCCTGTGTCAATGTCGTCTCCAAAAAGAAGGAGAGAAAAAAAAATCAGACGGCCATATTAGACTGGATATTGTCTGTGTTTTTGGATATTGTACTTGATTTGTGATTGCTTTGGCATTAGTGTTCTTCTAGCTTATTGGTACTCAAATTGAAGTATGTCTTGTAGGCCTACTTGGCCTGAAAAAAGGGTATTTGAGCAACCCTATTTTCTAGTTCTTAGCTAAAGAAATTGGTATCGGAAAAATCGGTTTTGGCAGGTCAGACCTTCTTAAAACCGGAGGATCGGTATCGGCCAAGAATTTTGCAATCGGTCCATCTCTAGTAAGGCGCACATTTTGGTGGTATAGCAGAAGAACGAGTTTGACCCTTTGAGTTGACTCTGGGTTGAACTAATCTGTGGCGCTGCCTCTGGTGTTGTAATTGTGGACGTCCTTAACGTCTGCACTGTAAATTCCTGACACTGCTTTGTTCCACCTACATTACATAGTTATCTCTGAGAGGGAACAAATGGAATCAACATAATTCTCTGCGGTAAACAAACACTCTGGCACCAATCAAGATAAACCAGTTCCAGTGGTTGATATCTACACCATCAATTCCTGGGCTGGCAATGCTTTGTTGCACCTACTGCACATTGCCCTGTTATTTTAGTAATGCCTGAAGAGGGTTATCTCTTGTGACCGAAACGTTGCTTCGCTTCTCTGAATAATGTTTTGCTCTTGTACCGTGCATGTTGGCATGCAGGCTTATTTTTATTGTTGATGTGCCTACTGTACGTACTAGGGATGTCACCGAATAATCGATTTTCGAATATTCGTTCGATTAATCAATATTCGATTTTAATATTTCATAATCGAAAATCGAAAAAATATTAATATATATATATATATATATATTTTTTTTAGAGCCACATTTATTTCGGTTCGGCTCTGTCTAAACTACAATATGACGAGGTGGCAGCTCCCCACACAAATTCCCCACACCTGCCATTTGATTATTTAGTCATTCCACTTTCCCCTGTCAGTTTGCACTCTTTAGACATTCTCCACAGGAAAACAACAAGCATTTTATTTGTGTGAATACGTTCTGCATCACAGCTTTAATTATCGTTAATTGATAATTGCGTGTGTATGTGTTGATCCTTTAAGTGTGTTTTCAGGTGGGGATAATTCGCAGCAGAAACCTGGAGTGTCTGTCCTTCCCTCTGACGGTCGCTACGTTCCTCACCTCCACCTCCTGGGTCCTGTACGGACACCAACTCAACGATTACTACATCATGGTGGGACACACACACACACACACACACACACACACACACACACACACACACACACACACACACACACACACACACACACACACACACACATTATTTGACACATTATTATTGACATATTTTCAGTTTAGTTTGAATTGGTTTGTGTGTTTTTTATACATTTTTATAATATAATAAATGAAATATTTTAATAAACTCAACTAAAATCACTGAATTAGTTTGAGTGTTCTTTTATACATTTATATTATAATAAATTAAATATTGTAATACAAACTCAACAAAACATCATAGCATTAAAAAATATTCACTGTTAAAAGTAGCTAACCTAACACATTGGCAGATTTCTTATCCACCTTTTAGTTTTGTGATGAAGTATCCACCAGTTTTAGTTTAGCTTGACTCACACCTGGTATACTTGGCCACGGAAGATTACTTATCGTGTGTGTGTGTGTGTGTGTGTGTGTGTGTGTGTGTGTGTGTGTGTGTGTGTGTGTGTGTGTGTGTGTGTGTGTGTGTGTGTGTGTGTGTGTGTGTGTGTGTGTGTGTGTGTGTGTGTGTGTGTGTGTGTGTGTGTGTGTGTGTGTGTGTGTGCACGTTCCAGGTTCCAAACACACCGGGTATTTTCACCAGCGTCATCCGACTCTTCCTGTTCTGGAGCTTCTCACCAGCCAATCAGAGCTTGCCATCCTTTAAACTCATCCAAATCTGAGTGGGCGGGGCCTCCTACCTGAGCAGGAGGAGGGAGAAGCAGCGATTGGTCGTCCGCGACGGGCAGGACTCAATGTCAGTTCTGTTTTTCTTTTCTATTTTTATCCAATGAAAAGGGCCGATGTGGAGAAACGAGCTCCTATTGGATAAAACTGAGCATTATCTGCTGAATGCATTTTGATAAACGGACAGTTTGCACGTTTCTTGGGAGGGTGAATAATGTTGTTAAATATTTACTCCAAACCAATTACTGTATAGCAAATAATAACAATGACATTCAGGCATCAACCTGGCTTCCATATTTTGGGTGAAAACTGTCAGCTACTAAACATTGTGCCATCCAACTATGTCCCAACGGTACTTACAGTATGTTGAACAGGAGATGAACTTTAAAAAAAACGTATGTTGAACAGGAGATGAACTTAAAAAAAAAAGTGTGGTCCAGGGACCCTCATGTGTCCTTGGGGTGGGGGGGGGGGGGGGGGGGGTTCAACTGGATCCTTACATGTCTGTAACTCTGAAAGTGTACACGTGGAACCAAAAGGACCCTTACAAGTCCATAAGCTCTTGAGAGTGTACGAAATGGTAACATGCTCTAATGGTACATTTGTACACGCTCAAGAGAGTGGTTCCTTGAAATGGAAAAACAAGTTTGAGAACCACTGCACTATTTAATAGGTTAGCCCCTCTTTAGTTAAGACATCCTTAGTCCACTAAAATTCTGAGGAATTTGGACTTCTCCTAATTTAATCAACAAATGCGTTCGCATCATGTAATCATACAGAGACCTCAGGTTGGTGAGGTTGAGAACTGTACATTCTAATGGTGATTTCACAGTTACTGTCTATTGGCCTATAGACTACAATGAAAGGGTTATATCAGATTATATCATATATCATATATATATTTTTATTATTATTTTATTTATATATATATATAAATAATAAGTGATCCCTGCATACTGACATGTCTGGTTACATCTAAATTGGGTTAGGGTATACTGTATATAACATCACACCAATGCAAAGACTTTAGGGCGGTCCTTCATAGCGGGATGGTATCAGGATTGCAATTAACTCATTTTGTGCCTGCGCTGTATTGCGCAACGCCCCCGTGCGTGCATGTGCACGTAATGACGTTCACGTGTCACATGACTATGGGCAGGAAGTTGTGAGACATCGTTATGCATAGGCTAAAGCTAATGTTAGCCGATCATTATTTGGCCATCTAGCCGTAAAAAGAGGTTGTTCTCTGCCATAAAAAACATACTTCAGAGATAAAGAAAGTTAAAGTCAGCATGATGCATTGGATTAAATGGAGAATGGATGGAATGGAAAATCTACAAGAGCTGCAAAGCTACAAAACAGTTGAGCTGGTTTCAACTTCCAATACAAAGCTACACATATGCTGTGTAGCTTTGTGTCTTTTGTATCTGCCAGGGTGAAGCATTATGTAGAGTGCAGGGTTCCCACGGTCATGAAATTCCTGGAAATATTTTGAAATTAGAAAAATATTTTTCCAGTTGGAATTTATCAAGGGTCCTGGAAGGTCCTGGAAAAAATATGCTATGCATTGTCTTTGGTTATTGATTGTGTTAATACCTCTGAAATGACAAATTAAACATGGGCCAAATTGTCAAATATATAGAGGCAGAAATTGTGAAAATAGCCGATCTACATGCTCACAACGCCTCGCAACGCGAGGCTTTGTGAGCATGTAGATCTGCTATTTTCACAATAGAACCGTGTTATACAAAATTCCTCAACTCTTAGTGTTCGTCAGGGTGCCGGGTCCCCAGTTAAAACATGATTATTTCGGGGGTCACGGCCTGAAAAGGTTGAGGACCACTGGCATACACTACCTGTCTTTGGGCATTGCTTATAGGAGCAAGCGACCTGTTATTGAGCTGAATTATTGTTATATAGTCCTGGAAATTGGGTTAAATATTCTGGAAAAGTTTGGGAAATGAATTGGCAAAAATGTGTGGGAACCCTGAGAGTGGCATGCTTAGAAGAAATTACAATTTAAGCATTTAGCAGATGCTCTTAATCCAGAGCGACTCACAATAAACATCAATAAACATCAATATATCAAATGTTATAGAAATAGTAGGCAAATCTAAGAAAAACGGTAGACCACGCAATAACAAATTGTAACGTAACATTTTTTAAATGCTATCTATTACATGTATGGTAATTTGACGGTAGGCGAGTGCTACGATAAGTGCTATGGGCTAAGGTTGAGTCTGAATAGGTGAGTCTTCAGACCATGGCACACAGGTTCTGCATGACTGCAGCGAGGTAAACGGGTGGGCCCGCGCCGAATCTCTTAGCATAGTTTCCCTTCTTCAGCTTGCGGTGGATGCAATTCACAGAAAGGGAAGGTCACACCGACCCAGGCAGAGCGGATGGTTGAAGTTTTTGTCTTGGATGCATACCGTGACTATTTTTTGGGGCTTTTTCATGCCTTTATTTGATAGGACAGTAGAC
Organism: Nannobrachium achirus; assembly: GCF_963921795.1. Lineage (NCBI taxonomy): Eukaryota > Metazoa > Chordata > Actinopteri > Myctophiformes > Myctophidae > Nannobrachium > Nannobrachium achirus. Next base: position 16,953,928 of record NC_137811.1, on the reverse strand, counting down.
TGACAGGAAATGGGAGAGATGGAGAGTGACATGTGGCAAAGGTCGTCCGGTTCGGGAATCGAACCGGCGACGCCATCAGGCATCAATGCCTATGTGGCAATGCCTATGTGGTAGGCCAGCAGGCCAATTTGGACCGCTAGTGGTCCCCGTACCAGACGTTGAAAACCAGCAAACTAATATACTTATGAGAGGATGGCCTCATTGGTTGCTGCAGTCTTTTCGACTGCAGTTTTAGCAAACACTACACAACACTACACCACACTGCACCACATAAAAATATCTACATTTCCCATAACACAAAGGTACCCCTATTGGTAAGAAACAAATTGGCCCTTTTTAACTATGATTATAATACACTATAAATTATTAATGTATTACTATGATACCTATAATACACTATAATAGAATATAATAGTGGTTATAACACAATAGCATCTATTATCATGTATTACAACTATATCCTGGCGGTCTAAATGAAAAGTCAGTGAGTGATCATTCATTATTAAAGTGTTTGGCCCTGTTTGGCCGAGCTCAGACCTAGATTGGATACTTATTAGTACCACGTTTAGTACCACTTCATACCCAGGTCCTTGTAGTGGAAAACCTGGCTCAAGTGGGTGGTGTGGAGTGGTGTGGTGTTGGGCCATGTCAGTGGAAAAGGGGCTTTGTAGGAGAAGTGTCTCATGTTTTCTAGTGCCTTATGGCCCAGCCAACAGGAAGTAGTTCCATCCGCGTCATCTCATTTGCTCGATGACTCATTCCGATAACCTTCGTTAGCTCTGCGTTGTTTCTAAAGCAACTGTTGACCAGTAACCAGGGTTACGCCTGATTTGTTCTTTGTCGTCCGACTATCGTGCGCCGGAAATAGCAGATCTTTTAGTGAGCTTGCAGATTGGCTTGCAGAGTATACATGTACAGTATAAGCACGTGCTACATGTGTTGTATAAATATGTATTGTAACCATGCATACAGCTTTGATGAGACCGTCATCACACGTTAGTATTTGACTTAAAGGGAGAGTAAGTGATATGTTTTGGTCCATATTCTTTTGTTAAAAAGGTGGTGCCATAGTTTTGTACTTTTTCTGGTTTTCATGTGTCAAGGAGGTTGACAGTATTTCATTAGACCCCCTGGTGTTGTTATGAGCAATTATGTATTCCCTTTGTGTTTTGGGTTTCTTCCTCGAGGCTGCCACCTTGTGGGTCAAAAGTGCCGATCCAAAAACTCAGAGTGACATCATATAATCATCCCCTCCCCTTTTACCATTCACCCAACACTGTGGGCGTGGCTAACTTCAGCTGGGTCACCACCCACATTGACAACTAGGCATACTTAATGAACTGGTGGGTGTGGCCACATACAAACCTAATTTTAACTCTGTACACATTTTTGGAAAAAATAATCACAATACCTGATAATCATGTATAGGGGGAAATCATGGCACCCCATCTTTAAAAAGTGAAAGCTCTATATTCTGATAGTAATGCTTGTTATAGAGCAAGGGTCTTCAACAGGGGGTCCGGGACCCCAAGGGGGTCCACAGAGTTACTACAGGGGGGTCCTCCAAATCTGTGTGATAGAAACCTTTTCCCCCTTTCTAACAACTTGAACCCTAGCGTCCACTTTAGCCAAAAATAGCTGATCTACAAGCTCGCAAGGGCGTTGTGAGCTTGTAGATCGGCTATTTTCGGCAAAGAGGTTTGGTGTGAGGGGAAAAAGAGAAGTACAGAGTGAAAGGTCAAGTTTATTAAGTATTGACGGTTCAAGTGGTTAAATATCTGAAAACACACTTTGACATGAATCCAGAATACACTTGATGATTGTGCTGTCAAACAATGAAACTATATGGAATCATGAAAAAGTTGTGGGGGTCCCTGCATCATCTCTCTCTCAACTAAGGGGTCCTTGGCCTCAAAACGTTGAAGACCCCTGTTATAGAGTGTTTGTAACCGGGGTCTCCACCTCTCTAGCTCTTTAATGAACAGGAAATTACATTTTTAGGTGGGTTGCTAATTTCATTCAATCAATAGAGAGAAGCTTATATTTTATAGTGTTCCAGTTCCAATTGTGTCCGCTCATTTCTTTGTGAAATCACTTCCAACATCACTTGTTTTTTTTTTATATCTATCAAAACATTTGTTTTGTAATTACGTTTCTTTGCTTATACTGTAAGATAAATGTTCTCAATTAGAAACTTGAATCAAATCAAAGTTTTTCCAATTTGATCAGAACATTTTGTAAATTTTTAGAGAAAACGTCAGTAATCGACTTTTTCCAAAATCGGACTCCAGAACTGACTCAAAGCTCCCATCAAACACATTGTTAACCAAAGAGTGCAGCACGTGAAGTTGTCTAGTGGCTAACAACCCAGTCCAGGGCGCACCGCACAAGCATGCATGTCTCTAAATCAGGGGTCTTCAACGGGGGTTCCGGGACCCCTAGGGGGGTCCTCAAAAATACTACAGGGGGTCTGCCAAATCTTTGTGTGATAGGAACATTAAACACTTCGACCCTTGCATCCCTATTCTGGGGGAACATTAAGACGAAAATAGCTTTTTTGTGAAGAGGTTTGGTGTACAGGGGGAAAAAAGGGCAGACCCAAGAGCCAAAGGTCAAGTTTACAAAGTATTGAGGTTTTAAGTCGTTAAATGTCAGAAAACACACATGAATCCAATATGTAGTGGGGGGTCCCTAGATCCCAGATCTGCCATTGGCAATTTTCCATTCCATATATTTTTAACATAGAGAAATGAACATTAGTAGGTTATATGGTCACTGTCAGAAACCTTGTATCTCCCACATTTCTTGTTTTTATGTAGTTGACTTTCTTTTCATAAATGAATGCCCTATTTTATACTTTGTTTTTCAAGTTTGTCTTTTTTTTTTACATACTTTGTCACAAAGTTATAAGTTATAATCAAGTGCTTGTGACTAAATAACTATATTGGGTCCATTGGAAGAGTGGTTATTCCCCCCCCCCCCCCCCCCCCATTTTCTAAAAAGTGTCCATTTTCTTTTTACATACAAGGTTTCCACCCAACAGCAATAATATATTTTGGAACCTATGTATATATCTTATAGTATACCGTATGTTTTCCTTGTGGGTCCACTTAAGTGCCTCTACTGTACCTATGTACTGTAGTTTGACCTTCATGTCATTCCTCTAAGGTTCAGTTTATCCTTGAGGCGTCAAACGCCACGGCACACTATGTGCCTTCACCGAATTCTGAGTTTGGAGTATTAATATGCTGTCTGTGACTCGCCGACAGCGTTGCCACAGAACGTGAAAGAGACGTAAGTAAATGTTGTCTAGTGCAGTGTTTCCCAAACACCGGGTCGGGACCCATTTGTGGGTCTCAGACACATTTGTATGCGTCGCCTATAAAGATCTTTTCCACACAAAAAAAAATTGAAAAAACAAAAAAGGTTTTCAAAAGAAATTCATGAAATCAAAGGAATTCTAAAATAAAATGAGGAAGTAGTGAAAATACAAGCTCGTATCTGCCATTTTCACTAGTTTGGGTCCCGGGAAAACATCACATTTCTCTTTTGGGTCTCGGGTCTAAAAAGTTTTGGGAACCACTGGTCTAGTGCATCTCCAATGATGGTCACGGAGCTTACTTCATTTTCCCAACCTATCAGGGTACGCGTACAACTATTTCCCCACAGCTACGCGTCACCCTCTGCCAACCTTCTCTGCGATACATTTTTGTCATTTTTACTTTCATTGTGCAATGCGACCGTTGGCAATTGTCACGCAAAGCATAAATACTGTAAATGACTTTAATAAGACTAGTCACAGTCATTTACTGTATTGCTGCAATATTTTATTGCTACAAGTGGATATGTGGCATCTTCAGTTAGAATAAAGAGGGAATATTTTTTGTCATAACAGTGGCAGCTTTATTCTATAAGGTCGGAACAATTCTGTCTGTTATATTTTGACAAATATGTGTCGGGTCAGCTTTGTTTGTCGTGGTATGTCTGTGTCTAAAGTAAATCATGATGTCCTTACAGTAATACTATTTTTATATAATATGCAATTGTATATGAGATTATATACTTATGGGTCAATATCAATTGGTTGCGATGAGATGTTTTCTATGGTGTTTGAATGGAGAGCAGATGCTTTATGATAATAAATGTTTTATACTGTTCTGTGTTGCTTTGTTATTCTTGACATTTATATTACCATTTTTGCCCAAGGTTGTAAAGAAATCCCAAGGTGGGGATGGCGAAAGGGCCTTTCTGTGTGGAGTTTGCATGTTCTCCCCATGTCCCCTATAGGGTAGGTCCCCTCTAAAAAAAACAAAGAAAAAAAAAAAAACATGAACATGAACTCAGTTCGGGGCTCTCCCTAGGTTGGCGGAGGGATAGTAGCGCCCAGGATTATAGCTTAGGGCTCAGGCCAGGGGTCTTCAACAGGGGGTCCTCAGAGTTACTACAGGGGGTCCTCCAAATCTTTGTGTTTGTAGTCTTTGTAGAAACTTTTTTCTCTTTTATAACAACTTGAATCCTACTGTAGCCTCCATATTCGGAGAACTTTAGCCACAAATAGCAGATCTACAAGCTCACAATGCCTCGCAGAGCCGTTGTGAGCTTGTAGATCGTCTATTTTGGGCATAGAGGTTTAGTGTAGAGGGGGAAAAAGAGCAGATTAAGTACAGAGTGAAAGGTCAAGTTTACGTATTAAGTATTAAACACAAATTGACAAATCCAAAATACACTGATGATTGTGCTGTCAAACGATGAAACTATATGGAATCTATGACAAGGTTGTGGGGCTCCCTGCTTCATCTCTCTCAGCTAAAGGGTCCTTGCCCTGAAAACATTGAAGACCCCTGGCTTAGGCAATTGGCACTGAGTGGGTTACAAAATTGTGGGATACATTTTGTTTAATATCTAACTGGGGAATTAAATGACAATTGTATAGATATGCTGTAGTAGGATTAAAGTAGTTGAACTGGTTTTCATGCTATATGAACTCATTTTGCAGGGGGGCCGTCTGGGAACCCCCTCGTTGACCCCTGGAGGTACCCGGACCCCACTTTGAGAACCACTACACCAGGGCTATTCAACTTAGGAAGGCTCGGGGCCACTCAGCAAAATAAAATAAAAAGTCCAAGGGCCGCAAGCTGGTCCTATTTTGGACCGTCTAGACTAGACAATGATTTTGTAACACACAAGTATAGTCTAAACATTTAGGAAAGACACAGAAAACAGTCACATTTCCATCTATAAGGCCAAACCTCATTAAACAAAAAGATTGTCATGGAATGATTCATGATGAAGTGTAGTCTTCTATAAAACAAGACAAAAATAGTTGCCTCGCTGTTTTTGAGAGAAACTGAAGAATGACATCAGAAATGATTTGTCCACACTGAAAGAAGACATATATATATTTTATTGGTATGACCATGAAGGGCATAGACAGGGGCATAGACATGCTGCAGGAGCTGCAGGTTGAATAGCACTGCACCACACTAACACATAAAGTCTCGTAGCTTTACGATGACGCACCTACTGTACGTATCTGTACCCCTGACGGCTGTGTTTGATGGAGTGGTTCGTAGGTGTGGTATTTTGAAAGGCTGTGCTGTGAAATGTCAAAGCAGTGACCTCATGTTTGATTTCCTTGTCTAATGCAGAGAAGTGTGTGTGTGTGTGTGTGTGTGTGTGTGTGTGTGTGTGTGTGTGTGTGTGTGTGTGTGCGTGCGTGCGTGCGTGCGTGCGTGCGTGCGTGCGTGCGTGCGTGCGTGCGTGCGTGCGTGCGTGCGTGCGTGCGTGCGTGCGTGCGTGCGTGCGTGCGTGCGTGCGTGCGTGCGTGCGTGCGTGCGTGCGTGCGTGCGTGCGTGCGTGCGTGCGTGCGTGCGTGCGTGCGTGCGTGCGTGCGTGCGTGCGTGCGTGCGTGCGTGCGTGCGTGCGTGCGTGCGGTGCAAAAAAGCACAAGACTGAGAATGCATGTATTGTACATATCGGGGCCAGTGGTGGGCCGTAACTAAGTATCTGTACTTCACTTGACTTTTTATGTTTTGGGATACTCAGATATACATGACTTTCGCTCCACTACATGTCAATATTGTATCCATTATTGCTATAATGTTTGGAAATATTCAGACCTTTTGGGGGGGGGGGGGTAAATTTATATTTTTTGATACAGCAATGCACTGCATATAAAAAGTAGAATGTGTACTGTATATAATTTATATATTTGCTTCTCTGCCTTCATTGATACTGTAGTTCTCAGTGAAGACAGACAGGAAACAGGGAGAGAGAGATACGAGGAGCGACACGCAGCAACAGTTCGCCAAACCTGCTACGAGCTGTCAGGCTACATTAGAGCCAAAGTGCTTTAATCATTTAACAACATCCTCTTTTAAAGTAAGTACTGTAACACAACGTATAATTTCAGGGACATGCTGGGCCCCTGATTCAGCCCGGGAAAAAGAGTTGGAGAGGCCCTCATTGCGTAGCGCTGCTGCTACTCAAAGATTTGCCATTTCAGATCATGACAAGTGACAAGCCAGTGGGCCAATTACATGAGTTATATTTTGTTGTTGTCGAGTGGAAACCGTCCAAAACCGCTTGTTTTGTATTTATCATTTAAAAAATGATTTAAACTAGTGAAAACAGCCGATCTACAAGCACACAACGCCTCGCACCGC